>NC_092144.1:26332480-26634835 GCF_043159975.1 Macaca nemestrina
GAGAAAGAAGCTTTCTGAGAAACTTCTTTGTGTTCTGTGAAATCATCTCACAGAGTTACAGCATTCCCCTCAAGAAGCCTTTCGCTAAGACAGTTCTTGTGAAATTGGCAAAGTGATATTTGGAAGCCCATAGAGGGCTATGGTGAAAAAGGAAATATCCTCAGATGAAATCTGGAAAGAAGCTTTCTGAGAAACTGCTTTGTGTTCTGTTAATTCATCTCACAGAGTTACATCTGTATTTCGTGGATCTCTTTGCTAGACTTATTTCTGTGGAATCTGAGAACAGATATTTCCGATCCCTTTGAAGACTATTGGGCCAAAGGAAATATCCTCGGATAACAAAGAGAAAGAACCTTTCTTAGAAACTTCTTTGTGTTCTGTGAAATCATCTCACAGTGTTACAGCTTTCCCCTCAGGAGTCCTTTCGCTAAGACTGTACTTGTTGAATTGGCAAAGTGATATTTTGAAGCCCTTAGAGGGCTATGGTGAAAAAGGAAATATCCTCAGATGAAATCTGGAGAGAAGCTTTCTGAGAAACTGCTGAGTGTTCTGTTAATTCATCTCACAGAGTTACATCTGTATTTCGTGGATCTCTTTGCTAGCCTTATTTCTTTGGAATCTGAGAACAGATATTTCGGATTCCTATGAAGACTATAGGGGCAAAGGAAATATCCTCCGATAACAAAGAGAAAGAAGCTTTCTGAGAAATTTCTTTGTGTTCTGTGAAATCGTCTCACAGAGTTACAGCTTTCCCCTCAAGAAGCCTTTCGCTAAGACAGTTCTTGTGGAATTGGCAAAGTGATATTTGGAAGCCCATACAGGGCTATGGTGAAAAAGGAAATATCCTCAGATGAAATCTGGAAAGAAGCTTTCTGAGAAACTGCTGAGTGTTCTGTTAATTCATCTCACAGAGTTACATCTGTATTTCGTGGATCTCTTTGCTATCCTTATATCTGTGGAATCTGAGAACAGATATTTCTGATTCCATTGAAGACTATAGGGCCAAAGGAATTATCCTCCGATAACAAAGAGAAAGAAGCTTTCTGAGAAACTTCTTTGTGTTCTGTGAAATCATCTCACAGAGTTACAGCATTCCCCTCAAGAAGCCTTTCGCTAAGACAGTTCTTGTGGAATTGGGAAAGTGGTATTTGGAAGCCCATAGAGGGCTATGGTGAAAAAGGAAATGTCCTCTGATGAAATCTGGAAAGAAGCTTTCTGAGAAACTGCTTAGTGTTCTGTTAATTCATCTCACAGAGTTACATCTGTATTTCGTGGATCTCTTTGCTAGCCTTATTTCTGTGGAATCTGAGAACAGATATTTCGGATCCCATTGAAGACTATAAGGCCAAAGGAATATCCTCCGATAACAAAGAGAAAGAAGCTTTCTGAGAAACTTCTTTGTGTTCTGTGAAATCATCTCACAGAGTTACAGCTTTCCCCTCAAGAAGCCTTTCGCTAAGACAGTTCTTGTGGAATTGGCAAAGCGATATTTGGAAGCCCATAGAGGGCTACGGTGAAAAAGGAAATATCCTCAGATGAAATCTGGAAGGAAGCTTTCTGAGAGACTGCTGAGTGTTCTGTTAATTCATCTCACAGAGTTACATCTGTATGTCGTGGATCTCTTTGCTAGCCTTATTTCTTTGGAATCTGAGAACATATATTTCGTATCCCATTGAAGACTATAGGGCCAAAGGAAATATCCTCCGATAACAAAGAGAAAGAAGCTTTCTGAGAAACTTCTTTGTGTTCTGTGAAATCATCTCACAGAGTTACAGCTTTCCCCTCAAGAAGCCTTTCGCTAAGACAGTTCTCGTGGAATTGGCAAAGTGATATTTGTAAGCCCATAGGGGGCTATGGTGAAAAAGGAAATATCCTCAGATGAAATCTGGAAAGAAGCTTTCTGAGAAACTGCTGAGTGTTCTGTTAATTGATCTCGCAGAGTTACATCTGTATTTCGTGGATCTCTTTGCTAGACTTATTTCCGTGGAATCTGAGAACAGATATTTCGGATCCCTTTGAAGACTATAGGGCCAAAGGAAATATCCTCCGATTACAAAGAGAAAGATGCTTTCTGAGAAACTTCTTTGTGTTCTGTGAAATCATCTCACAGAGTTACAGCTTTCCCCTCAAGAAGCCTTTCGCTAAGACAGTTCTTGTGGAATTGGCAAAGTGATATTTGGAAGCCCATAGAGGGCTATGGTGAAAACGGAAATATCCTCAGATGTAATCTGGAAAGAAGCTTTCTGAGAAACTGCTGAGTGTTCTGTTAATTCATCTCACAGAGTTACATCTGTATTTCGTGGATCTCTTTGCTAGACTTATTTCTGTGGAATCTGAGAACAGATATTTCGGATCCCTTTGAGGACTATAGGGCCAAAGGAAATATCCTCCGATAACAAAGAGAAAGAAGCTTTCTGAGAAACTTCTTTGTGTTCTGTGAAATCATCTCACAGAGTTACAGCTTTCCCCTCAAGAAGCCTTTCGCTAAGACAGTTCTTGTGGAATTGGCAAAGTGATATTTGGAAGCCCATAGTGGGCTATGGTGAAAAAGGAAATATCCTCAGATGAAATCTGGAAAGAAGCTTTCTGAGAAACTGCTTAGTGTTCTGTTAATTCATCTCACAGAGTTACATCTGTATTTCGTGGATCTCTTTGCTAGCCTTATTTCTGTGGAATCTGAGAACAGATATTTCGGATCCCTTTGAAGACTATAGGACAAAAGGAAATATCCTCCGATAACAAAGAGAAAAAAGCTTTCTGAGAAACTTCTTTGTGTTCTTTGTAATCATCTCACAGAGTTACAGCTTTCTCCTCAAGAAGCCTTTCGCTAAGACAGTTCTTGTGGAATTGGCAAAGTGATATTCGGAATCCCTTAGACGGCTATGGTGAAAAAGGAAATATCCTCACATGAAATCTGGAAAGAAGCTTTCTGAGAAACTTCTTAGTGTTCTGTTAATTCATCTCACAGAGTTACATCTGTATTTCGTAGATCCCTTTGCTAGCCTTATTTCTGTGGAATCTGAGAACAGATATTTCGGATCCCTTTGAAGACTATAGGGCCAAAGGAAATATCCTCCGATAACAAAGAGAAAGAAGCTTTCTGAGAAACTTCTTTGTGTTCTGTGAAATCATCTCACAGAGTTACAGCATTCCCCTCAAGAAGCCTTTCGCTAAGACAGTTCTTGTGGAATTGGCAAAGTGATATTTGGAAGCCCATAGAGGGCTATGGTGAAAAAGGAAATATCCTCAGATGAAATCTGGAAAGAAGCTTTCTGAGAAACTGCTTTGTGTTCTGTTAATTCATCTCACAGAGTTACATCTGTATTTCGTGGATCTCTTTGCTAGACTTATTTCTGTGGAATCTGAGAACAGATATTTCCGATCCCTTTGAAGACTATTGGGCCAAAGGAAATATCCTCCGATAACAAAGAGAAAGAACCTTTCTTAGAAACTTCTTTGTGTTCTGTGAAATCATCTCACAGTGTTACAGCTTTCCCCTCAGGAGGCCTTTCGCTAAGACTGTACTTGTTGAATTGGCAAAGTGATATTTGGAAGCCCTTAGAGGGCTATGGTGAAAAAGGAAATATCCTCAGATGAAATCTGGAGAGAAGATTTCTGAGAAACTGCTGAGTGTTCTGTTAATTCATCTCACAGAGTTACATCTGTATTTCGTGGATCTCTTTGCTAGCCTTATTTCTTTGGAATCTGAGAACAGATATTTCGGATTCCTATGAAGACTATAGGGGCAAAGGAAATATCCTCCGATAACAAAGAGAAAGAAGCTTTCTGAGAAATTTCTTTGTGTTCTGTGAAATCGTCTCACAGAGTTACAGCTTCCCCCTCAAGAAGCCTTTCGCTAAGACAGTTCTTGTGAAATTGGCAAAGTGATATTTGGAAGCCCATAGAGGGCTATGGTGAAAAAGGAAATATCCTCAGATGAAATCTGGAAAGAAGCTTTCTGAGAAACTGCTGAGTGTTCTGTTAATTCATCTCACAGAGTTACATCTGTATTTCGTGGATCTCTTTGCTATCCTTATATATGTGGAATCTGAGAACAGATATTTCGGATCCCATTGAAGACTATAGGGCCAAAGGAATTATCCTCCGATAACAAAGAGAAAGAAGCTTTCTGAGAAAGTTCTTTGTGTTCTGTGAAATCATCTCACAGAGTTACAGCTTTCCCCTCAAGAAGCCTTTCGCTAAGACAGTTCTTGTGGAATTGGCAAAGTGGTATTTGGAAGCCCATAGAGGGCTATGGTGAGAAAGGAAATGTCCTCTGATGAAATCTGGAAAGAAGCTTTCTGAGAAACTGCTTAGTGTTCTGTTAATTCATCTCACAGAGTTACATCTGTATTTCGTGGATCTCTTTGCTAGCCTTATTTCTGTGGAATCTGAGAACAGATATTTCGGATCCCATTGAAGACTATAAGGCCAAAGGAATATCCTCCGATAACAAAGAGAAAGAAGCTTTCTGAGAAACTTCTTTGTGTTCTGTGAAATCATCTCACAGAATTAGAGCTTTCCCCTCAAGAAGCCTTTCGCTAAGACAGTTCTTGTGGAATTGGCAAAGCGATATTTGGAAGCCCATAGAGGGCTATGGTGAAAAAGGAAATATCCTCAGATGAAATCTGGAAGGAAGCTTTCTGAGAGACTGCTGAGTGTTCTGTTAATTCATCTCACAGAGTTACATCTGTATGTCGTGGATCTCTTTGCTAGCCTTATTTCTTTGGAATCTGAGAACATATATTTCGGATCCCATTGAAGACTATAGGGCCAAAGGAAATATCCTCCGATAACAAAGAGAAAGAAGCTTTCTGAGAAACTTCTTTGTGTTCTGTGAAATCATCTCACAGAGTTACAGCTTTCCACTCAAGAAGCCTTTCGATAAGACAGTTCTCGTGGAATTGGCAAAGTGATATTTGTAAGCCCATAGGGGGCTATGGTGAAAAAGGAAATATCCTCAGATGAAATCTGGAAAGAAGCTTTCTGAGAAACTGCTTAGTGTTCTGTTAATTGATCTCGCAGAGTTACATCTGTATTTCGTGGATCTCTTTGCTAGACTTATTTCCGTGGAATCTGAGAACAGATATTTCGGATCCCTTTGAAGACTATAGGGCCAAAGGAAATATCCTCCGATTACAAAGAGAAAGATGCTTTCTGAGAAACTTCTTTGTGTTCTGTGAAATCATCTCACAGAGTTACAGCTTTCCCCTCAAGAAGCCTTTCGCTAAGACAGTTCTTGTGGAATTGGCAAAGTGATATTTGGAAGCCCATAGAGGGTTATGGTGAAAAAGGAAATATCCTCAGATGAAATCTGGAAAGAAGCTTTCTGAGAAACTGCTGAGTGTTCTCTTAATTCATCTCACAGAGTTACATCTGTATTTCGTGGATCTCTTTGCTAGACTTATTTCTGTGGAATCTGAGAACAGATATTTCGGATCCCTTTGAGGACTATAGGGCCAAAGGAAATATCCTCCGAAAACAAAGAGAAAGAAGCTTTCTGAGAAACTTCTTTGTGTTCTGTGAAATCATCTCACAGAGTTACAGCTTTCCCCTCAAGAAGCCTTTCGCTAAGACAGTTCTTGTGGAATTGGCAAAGTGATATTTGGAAGCCCATAGTGGGCTATGGTGAAAAAGGAAATATCCTCAGATGAAATCTGGAAAGAAGCTTTCTGAGAAACTGCTGAGTGTTCTGTTAATTCATCTCACAGAGTTACATCTGTATTTCGTGGATCTCTTTGCTAGCCTTATTTCTGTGGAATCTGAGAACAGATATTTCGGATCCCTTTGAAGACTATAGGACCAAAGGAAATATCCTCCGATAACAAAGAGAAAAAAGCTTTCTGAGAAACTTCTTTGTGTTCTTCGTAATCATCTCACAGAGTTACAGCTTTCTCCTCAAGAAGCCTTTCGCTAAGACAGTTCTTGTGGAATTGGCAAAGTGATATTCGGTATCCCTTAGACGGCTATGGTGAAAAAGGAAATATCCTCAGATGAAATCTGTAAAGAAGCTTTCTGAGAAACTTCTTAGTGTTCTGTTAATTCATCTCACAGAGTTACATCTGTATTTCGTGGATCCCTTTGCTAGCCTTATTTCTGTGGAATCTGAGAACAGATATTTCGGATTCCTTTGAAGACTATAGGGCCAAAGGAAATATCCTCCGATAACAAAGAGAAAGAAGCTTTCTGAGAAACTTCTTTGTGTTCTGTGAAATCATCTCACAGAGTTACAGCATTCCCCTCAAGAAGCCTTTCGCTAAGACAGTTCTTGTGGAATTGGCAAAGTGATATTTGGAAGCCCATAGAGGGCTATGGTGAAAAAGGAAATATCCTCAGATGAAATCTGGAAAGAAGCTTTCTGAGAAACTGCTGAGTGTTCTGTTAATTCATCTCACAGAGTTACATCTGTATTTCGTGGATCTCTTTGCTAGCCTTATTTCTGTGGAATCTGAGAACAGATATTTCGGATCCCTTTGAAGACTATAGGGCCAAAGGAAATATCCTCCGATAACATAGAGAAAAAAGCTTTCTGAGAAACTTCCTTGTGTTCTGTGAAATCATCTCACAGAGTTACAGCTTTCCCCTCAAGAAGCCTTTCGCTAAGACAGTTCTTGTGGAATTCGCAAAGTGATATTTGGAAGCCCTAAGAGGTCTTTGGTGAAAAAGGAAATATCCTCAGATGAAATCTGGAAAGAAGCTTTCTGAGAAACTGCTGAGTGTTCTGTTAATTCATCTCACAGAGTTACATCTGTATTTCGTGGATCTCTTTGCTAGCCTTATTTCTGTGGAATCTGAGAACAGATATTTCGGATCCTATTGAAGACTATAAGGCCAAAGGAAATATCCTCCGATATCAAAGAGAAAGAAGCTTTCTCAGAAACTTCTTTGTGTTCTGTGAAATCATCTCACAGAGTTACAGCTTTCCCCTCAAGAAGCCTTTCGCTAAGACAGTTCTTGTGGAATTGGCAAAGTGATATTTGGAATCCCTTAGACGGCTATGGTGAAAAAGGAAATATCCTCAGATGAAATCTGGAAAGAAGCTTTCTGAGAAACTTCTTAGTGTTCTGTTAATTCATCTCACAGAGTTACATCTGTATTTCGTGGATCTCTTTGCTAGCCTTATTTCTGTGGAATCTGAGAACAGATATTTCGGATCCCTTTGAAGACTATAGGGACAAAGGAAATATCCTCCGATAACAAAGAGAAAGAAGCTTTCTGAGAAACTTCTTTGTGTTCTGTGAAATCATCTCACAGAGTTACAGCTTTCCCCTCAAGAAGCCTTTCCCTAAGACAGTTCTTGTGGAATTGGCAAAGTGATATTTGGAAGCCCCTAGAGGGCTATGGTGAAAAAGGAAATATCCTCACATGAAATCTGGAAAGAAGCTTTCTGAGAAACTGCTTAGTGTTCTGTTAATTCATCTCACAGAGTTACATCTGTATTTCGTGGATCTCTTTGCTAGCCTTATTTCTGTGGAATCTGAGAACAGATATTTCGGATCCCATTGAAGACTATAGAGCCAAAGGAAATATCCTCCGATAACAAAGAGAAAGAAGCTTTCTGAGAAACTTCTTTGTGTTCTGTGAAATCATCTCACAGAGTTACAGCTTTCCCCTCAAGAAGCCTTTCGCTAAGACAGTTCTTGTGGAATTGGCAAAGTGATATTTGGAAGCCCTTAGAGGGCTATGGTGAAAAAGGAAATATCCTCAGATGAAATCTGGAAAGAAGCTTTCTGAGAAACTGCTTAGTGTTCTGTTAATTCATCTCACAGAGTTACATCTGTATTTCGTGGATCTTTTTGCTAGACTTAATTCATTGGAATCTGAGAACAGATATTTCGGATCCCCTTGAAGACTATAGGGCCAAAGAAAATATCCTCCGATAACAAAGACAAAGAAGCTTTCTGAGAAACTTCTTTGTGTTCTGTGAAATCATCTCACAGAGTTACAGCTTTCCCCTCAAGAAGCATTTCGCTAAGACAGTTCTTGTGGAATTGGCAAAGTGATATTTGGAAGCCCATAGAGGGCTATGGTGAAAAAGGAAATATCCTCAGATGAAATCTGGAAAGAAGCTTTCTGAAAAACTGCTTAGTGTTCTGTTAATTCATCTCACAGAGTTACATCTGTATTTCGTGGATCTCTTTGCTAGCCTTTTTTCTGTGGAATCTGAGAACAGATATTTCGGATCCTATTGAAGACTATAGGGCCAAAGGAAATATCCTCCGATATCAAAGAGAAAGAAGCTTTCTGAGAAACTTCTTTGTGTTCTGTGAAATCATCTCACAGAGTTACAGCTTTCCCCTCAAGAAGACTTTCGCTAAGACAGTTCTTGTGGAATTGGCAAAGTGATATTTGGAAGCCCATAGTGGGCTATGGTGAAAAAGGAAATATCCTCAGATGAAATCTGGAAAGAAGCGCTCTGAGAAACTGCTTAGTGTTCTTTTAATTCATCTCACAGAGTTACATCTGTATTTCGTGGATCTCTTTGATAGCCTTATTTCTGTGGAATCTGAAAACAGATATTTCGGATCCCTTTGAAGACTATAGGGACAAAGGAAATATCCTCCGATAACAAAGAGAAAGAAGCTTTCTGAGAAACTTCTTTGTGTTCTGTGAAATCATCTCACAGAGTTACAGCTTTCCCCTCAAGAAGCCTTTCCCTAAGACAGTTCTTGTGGAATTGGCAAAGTGATATTTGGAAGCCCCTAGAGGGCTATGGTGAAAAAGGAAATATCCTCACATGAAATCTGGAAAGAAGCTTTCTGAGAAACTGCTTAGTGTTCTGTTAATTCATCTCACAGAGTTACATCTGTATTTCGTGGATCTCTTTGCTAGCCTTATTTCTGTGGAATCTGAGAACAGATATTTCGGATCCCATTGAAGACTATAGAGCCAAAGGAAATATCCTCCGATAACAAAGAGAAAGAAGCTTTCTGAGAAACTTCTTTGTGTTCTGTGAAATCATCTCACAGAGTTACAGCTTTCCCCTCAAGAAGCCTTTCGCTAAGACAGTTCTTGTGGAATTGGCAAAGTGATATTTGGAAGCCCTTAGAGGGCTATGGTGAAAAAGGAAATATCCTCAGATGAAATCTGGAAAGAAGCTTTCTGAGAAACTGCTGAGTGTTCTGTTAATTCATCTCACAGAGTTACATCTGTATTTCGTGGATCTTTTTGCTAGACTTAATTCTTTGGAATCTGAGAACAGATATTTCGGATCCCCTTGAAGACTATAGGGCGAAAGAAAATATCCTCCGATAACAAAGACAAAAAAGCTTTCTGAGAAACTTCTTTGTGTTCTGTGAAATCATCTCACAGAGTTACAGCTTTCCCCTCAAGAAGCATTTCGCTAAGACAGTTCTTGTGGAATTGGCAAAGTGATATTTGGAAGCCCATAGAGGGCTATGGTGAAAAAGGAAATATCCTCAGATGAAATCTGGAAAGAAGCTTTCTGAAAAACTGCTTAGTGTTCTGTTAATTCATCTCACAGAGTTACATCTGTATTTCGTGGATCTCTTTGCTAGCCTTTTTTCTGTGGAATCTGAGAACAGATATTTCGGATCCTATTGAAGACTATAGGGCCAAAGGAAATATCCTCCGATATCAAAGAGAAAGAAGCTTTCTGAGAAACTTCTTTGTGTTCTGTGAAATCATCTCACAGAGTTACAGCTTTCCCCTCAAGAAGACTTTCGCTAAGACAGTTCTTGTGGAATTGGCAAAGTGATATTTGGAAGCCCATAGTGGGCTATGGTGAAAAAGGAAATATCCTCAGATGAAATCTGGAAAGAAGCTTTCTGAGAAACTGCTTAGTGTTCTGTTAATTCATCTCACAGAGTTACATCTGTATTTCGTGGATCTCTTTGATAGCATTATTTCTGTGGAATCTGAGAACAGATATTTCGGATCCCTTTGAAGACTATAGGGCCAAAGGAAATATCCTCCGATAACAAATAGAAAAAAGCTTTCTGAGAAACTTCTTTGTGTTCTGTGTAATCATCTCACAGAGTTACAGCTTTCTCCTCAAGAAGCCTTTCGCTAAGACAGTTCTTGTGGAATTGGCAAAGAGATATTTGGAATCCCTTAGACGGCTATGGTGAAAAAGGAAATATCCTCAGATGAAATCTGGAAAGAAGCTTTCTGAGAAACTGCTGAGTGTTCTGTTAATTCATCTCACAGAGTTACATCTGTATTTCGTGGATCTCTTTGCTAGCCTTATTTCTGTGGAATCTGAGAACAGATATTTCGGATCCCTTTGAAGACTATAGGGCCAAAGGAAATATCCTCCGATAACATAGAGAAAAAAGCTTTCTGAGAAACTTCCTTGTGTTCTGTGAAATCATCTCACAGAGTTACAGCTTTCCCCTCAAGAAGCCTTTCGCTAAGACAGTTCTTGTGGAATTGGCAAAGTGATATTTGGAAGCCCTAAGAGGTCTTTGGTGAAAAAGGAAATATCCTCAGATGAAATCTGGAAAGAAGCTTTCTGAGAAACTGCTGAGTGTTCTGTTAATTCATCTCACAGAGTTACATCTGTATTTCGTGGATCTCTTTGCTAGCCTTATTTCTGTGGAATCTGAGAACAGATATTTCGGATCCTATTGAAGACTATACGGCCAAAGGAAATATCCTCCGATATCAAAGAGAAAGAAGCTTTCTGAGAAACTTCTTTGTGTTCTGTGAAATCATCTCACAGAGTTACAGCTTTCCCCTCAAGAAGCCTTTCGCTAAGACAGTTCTTGTGGAATTGGCAAAGTGATATTTCGAATCCCTTAGACGGCTATGGTGAAAAAGGAAATATCCTCAGATGAAATCTGGAAAGAAGCTTTCTGAGAAACTTCTTACTGTTCTCTTAATTCATCTCACAGAGTTACATCTGTATTTCGTGGATCTCTTTGCTAGCCTTATTTCTGTGGAATCTGAGAACAGATATTTCGGATCCCTTTGAAGACTATAGGGCCAAAGGAAATATCTTCCGATAACAAAGAGAAAGAAGCTTTCTGAGAAACTTCTTTGTGTTCTGTGAAATCATCTCACAGAGTTACAGCTTTCCCCTCAAGAAGACTTTCCCTAAGACAGTTCTTGTGGAATTGGCAAAGTGATATTTGGAAGCCCATAGAGGGCTATGGTGAGAAAGGTAATATCCTCAGATGAAATCTGGAAAGAAGCTTTCTGAGAAACTGCTGAGTGTTCTGTTAATTCATCTCACAGAGTTACATCTGTATTTCGTGGATCTCTTTGCTAGCCTTATTTCTGTGGAATCTGAGAACAGATATTTCGAATCCCTTTAAAGACTATAGGGCCAAAGGAAATATCCTCCGATGACATAGAGAAAAAAGCTTTCTGAGAAACTTCCTTGTGTTCTGTGAAATCATCTCACAGAGTTACAGCTTTCCCCTCAAGAAGCCTTTCGCTAAGACAGTTCTTGTGGAATTGGCAAAGTGATATTTGGAATCCCTAAGAGGTTTTTGGTGAAAAAGGAAATATCCTCAGATGAAATCTGGAAAGAAGCTTTCTGAGAAACTGCTGAGTGTTCTGTAATTCATCTCACAGAGTTACATCTGTATTTCGTGGATCTCTTTGCTAGCCTTATATCTGTGGAATCTGAGAACAGATATTTCGGATCTCATTGAAGACTATAGGGCCAAAGGAAATATCCTCCGATAACAAAGAGAAAGAAGCTTTCTGAGAAACTTCTTTGTGTTCTGTGAAATCATCTCACAGAGTTCCAGCTTTCCCCTCAAGAAGCCTTTCGCTAAGACAGTTCTTGTGGAATTGGCAAAGTGGTATTTGGAAGCCCATAGAGGGCTATGGTGAAAAAGGAAATGTCCTCTGATGAAATCTGGAAAGAAGCTTTCTGAGAATCTGCTTAGTGTTCTGTTAATTCATCTCACAGAGTTACATCTGTATTTCGTGGATCTCTTTGCTAGCCTTATTTCTGTGGAATCTGAGAACAGATATTTCGGATCCCATTGAAGACTATAGGGCCAAAGGAATATCCTCCGATAACAAAGAGAAAGAAACTTTCTGAGAAACTTCTTTGTGTTCTGTGAAATCATCTCACAGAGTTACAGCTTTCCCCTCAAGAAGCCTTTCGCTAAGACAGTTCTTGTGGAATTGGCAAAGCGATATTTGGAAGCCCATAGAGGGCTATGGTGAAAAAGGAAATATCCTCAGATGAAATCTGGAAGGAAGCTTTCTGAGAGACTGCTGAGTGTTCTGTTAATTCATCTCACAGAGTTACATCTGTATGTCGTGGATCTCTTTGCTAGCCTTATTTCTTTGGAATCTGAGAACATATATTTCAGATCCCATTGAAGACTATAGGGCCAAAGGAAATATCCTCCGATAACAAAGAGAAAGAAGCTTTCTGAGAAACTTCTTTGTGTTCTTTGAAATCATCTCACAGAGTTACAGCTTTCCCCTCAAGAAGCCTTTCGATAAGACAGTTCTCGTGGAATTGGCAAAGTGATATTTTTAAGCCCATAGGGGGCTATGGTGAAAAAGGAAATATGCTCAGATGAAATCTGGAAAGAAGCTTTCTGAGAAACTGCTTAGTGTTCTGTTAATTGATCTCGCAGAGTTACATCTGTATTTCGTGGATCTCTTTGCTAGACTTATTTCCGTGGAATCTGAGAACAGATATTTCGGATCCCTTTGAAGACTATAGGGCCAAAGGAAATATCCTCCGATTACAAAGAGAAAGATGCTTTCTGAGTATCTTCTTTGTGTTCTGTGAAATCATCTCACAGAGTTACAGCTTTCCCCTCAAGAAGCCTTTCGCTAAGACAGTTCTTGTGGAATTGGCAA
The DNA here is from genome assembly GCF_043159975.1 of Macaca nemestrina. NCBI lineage: Eukaryota > Metazoa > Chordata > Mammalia > Primates > Cercopithecidae > Macaca > Macaca nemestrina. The sequence continues at coordinate 26,345,279 of NC_092144.1, forward strand.
AGTGATATTTGGAAGCCCATAGAGGGCTATGGTGAAAAAGGAAATATCCTCAGATGAAATCTGGAAAGAAGCTTTCTGAGAAACTGCTGAGTGTTCTGTTAATTCATCTCACAGAGTTACATCTGTATTTCGTGGATCTCTTTGCTAGCCTTATTTCTGTGGAATCTGAGAACAGATATTTCGGATTCCTGTGAAGACTATAGGGGCAAAGGAAATATCCTCCGATAACAAAGAGAAAGAAGCTTTCTGAGAAACTTCCTTGTGTTCTGTGAAATCGTCTCACAGAGTTACAGCTTTCCCCTCAAGAAACCTTTCGCTAAGACAGTTCTTGTGGAATTGGCAAAGTGATATTTGGAAGCCCTTAGAGGGCTATGGTGAAAAAGGAAATATCCTCAGATGAAATCTGGAAAGAAGCTTTCTGAGAAACTGCTGAGTGTTCTGTTAATTCATCTCACAGAGTTACATCGGTATTTCGTGGATCTCTTTGCTAGACTTATTTCTGTGGAATCTGAGAACATATATTTCGGATCTTATTGAAGACTATAGGCACAAAGGAAATATCCTCCGATAACAAAGAGAAAGAAGCTTTCTGAGAAACTTCTTTGCGTTCTGTGAAATCGTCTCACAGTGTTACAGCTTTCCCCTCAAGAAGCCTTTCGCTAAGACAGTTCTTGTGGAATTGGCAAAGTGATATTTGGAAGCCCATAGAGGGCTATGGTGAAAAAGGAAATATCCTCAGATGAAATCTGGAAGGAAGCTTTCTGAGAAACTGCTGAGTGTTCTGTTAATTCATCTCACAGAGTTACATCTGTATGTCGTGGATCTCTTTGCTAGCCTTATTTCTGTGGAATCTGAGAACATATATTTCGGATCCTATTGAAGACTATAGGGCCAAAGGAAATATCCTCCGATAACAAAGAGAAAGAAGCTTTCTGAGAAACTTCTTTGTGTTCTGTGAAATCATCTCACAGAGTTACAGCTTTCCCCTCAAGAAGCCTTTCGATAAGACAGTAGTTGTGGAATTGGAAAAGTGATATTTGGAAGCCCATAGGGGGCTATGGTGAAAAAGGAAATATCCTCAGATGAAATCTGGAAAGAAGCTTTCTGAGAAACTGCTTAGTGTTCTGTTAATTGATCTCGCAGAGTTACATCTGTATTTCGTGGATCTCTTTGCTAGACTTATTTCTGAGGATTCTGAGAACAGATATTTCGGATCCCTTTGAAGACTATAGGGCCAAAGGAAATATCCTCCGATAACAAAGAGAAAGAACCTTTCTGAGAAACTTCTTTGTGTTCTGTGAAATCATCTCACAGAGTTACAGCTTTCCCCTCAAGAAGCCTTTCGCTAAGACAGTTCTCGTGGAATTGGCAAAGTGATATTTGGAAGCCCATAGAGGGCTAGTGTGAAAAAGGAAATATCCTCAGATGAAATCTGGAAGGAAGCTTTCTGAGAAACTGCTGAGTGTTCTGTTAATTCATCTCACAGAGTTACATCTGTATTTCGTGGATCTCTTTGCTAGCCTTATTTATGTGGAATCTGAGAACAGATATTTCGGATCCCATTGAAGACTATAGGGCCAAAGGAAATATCCTCCGATAACAAAGAGAAAGAAGCATTCTGAGAAACTTCTTTGTGTTCGGTGAAATCATCTCACAGAGTTACAGCTTTCCCCTCAGCAAGCCTTTCGATAACACAGTTCTTGTGGAATTGGGAAAGTGGTATTTGGAAGCCCTTAGAGGCCTATGGTGAAAAAGGAAAAATCCTCAGATGAAATCTGGAAAGAAGCTTTCTGAGAAACTGCTTAGTGTTCTGTTAATTCATCTCACAGAGTTACATCTGTATTTCGTGGATCTCTTTGCTAGCCTTATTTCATTGGAATCTGAGAACAGATATTTCGGATTCCTATGAAGACTATAGGGGCAAAGGAAATATCCTCCGATAACAAAGAGAAAGAAGATTTCTGAGAACCTTCTTTGTGTTCGGTGAAATCATCTCACAGAGTTACAGCTTTCCCCTCAAGAAGCCTTTCGCTAAGACAGTTCTTGTGGAATTGGCAAAGTGATATTTGGAAGCCCATAGAGGGCTATGGTGAAAAAGGAAATATCCTCAGATGATATCTGGAGAGAAGCTTTCTGAGAAACTGCTTAGTGTTCTGTTAATTCATCTCACAGAGTTACATCTGTATTTCGTGGATCTCTTTGCTAGACTTATTTCTGTGGAATCTGAGAACAGATATTTCGGATCCCATTGAAGACTATAGGGCCAAAGGAAATATCCTCCGATAACAAAGAGAAAGAAGCTTTCTGAGAAACTTCTTTGTGTTCTGTGAAATCATCTCACAGAGTTACAGCTTTTCCCTCAAGAAGCCTTTCGCTAAGACAGTTCTTGTGGAATTGGCAAAGTGATATTTGGAAGCCCATAGAGGGCTAGGGTGAAAAAGGAAATATCCTCAGATGAAATCTGGAAGGAAGCTTTCTGAGAAACTGCTGAGTGTTCTGTTAATTCATCTCACAGAGTTACATCTGTATTTCGTGGATCTCTTTGCTACCCTGATTTCTGTGGATTTTGAGAACAGATATTTCGGATCCCATTGAAGACTATAGGTCCAAAGGAAATATCCTCCGTAACAAAGGGAAAGAAGCTTTCTGAGAAACTTCTTTGTGTTCTGTGAAATCATCTCACAGAGTTACAGCTTTCCCCTCAAGAAGCCTTTCGCAAAGACAGTTCTTGTGGAATTGCAAAGTGATATTTGGAAGCCCTTAGAGGGCTATGGTGAAAAAGGAAATATCCTCAGATGAAATCTGGAAAGAAGCTTTCAGAGAAACTGCTTAGTGTTCTGTTAATTCATCTCACAGAGTTACATCTGTATTTCGGGGATCTCTTTGCTAGACTTATTTCTGTGGAATCTGAGAACAGATATTAACGATCCCTTTGAAGGCTATTGGGCCAAAGGAAATATCCTGCGATAACAAAGAGAAAGAACCTTTCTGAGAAACTTCTTTGTGTTCTGTGAAATCATCTCACAGAGTTACAGCTTTCCCCTCAAGAGGCCTTTCGCTAAGACTGTACTTGTGGAATTGGCAAAGTGATATTTGGAAGCCCTTAGAGGGCTATGGTGAAAAAGGAAATATCCTCAGATGAAATCTGGAAGGAAGCTTTCTGAGAAACTGCTGAGTGTTCTGTTAATTCATCTCACAGAGTTACATCTGTATTTCGTGGATCTCTTTGCTAGCCTTATTTCTGTGGAATCTGAGAACAGATATTTCGGATCCCTTTGAAGACTATAGGGCCAAAGGAAATATCCTCCGATAACAAAGAGAAAGAAGCTTTCTGAGAAACTTCTTTGTGTTCTGTGAAGTCATCTCACAGAGTTACAGCTTTCCCCTCAAGAAGCCTTTCGCTAAGACAGTTCTTGTGGAATTGGCAAAGTGATATTTGGAAGCCCTTAGAGGCCTATGGTGAAAAAGGAAATATCCTCAGATGAAATCTGGAAAGAAGCTTTCTGAGAAACTGCTTAGTGTTCTGTTAATTCATCTCACAGAGTTACATCTGTATTTCGTGGATCTCTTTGCTAGCCTTATTTCTTTGGAATCTGAGAACAGATATTTCGGATTCCTATGAAGAGTATAGGGTCAAAGGAAATATCCTCCGATAACAAAGAGAAAGAAGCTTTCTGAGAAACTTCTTTGTGTTCTGTGAAATCATCTCACAGAGTTACAGCTTTCCCCTCAAGAAGCCTTTCGCTAAGACAGTTCTTGTGGAATTGGCAAAGTGATATTTGGAAGCCCATAGAGGTCTTTGGTGAAAAAGGAAATATCCTCAGATGAAATCTGGAAAGAAGCTTTCTGAGAAACTGCTGAGTGTTCTGTTAATTCATCTCACAGAGTTACATCTGTATTTCGTGGATCTCTTTGCTAGACTTATTTCTGTGGAATCTGAGAACAGATATTTCGGATCCTATTGAAGACTATAGGGCCAAAGGAAATATCCTCCAATAACAAAGAGAAAGAAGCTTTCTGAGAAACTTCTTTGTGTTCTGTGAAATCATCTCACAGAGTTACAGCTTTCCCCTCAAGTAGCCTTTCGCTAAGACAGTTCTTGTGGAATTGGCAAAGTGATATTTTGAAGCCCATAGAGGGCTATGGTGAAAAAGGAAATATCCTCAGATGAAATCTGGAAAGAAGCTTTCTGAGAAACTGCTGAGTGTTCTGTTAATTCATCTCACAGAGTTACATCTGTATTTCGTGGATCTCTTTGCTAGACTTATTTCTGTGGAATCTGAGAACAGATATTTCGGATCCCATTGAAGACTATAGGGCCAAAGGAAATATCCTCCGATAACAAAGAGAAGGAAGCTTTCTGAGAAACTTCTTTCTGTTCTGTGAAATCATCTCACAGAGTTACAGCTTTCCCCTCAAGAAGCCTTTCGCTAAGACAGTTCTTGTGGAATTGGCAAAGTGATATTTGGAAGCCCTTAGAGGGCTATGGTGAAAAAGGAAATTTCCTCAGATGAAATCTGGAAAGAAGCTTTCTGAGAAACTGCTTAGTGTTCTGTTAATTCATCTCACAGAGTTACATCTGTATTTCATGGATCTCTTTGCTAGACTTATTTCTGTGGAATCTGAGAACAGATATTTCGGATCCCTTTGAAGACTATAGGGCCAAAGGAAATATCCTCCGATAACAAAGAGAAAGAAGCTTTCTAAGAAACTTCTTTGTGTTCTGTGAAATCATCTCACAGAGTTACAGCTTTCCCCTCAAGAAGCCTTTCGCTAAGACAGTTCTTGTGGAATTGACAAAGTGATATTTGGAAGCCCATAGAGGGCTATGGTGAAAAAGGAAATATCCTCAGATGAAATCTGGAGAGAAGCTTTCTGAGAAACTCCTTAGTGTTCTCTTAATTCATCTCACAGAGTTACATCTGTATTTCGTGGATCTCTTTGCTAGACTTATTTCTGTGGAATCTGAGAACAGATATTTCGGATCCTATTGAAGACTATAGGGCCAAAGGAAATATCCTCCGATAACAAAGAGAAAGAAGCTTTCTGAGAAACTTCTTTGTGTTCTGTGAAATCATCTCACAGAGCTACAGCTTTCCCCTCAAGAAGCCTTTCGCTAAGACAGTTCTTGTGGAATTGGCAAAGTGATATTTGGAAGCCCATAGAGGGCTATGGTGAAAAAGGAAATATCCTCAGATGAAATCTGGAAAGAAGCTTTCTGAGAAACTGCTGAGTGTTCTGTTAATTCATCTCACAGAGTTACATCTGTATTTCGTTTATCTCTTAGCTAGCCTTATTTCTGTGGAATCTGAGACCAAATATTTCGGATCCCATTGAAGACTATAGGGCCATAGAAATATCCTCCGATAACAAAGAGAAAGAAGTTTTCTGAGACACTTCTTTGTATTCTGTGAAGTCATCTCACAGAGTTACATCTTTCCCCTCAAGAAGCCTTTCGCTAAGACAGTTCTTGTGGAATTGGCAAAGTGATATTTGGAAGCCCATAGAGGGCTAGGGTGAAAAAGGAAATATCCTCAGATGAAATCTGGAAGGAAGCTTTCTTAGAAACTGCTGAGTGTTCTGTTAATTCATCTCACAGAGTTACGTCTGTATTTCGTGGATCTCTTTGCTAGCCTTATTTCTGTGGAATCTGAGAACAGATATTTCAGATCCCATTGAAGACTATAGGGCCAAAGGAAATATCCTCCGATAACAATGAGAAAGAAGCTTTCTGAGAAACTTCTTTGTGTTCTGTGAAATCATCTCACAGAGTTACAGCTTTCCCCTCAAGAAGCCTTTCGCTAAGACAGTTCTTGTGGAATTGGCAAAGTGATATTTGGAAGCCCTTAGAGGCCTATGGTGAAAAAGGAAATATCCTCAGATGAAATCTGGAAAGAAACTTTCTGAGAAACTGCTTAGCGTTCTGTTAATTCATCTCACAGAGTTACATCTGTATTTCGTGGATCTCTTTGCTAGCCTTATTTCATTGGAATCTGAGAACAGATATATCGTATTCCTAGGAAGACTATAGGGCCAAAGGAAATATCCTCCGATAACAAAGAGAAAGAAGCTTTCTGAGAAACTTCTTTGTGTTCTGTGAAATCATCTCACAGAGTTACAGCTTTCCCCTCAAGAAGCCTTTCGCTAAGCCAGTTCTTGTGGAATTGGCAAAGTGATATTTGGAAGCCCATAGAGGGCTACGGTGAAACAGGAAATATCCTCAGATGAAATCTGGAAAGAAGCTTTCTGAGAAACTGCTGAGTGTTCTGTTAATTCATTTCACAGAGTTACATCTGTATTTCGTGGATCTCTTTGCTAGCCTTATTTCTGTGGAATCTGAGAACAGATATTTCGGATCCCATTGAAGACTATAGGGCCAAAGGAAATATCCTCAGATAACAAAGAGAAAGATGTTTTCTGAGACACTTCTTTGTATTCTGTGAAATCATCTCACAGAGTTACAGCTTTCCCCTCAAGAAGCCTTTCGCTACGACAGTTCTTGTGGAATTGGCAAAGTGATATTTGGAAGCCCATAGAGGGCTATGGTGAAAAAGGAAATATCCTCAGATGAAATCTGGAAAGAAGCTTTCTGAGAAACTGCTTAGTGTTCTGTTAATTCATCTCAAGAGTTACATCTGTATTTCGTGGATCTCTTTGCTATACTTATTTCTGTGGAATCTGAGAACAGATATTTCGGATCCTATTGAAGACTATAGGGCCAAAGGAAATATCCTCCGATAACAAAGAGAAAGAAGCTTTCTGAGAAACTTCTTTGTGTTCTGTGAAATCACCTCACAGAGTTACAGCTTTCCCCTCAAGAAGCCTTTCGCTAAGACAGTTCTTGTGGAATTGGCAAAGTGATATTTGGAAGCCCATAGAGGGCTACGGTGAAAAAGGAAATATCCTCAGATGAAATCTGGAAAGAAGCTTTCTGAGAAACTACTGAGTGTTCTGTTAATTCATCTCACATAGTTACATCTGTATTTCGTGGATCTCTTTGCTAGCCTGATTTCTGTGGATTTTGAGAACAGATATTTCGGATCCCATTGAAGACTATAGGGCCAAAGGAAATATCCTCCGTAACAAAGGGAAAGAAGCTTTCTGAGAAACTTCTTTGTGTTCTGTGAAATCATCTCACAGAGTTACAGCTTTCCCCTCAAGAAGCCTTTCGCAAAGACAGTTCTTGTGGAATTGCAAAGTGATATTTGGAAGCCCTTAGAGGGCTATGGTGAAAAAGGAAATATCCTCAGATGAAATCTGGAAAGAAGCTTTCAGAGAAACTGCTTAGTGTTCTGTTAATTCATCTCACAGAGTTACATCTGTATTTCGGGGATCTCTTTGCTAGATTTATTTCTGTGGAATCTGAGAACAGATATTTCCGATCCCTTTGAAGACTATTGGGCCAAAGGAAATATCCTCCGATAACAAAGAGAAAGAACCTTTCTGAGAAACTTCTTTGTGTTCTGTGAAATCATCTCACAGAGTTACAGCTTTCCCCTCAAGAGGCCTTTCGCTAAGACTGTACTTGTGGAATTGGCAAAGTGATATTTGGAAGCCCTTAGAGGGCTATGGTGAAAAAGGAAATATCCTCAGATGAAATCTGGAAGGAAGCTTTCTGAGAAACTGCTGAGTGTTCTGTTAATTCATCTCACAGAGTTACATCTGTATTTCGTGGATCTCTTTGCTAGCCTTATTTCTGTGGAATCTGAGAACAGATATTTCGGATCCCATTGAAGACTATAGGGCCAAAGGAAATATCCTCCGATAACAAAGAGAAGGAAGCTTTCTGAGAAACTTCTTTGTGTTCTGTGAAGTCATCTCACAGAGTTACAGCTTTCCCCTCAAGAAGCCTTTCGCTAAGACAGTTCTTGTGGAATTGGCAAAGTGATATTTGGAAGCCCTTAGAGGCCTATGGTGAAAAAGGAAATATCCTCAGATGAAATCTGGAAAGAAGCTTTCTGAGAAACTGCTTAGTGTTCTGTTAATTCATCTCACAGAGTTACATCTGTATTTCGTGGATCTCTTTGCTCGCCTTATTTCTTTGGAATCTGAGAACAGATATTTCGGATTCCTATGAAGACTATAGGGTCAAAGGAAATATCCTCCGATAACAAAGAGAAAGAAGCTTTCTGAGTAACTTCTTTGTGTTCTGTGAAATCATCTCACAGAGTTACAGCTTTCCCCTCAAGACGCCTTTCGCAAAGACAGTTCTTGTGGAATTGCAAAGTGATATTTGGAAGCCCTTAGAGGGCTATGGTGAAAAAGGAAATATCCTCAGATGAAATCTGGAAAGAAGCTTTCTGAGAAACTGCTTAGTGTTCTGTTAATTCATCTCACAGAGTTCCATCTGTATTTCGTGGATCTCTTTGCTAGACTTATTTCTGTGGAATCTGAGAATAGATATTTCCTATCCCTTTGAAGACTATTGGGCCAAAGGAAATATCCTCCGATAACAAAGAGAAAGAACCTTTCTGAGACACTTCTTTGTGTTCTGTGAAATCATCTCACAGAGTTACAGCTTTCCCCTCAAGAGGCCTTTCGCTAAGAATGTACTTGTGGAATTGGCAAAGTGATATTTGGAAGCCCTTGGAGGGCTATCGTGAAAAAGGAAATATCCTCAGATGAAATCTGGAAAGAAGCTTTCTGAGAAACTGCTTAGTGTTCTGTTAATTCATCTCACAGAGTTACATCTGTATTTCGTGGATCTCTTTGCTAGCCTTATTTCTTTGGAATCTGAGAACAGATATTTCGGATTCCTATGAAGACTATAGGGGCAAAGGAAAAATCCTCCGATAACAAAGAGAAAGAAGCTTTCTGAGAAACTTCTTTGTGTTCCGTGAAATCATCTCACAGAGTTACAGCTTTCCCCTCAAGAAGCCTTTCGATAAGACAGTTCTCGTGGAATTGGCAAAGTGATATTTGGAAGCCCATAGGGGGCTATGGTGAAAAAGGAAATATCCTCAGATGAAATCTGGAAAGAAGCTTTCTGAGAAACTGCTTAGTGTTCTGTTAATTGATCTCGCAGAGTTCCATCTGTATTTCGTGGATCTCTTTGCTAGACTTATTTATGTGGAATCTGAGAACAGATATTTCGGATCCCTTTGAAGACTATAGGGCCAAAGGTAATATCCTCCGATAACAAAGAGAAAGAAGCTTTCTGAGAAACTTCTTTGTGTTCTGTGAAATCATCTCACAGAGTAACAGCTTTCCCCTCAAGAAGCCTTTCGCTAAGACAGTTCTTGTGGAATTGGCGAAGTGATATTTGGAAGCCCATAGAGGGCTATGGTGAAAAAGGAAATATCCTCAGATGAAATCTGGAAAGAAGCTTTCTGAGAAACTGCTGAGTGTTCTGTTAATTCATCTCACAGAGTTACATCTGTATTTCGTGGATCTCTTTGTTAGCCTTATTTCTATGGAATCTGAAAACAGATATTTCGGATCCCATTGAAGACTATAGGGCCAAAGGAAATATCCTCCGATAACAAAGAGAAAGAAGCTTTCTGAGAAACTTCTTTGTGTTCTGTGAAATCATCTCACAGAGTTACAGCTTTCCCCTCAAGAAGCCTTTCACTAAGACTGTTCTTGTGGAATTGGCAAAGTGATATTTGGAAGCCCTTAGAGGGCTATGGTGAAAAAGGAAATTTCCTCAGATGAAATCTGGAAAGAAGCTTTCTGAGAAACTGCTTAGTGTTCTGTTAATTCATCTCACAGAGTTACATCTGTATTTCGTGGATCTCTTTGTTAGACTTATTTCTGTGGAATCTGAGAACAGATATTTCGGATCCCTTTGAAGACTATAGGGCCAAAGGAAATATCCTCCGATAACAAAGAGAAAGAAGCTTTCTGAGAAACTTCTTTGTGTTCTGTGAAATCATCTCACAGAGTTACAGCTTTCTCCTCAAGAGGCCTTTCGCTAAGACTGTACTTGTGGAATTGGCAAAGTGATATTTGGAAGCCCTTAGAGGGCTATGGTGAAAAAGGAAATATCCTCAGATGAAATCTGGAAAGAAGCTTTCTGAGAAACTGCTTAGTGTTCTGTTAATTCATCTCACAGAGTTACATCTGTATTTCGTGGATCTCTTTGCTAGCCTTATTTCTTTGGAATCTGAGAACAGTTATTTCGGATTCCTATGAAGACTATAGGGGCAAAGGAAAAATCCTCCGATAACAAAGAGAAAGAAGCTTTCTGAGAAACTTCTTTGTGTTCTGTGAAATCGTCTCACAGAGTTACAGCTTTCCCCTCAAGAAGCCTTTCGCTAAGACAGTTCTTGTGGAATTGGCAAAGTGATATTTGGAATCCCATAGAGGGCTATGGTGAAAAAGGAAATATCCTCAGATGAAATATGGAGAGAAGCTTTCTGAGAAACTCCTTAGTGTTCTGTTAATTCATCTCACAGAGTTACATCGGTATTTCGTGGATCTCTTTGCTAGACTTATTTCTGTGGAATCTGAGAACAGATATTTCGGATCCTATTGAAGACTATAGGGCCAAAGGAAATATCCTCAGATAACAAAGAGAAAGAAGTTTTCTGAGACACTTCTTTGTATTCTGTGAAATCATCTCACAGAGTTACAGCTTTCCCCTCAAGAATCCTTTCGCAAAGACAGTTCTTGTGGAATTGGCAAAGTGATATTTGGAAGCCCATAGAGGGCTATGGTGAAAAAGGAAATATCCTCAGATGAAATCTGGAAAGAAGCTTTCTGAGAAACTGCTTAGTGTTCTGTTAATTCATCTCAAGAGTTACATCTGTATTTCGTGGATCTCTTTGCTATACTTATTTCTGTGGAATCTGAGAACAGATATTTCGGATCCTATTGAAGACTATAGGGCCAAAGGAAATATCCTCCGATAACAAAGAGAAAGAAGCTTTCTGAGAAACTTCTTTGTGTTCTGTGAAATCATCTCACAGAGTTACAGCTTTCCCCTCAAGAAGCCTTTCGCTAAGACAGTTCTTGTGGAATTGGCAAAGTGATATTTGGAAGCCCATAGAGGGCTACGGTGAAAAAGGAAATATCCTCAGATGAAATCTGGAAAGAAGCTTTCTGAGAAACTACTGAGTGTTCTGTTAATTCATCTCACAGAGTTACATCTGTATTTCGTGGATCTCTTTGCTAGCCTGATTTCTGTGGATTTTGAGAACAGATATTTCGGATCCCATTGAAGACTATAGGGCCAAAGGAAATATCCTCCGTAACAAAGGGAAAGAAGCTTTCTGAGAAACTTCTTTGTGTTCTGTGAAATCATCTCACAGAGTTACAGCTTTCCCCTCAAGAAGCCTTTCGCAAAGACAGTTCTTGTGGAATTGCAAAGTGATATTTGGAAGCCCTTAGAGGGCTATGGTGAAAAAGGAAATATCCTCAGATGAAATCTGGAAAGAAGCTTTCAGAGAAACTGCTTAGTGTTCTGTTAATTCATCTCACAGAGTTACATCTGTATTTCGGGGATCTCTTTGCTAGATTTATTTCTGTGGAATCTGAGAACAGATATTTCCGATCCCTTTGAAGACTATTGGGCCAAAGGAAATATCCTCCGATAACAAAGAGAAAGAACCTTTCTGAGAAACTTCTTTGTGTTCTGTGAAATCATCTCACAGAGTTACAGCTTTCCCCTCAAGAGGCCTTTCGCTAAGACTGTACTTGTGGAATTGGCAAAGTGATATTTGGAAGCCCTTAGAGGGCTATGGTGAAAAAGGAAATATCCTCAGATGAAATCTGGAAGGAAGCTTTCTGAGAAACTGCTGAGTGTTCTGTTAATTCATCTCACAGAGTTACATCTGTATTTCGTGGATCTCTTTGCTAGCCTTATTTCTGTGGAATCTGAGAACAGATATTTCGGATCCCATTGAAGACTATAGGGCCAAAGGAAATATCCTCCGATAACAAAGAGAAGGAAGCTTTCTGAGAAACTTCTTTGTGTTCTGTGAAGTCATCTCACAGAGTTACAGCTTTCCCCTCAAGAAGCCTTTCGCTAAGACAGTTCTTGTGGAATTGGCAAAGTGATATTTGGAAGCCCTTAGAGGCCTATGGTGAAAAAGGAAATATCCTCAGATGAAATCTGGAAAGAAGCTTTCTGAGAAACTGCTTAGTGTTCTGTTAATTCATCTCACAGAGTTACATCTGTATTTCGTGGATCTCTTTGCTCGCCTTATTTCTTTGGAATCTGAGAACAGATATTTCGGATTCCTATGAAGACTATAGGGTCAAAGGAAATATCCTCCGATAACAAAGAGAAAGAAGCTTTCTGAGAAACTTCTTTGTGTTCTGTGAAATCATCTCACAGAGTTACAGCTTTCCCCTCAAGAAGCCTTTCGCTAAGACAGTTCTTGTGGAATTGGCAAAGGGATATTTGGAAGCCCATAGAGGGCTTTGGTGAAAAAGGAAATATCCTCAGATGAAATCTGGAAAGAAGCTTTCTGAGAAACTGCTGAGTGTTCTGTTAATTCATCTCACAGAGTTACATCTGTATTTCGTGGATCTCTTTGCTAGACTTATTTCTGTGGAATCTGAGAACAGATATTTCGGATCCTATTGAAGACTATAGGGCCAAAGGAAATATCCTCCGTTAACAAAGAGAAAGAAGCTTTCTGAGAAACCTCTTTGTGTTCTGTGAAATCATCTCACAGAGTTACAGCTTTCCCCTCAAGAAGCCTTTCGCTAAGACAGTTCTTGTGGAATTGGCAAAGTGATATTTGGAAGCCCATAGAGGCCTACGGTGAAACAGGAAATATCCTCAGATGAAATCTGGAAAGAAGCTTTCTGAGAAACTGCTGAGTGTTCTGTTAATTCATTTCACAGAGTTACATCTGTATTTCGTGGATCTCTTTGCTAGCCTTATTTCTGTGGAAGCTGAGGACAGATATTTCGGATCCCATTGAAGACTATAGGGCCAAAGGAAATATCCTCCGTAACAAAGGGAAAGAAGCTTTCTGAGAAACTTCTTTGTGTTCTGTGAAATCATCTCACAGAGTTACAGCTTTCCCCTCAAGACGCCTTTCGCAAAGACAGTTCTTGTGGAATTGCAAAGTGATATTTGGAAGCCCTTAGAGGGCTATGGTGAAAAAGGAAATATCCTCAGATGAAATCTGGAAAGAAGCTTTCTGAGAAACTGCTGAGTGTTCTGTTAATTCATCTCACAGAGTTCCATCTGTATTTCGTGGATCTCTTTGCTAGACTTATTTCTGTGGAATCTGAGAACAGATATTTCGGATCCCTTTGAAGACTATAGGGCCAAAGGAAATATCCTCCGATAACAAAGAGAAAGAAGCTTTCTGAGAAACTTCTTTGTGTTCTGTGAAATCATCTCACAGAGTTACAGCTTTCCCCTCAAGAAGCCTTTCGCTAAGACAGTTCTTGTGGAATTGGCAAAGTGATATTTGGAAGCCCATAGAGGGCTACGGTGAAAAAGGAAATATCCTCAGATGAAATCTGGAAAGAAGCTTTCTGAGAAACTACTGAGTGTTCTGTTAATTCATCTCACAGAGTTACATCTGTATTTCGTGGATCTCTTTGCTAGCCTGATTTCTGTGGATTTTGAGAACAGATATTTCGGATCCCATTGAAGACTATAGGGCCAAAGGAAATATCCTCCGTAACAAAGGGAAAGAAGCTTTCTGAGAAACTTCTTTGTGTTCTGTGAAATCATCTCACAGAGTTACAGCTTTCCCCTCAAGAAGCCTTTCGCAAAGACAGTTCTTGTGGAATTGCAAAGTGATATTTGGAAGCCCTTAGAGGGCTATGGTGAAAAAGGAAATATCCTCAGATGAAATCTGGAAAGAAGCTTTCAGAGAAACTGCTTAGTGTTCTGTTAATTCATCTCACAGAGTTACATCTGTATTTCGGGGATCTCTTTGCTAGATTTATTTCTGTGGAATCTGAGAACAGATATTTCCGATCCCTTTGAAGACTATTGGGCCAAAGGAAATATCCTCCGATAACAAAGAGAAAGAACCTTTCTGAGAAACTTCTTTGTGTTCTGTGAAATCATCTCACAGAGTTACAGCTTTCCCCTCAAGAGGCCTTTCGCTAAGACTGTACTTGTGGAATTGGCAAAGTGATATTTGGAAGCCCTTAGAGGGCTATGGTGAAAAAGGAAATATCCTCAGATGAAATCTGGAAGGAAGCTTTCTGAGAAACTGCTGAGTGTTCTGTTAATTCATCTCACAGAGTTACATCTGTATTTCGTGGATCTCTTTGCTAGCCTTATTTCTGTGGAATCTGAGAACAGATATTTCGGATCCCATTGAAGACTATAGGGCCAAAGGAAATATCCTCCGATAACAAAGAGAAGGAAGCTTTCTGAGAAACTTCTTTGTGTTCTGTGAAGTCATCTCACAGAGTTACAGCTTTCCCCTCAAGAAGCCTTTCGCTAAGACAGTTCTTGTGGAATTGGCAAAGTGATATTTGGAAGCCCTTAGAGGCCTATGGTGAAAAAGGAAATATCCTCAGATGAAATCTGGAAAGAAGCTTTCTGAGAAACTGCTTAGTGTTCTGTTAATTCATCTCACAGAGTTACATCTGTATTTCGTGGATCTCTTTGCTCGCCTTATTTCTTTGGAATCTGAGAACAGATATTTCGGATTCCTATGAAGACTATAGGGTCAAAGGAAATATCCTCCGATAACAAAGAGAAAGAAGCTTTCTGAGAAACTTCTTTGTGTTCTGTGAAATCATCTCACAGAGTTACAGCTTTCCCCTCAAGAAGCCTTTCGCTAAGACAGTTCTTGTGGAATTGGCAAAGGGATATTTGGAAGCCCATAGAGGGCTTTGGTGAAAAAGGAAATATCCTCAGATGAAATCTGGAAAGAAGCTTTCTGAGAAACTGCTGAGTGTTCTGTTAATTCATCTCACAGAGTTACATCTGTATTTCGTGGATCTCTTTGCTAGACTTATTTCTGTGGAATCTGAGAACAGATATTTCGGATCCTATTGAAGACTATAGGGCCAAAGGAAATATCCTCCGTTAACAAAGAGAAAGAAGCTTTCTGAGAAACCTCTTTGTGTTCTGTGAAATCATCTCACAGAGTTACAGCTTTCCCCTCAAGAAGCCTTTCGCTAAGACAGTTCTTGTGGAATTGGCAAAGTGATATTTGGAAGCCCATAGAGGCCTACGGTGAAACAGGAAATATCCTCAGATGAAATCTGGAAAGAAGCTTTCTGAGAAACTGCTGAGTGTTCTGTTAATTCATTTCACAGAGTTACATCTGTATTTCGTGGATCTCTTTGCTAGCCTTATTTCTGTGGAAGCTGAGGACAGATATTTCGGATCCCATTGAAGACTATAGGGCCAAAGGAAATATCCTCCGTAACAAAGGGAAAGAAGCTTTCTGAGAAACTTCTTTGTGTTCTGTGAAATCATCTCACAGAGTTACAGCTTTCCCCTCAAGACGCCTTTCGCAAAGACAGTTCTTGTGGAATTGCAAAGTGATATTTGGAAGCCCTTAGAGGGCTATGGTGAAAAAGGAAATATCCTCAGATGAAATCTGGAAAGAAGCTTTCTGAGAAACTGCTGAGTGTTCTGTTAATTCATCTCACAGAGTTCCATCTGTATTTCGTGGATCTCTTTGCTAGACTTATTTCTGTGGAATCTGAGAACAGATATTTCGGATCCCTTTGAAGACTATAGGGCCAAAGGAAATATCCTCCGATAACAAAGAGAAAGAAGCTTTCTGAGAAACTTCTTTGTGTTCTGTGAAATCATCTCACAGAGTAACAGCTTTCCCCTCAAGAAGCCTTTCGCTAAGACAGTTCTTGTGGAATTGGCGAAGTGATATTTGGAAGCCCATAGAGGGCTATGGTGAAAAAGGAAATATCCTCAGATGAAATCTGGAAAGAAGCTTTCTGAGAAACTGCTGAGTGTTCTGTTAATTCATCTCACAGAGTTACATCTGTATTTCGTGGATCTCTTTGTTAGCCTTATTTCTATGGAATCTGAGAACAGATATTTCGGATCCCATTGAAGACAATAGGGCCAAAGGAAATATCCTCCGATAACAAAGAGAAAGAAGCTTTCTGAGAAACTTCTTTGTGTTCTGTGAAATCATCTCACAGAGTTACAGCTTTCCCCTCAAGAAGCCTTTCACTAAGACAGTTCTTGTGGAATTGGCAAAGTGATATTTGGAAGCCCTTAGAGGGCTATGGTGAAAAAGGAAATTTCCTCAGATGAAATCTGGAAAGAAGCTTTCTGAGAAACTGCTTAGTGTTCTGTTAATTCATCTCACAGAGTTACATCTGTATTTCGTGGATCTCTTTGTTAGCCTTATTTCTGTGGAATCTGAGAACAGATATTTCGGATCCCTTTGAAGACTATAGGGCCAAAGGAAATATCCTCCGATAACAAAGAGAAAGAAGCTTTCTGAGAAACTTCTTTGTGTTCTGTGAAATCATCTCACAGAGTTACAGCTTTCTCCTCAAGAGGCCTTTCGCTAAGACTGTACTTGTGGAATTGGCAAAGTGATATTTGGAAGCCCTTAGAGGGCTATGGTGAAAAAGGAAATATCCTCAGATGAAATCTGGAAAGAAGCTTTCTGAGAAACTGCTTAGTGTTCTGTTAATTCATCTCACAGAGTTACATCTGTATTTCGTGGATCTCTTTGCTAGCCTTATTTCTTTGGAATCTGAGAACAGTTATTTCGGATTCCTATGAAGACTATAGGGGCAAAGGAAAAATCCTCCGATAACAAAGAGAAAGAAGCTTTCTGAGAAACTTCTTTGTGTTCTGTGAAATCGTCTCACAGAGTTACAGCTTTCCCCTCAAGAAGCCTTTCGCTAAGACAGTTCTTGTGGAATTGGCAAAGTGATATTTGGAATCCCATAGAGGGCTATGGTGAAAAAGGAAATATCCTCAGATGAAATCTGGAGAGAAGCTTTCTGAGAAACTCCTTAGTGTTCTGTTAATTCATCTCACAGAGTTACATCGGTATTTCGTGGATCTCTTTGCTAGACTTATTTCTGTGGAATCTGAGAACAGATATTTCGGATCCTATTGAAGACTATAGGGCCAAAGGAAATATCCTCAGATAACAAAGAGAAAGAAGTTTTCTGAGACACTTCTTTGTATTCTGTGAAATCATCTCACAGAGTTACAGCTTTCCCCTCAAGAAGCCTTTCGCTACGACAGTTCTTGTGGAATTGGCAAAGTGATATTTGGAAGCCCATAGAGGGCTATGGTGAAAAAGGAAATATCCTCAGATGAAATCTGGAAAGAAGCTTTCTGAGAAACTGCTTAGTGTTCTGTTAATTCATCTCAAGAGTTACATCTGTATTTCGTGGATCTCTTTGCTATACTTATTTCTGTGGAATCTGAGAACAGATATTTCGGATCCTATTGAAGACTATAGGGCCAAAGGAAATATCCTCCGATAACAAAGAGAAAGAAGCTTTCTGAGAAACTTCTTTGTGTTCTGTGAAATCATCTCACAGAGTTACAGCTTTCCCCTCAAGAAGCCTTTCGCTAAGACAGTTCTTGTGGAATTGGCAAAGTGATATTTGGAAGCCCATAGAGGGCTACGGTGAAAAAGGAAATATCCTCAGATGAAATCTGGAAAGAAGCTTTCTGAGAAACTACTGAGTGTTCTGTTAATTCATCTCACAGAGTTACATCTGTATTTCGTGGATCTCTTTGCTAGCCTGATTTCTGTGGATTTTGAGAACAGATATTTCGGATCCCATTGAAGACTATAGGGCCAAAGGAAATATCCTCCGTAACAAAGGGAAAGAAGCTTTCTGAGAAACTTCTTTGTGTTCTGTGAAATCATCTCACAGAGTTACAGCTTTCCCCTCAAGAAGCCTTTCGCAAAGACAGTTCTTGTGGAATTGCAAAGTGATATTTGGAAGCCCTTAGAGGGCTATGGTGAAAAAGGAAATATCCTCAGATGAAATCTGGAAAGAAGCTTTCAGAGAAACTGCTTAGTGTTCTGTTAATTCATCTCACAGAGTTACATCTGTATTTCGGGGATCTCTTTGCTAGATTTATTTCTGTGGAATCTGAGAACAGATATTTCCGATCCCTTTGAAGACTATTGGGCCAAAGGAAATATCCTCCGATAACAAAGAGAAAGAACCTTTCTGAGAAACTTCTTTGTGTTCTGTGAAATCATCTCACAGAGTTACAGCTTTCCCCTCAAGAGGCCTTTCGCTAAGACTGTACTTGTGGAATTGGCAAAGTGATATTTGGAAGCCCTTAGAGGGCTATGGTGAAAAAGGAAATATCCTCAGATGAAATCTGGAAGGAAGCTTTCTGAGAAACTGCTGAGTGTTCTGTTAATTCATCTCACAGAGTTACATCTGTATTTCGTGGATCTCTTTGCTAGCCTTATTTCTGTGGAATCTGAGAACAGATATTTCGGATCCCATTGAAGACTATAGGGCCAAAGGAAATATCCTCCGATAACAAAGAGAAGGAAGCTTTCTGAGAAACTTCTTTGTGTTCTGTGAAGTCATCTCACAGAGCTACAGCTTTCCCCTCAAGAAGCCTTTCGCTAAGACAGTTCTTGTGGAATTGGCAAAGTGATATTTGGAAGCCCTTAGAGGCCTATGGTGAAAAAGGAAATATCCTCAGATGAAATCTGGAAAGAAGCTTTCTGAGAAACTGCTTAGTGTTCTGTTAATTCATCTCACAGAGTTACATCTGTATTTCGTGGATCTCTTTGCTCGCCTTATTTCTTTGGAATCTGAGAACAGATATTTCGGATTCCTATGAAGACTATAGGGTCAAAGGAAATATCCTCCGATAACAAAGAGAAAGAAGCTTTCTGAGAAACTTCTTTGTGTTCTGTGAAATCATCTCACAGAGTTACAGCTTTCCCCTCAAGAAGCCTTTCGCTAAGACAGTTCTTGTGGAATTGGCAAAGTGATATTTGGAAGCCCATAGAGGGCTTTGGTGAAAAAGGAAATATCCTCAGATGAAATCTGGAAAGAAGCTTTCTGAGAAACTGCTGAGTGTTCTGTTAATTCATCTCACAGAGTTACATCTGTATTTCGTGGATCTCTTTGCTAGACTTATTTCTGTGGAATCTGAGAACAGATATTTCGGATCCTATTGAAGACTATAGGGCCAAAGGAAATATCCTCCGTTAACAAAGAGAAAGAAGCTTTCTGAGAAACTTCTTTGTGTTCTGTGAAATCATCTCACAGAGTTACAGCTTTCCCCTCAAGAAGCCTTTCGCTAAGACAGTTCTTGTGGAATTGGCAAAGTGATATTTGGAAGCCCATAGAGGCCTACGGTGAAACAGGAAATATCCTCAGATGAAATCTGGAAAGAAGCTTTCTGAGAAACTGCTGAGTGTTCTGTTAATTCATTTCACAGAGTTACATCTGTATTTCGTGGATCTCTTTGCTAGCCTTATTTCTGTGGAAGCTGAGGACATATATTTCGGATCCCATTGAAGACTATAGGGCCAAAGGAAATATCCTCCGTAACAAAGGGAAAGAAGCTTTCTGAGAAACTTCTTTGTGTTCTGTGAAAACATCTCACAGAGATACAGCTTTCCCCTCAAGACGCCTTTCGCAAAGACAGTTCTTGTGGAATTGCAAAGTGATATTTGGAAGCCCTTAGAGGGCTATGGTGAAAAAGGAAACATCCTCAGATGAAATCTGGAAAGAAGCTTTCTGAGAAACTGCTTAGTGTTCTGTTAATTCATCTCACAGAGTTCCATCTGTATTTCGTGGATCTCTTTGCTAGACTTATTTCTGTGGAATCTGAGAATAGATATTTCCTATCCCTTTGAAGACTATTGGGCCAAAGGAAATATCCTCCGATAACAAAGAGAAAGAACCTTTCTGAGACACTTCTTTGTGTTCTGTGAAATCATCTCACAGAGTTACAGCTTTCCCCTCAAGAGGCCTTTCGCTAAGAATGTACTTGTGGAATTGGCAAAGTGATATTTGGAAGCCCTTAGAGGGCTATCGTGAAAAAGGAAATATCCTCAGATGAAATCTGGAAAGAAGCTTTCTGAGAAACTGCTTAGTGTTCTGTTAATTCATCTCACAGAGTTACATCTGTATTTCGTGGATCTCTTTGCTAGCCTTATTTCTTTGGAATCTGAGAACAGATATTTCGGATTCCTATGAAGACTATAGGGGCAAAGGAAAAATCCTCCGATAACAAAGAGAAAGAAGCTTTCTGAGAAACTTCTTTGTGTTCTGTGAAATCATCTCACAGAGTTACAGCTTTCCCCTCAAGAAGCCTTTCGATAAGACAGTTCTCGTGGAATTGGCAAAGTGATATTTGGAAGCCCATAGGGGGCTATGGCGAAAAAGGAAATATCCTCAGATGAAATCTGGAAAGAAGCTTTCTGAGAAACTGCTTAGTGTTCTGTTAATTGATCTCGCAGAGTTCCATCTGTATTTCGTGGATCTCTTTGCTAGACTTATTTATGTGGAATCTGAGAACAGATATTTCGGATCCCTTTGAAGACTATAGGGCCAAAG
The DNA here is from genome assembly GCF_043159975.1 of Macaca nemestrina. Taxonomy (NCBI): domain Eukaryota; kingdom Metazoa; phylum Chordata; class Mammalia; order Primates; family Cercopithecidae; genus Macaca; species Macaca nemestrina. The sequence goes on from NC_092144.1 coordinate 26,365,706, forward strand.
GAAATATCCTCCGATAACAAAGAGAAAGAAGCTTTCTGAGAAACTTCTTTGTGTTCTGTGAAATCATCTCACAGAGTAACAGCTTTCCCCTCAAGAAGCCTTTCGCTAAGACAGTTCTTGTGGAATTGGCGAAGTGATATTTGGAAGCCCATAGAGGGCTATGGTGAAAAAGGAAATATCCTCAGATGAAATCTGGAAAGAAGCTTTCTGAGAAACTGCTGAGTGTTCTGTTAATTCATCTCACAGAGTTACATCTGTATTTCGTGGATCTCTTTGTTAGCCTTATTTCTATGGAATCTGAGAACAGATATTTCGGATCCCATTGAAGACTATAGGGCCAAAGGAAATATCCTCCGATAACAAAGAGAAAGAAGCTTTCTGAGAAACTTCTTTGTGTTCTGTGAAATCATCTCACAGAGTTACAGCTTTCCCCTCAAGAAGCCTTTCACTAAGACAGTTCTTGTGGAATTGGCAAAGTGATATTTGGAAGCCCTTAGAGGGCTATGGTGAAAAAGGAAATTTCCTCAGATGAAATCTGGAAAGAAGCTTTCTGAGAAACTGCTTAGTGTTCTGTTAATTCATCTCACAGAGTTACATCTGTATTTCGTGGATCTCTTTGTTAGACTTATTTCTGTGGAATCTGAGAACAGATATTTCGGATCCCTTTGAAGACTATAGGGCCAAAGGAAATATCCTCCGATAACAAAGAGAAAGAAGCTTTCTGAGAAACTTCTTTGTGTTCTGTGAAATCATCTCACAGAGTTACAGCTTTCCCCTCAAGAAGCCTTTCGCTAAGACAGTTCTTGTGGAATTGGCAAAGTGATATTTGGAAGCCCATAGAGGACTATGGTGAAAAAGGAAATATCCTCAGATGAAATCTGGAGAGAAGCTTTCTGAGAAACTCCTTAGTGTTCTGTTAATTCATCTCACAGAGTTACATCTGTATTTCGTGGATCTCTTTGCTAGACTTATTTCTGTGGAATCTGAGAACAGATATTTCGGATCCTATTGAAGACTATAGGGCCAAAGGAAATATCCTCCGATAACAAATAGAAAGAAGCTTTCTGAGAAACTTCTTTGTGTTCTGTGAAATCATCTCACAGAGTTACAGCTTTTCCCTCAAGAAGCCTTTCGCTAAGACAGTTCTTGTGGAATTGGCAAAGTGATATCTGGAAGCCCATAGAGGGCTAGGGTGAAAAAGGAAATATCCTCAGATGAAATCTGGAAGGAAGCTTTCTGAGAAACTGCTTAGTGTTCTGTTAATTCATCTCACAGAGTTACATCTGTATTTCGTGGATCTCTTTGCTAGCCTGATTTCTGTGGATTTTGAGAACAGATATTTCGGATCCCATTGAAGACTATAGGGCCCAAGGAAATATCCTCCGTAACAAAGGGAAAGAAGCTTTCTGAGAAACTTCTTTGTGTTCTGTGAAATCATCTCACAGAGTTACAGCTTTCCCCTCAAGAAGCCTTTCGCAAAGACAGTTCTTGTGGAATTGCAAAGTGATATTTGGAAGCCCTTAGAGGGCTATGGTGAAAAAGGAAATATCCTCAGATGAAATCTGGAAAGAAGCTTTCAGAGAAACTGCTTAGTGTTCTGTTAATTCATCTCACAGAGTTACATCTGTATTTCGGGCATCTCTTTGCTAGACTTATTTCTGTGAAATCTGAGAACAGATATTTCCGATCCCTTTGAAGACTATTGGGCCAAAGGAAATATGTTCCGATAACAAAGAGAAAGAACCTTTCTGAGAAACTTCTTTGTGTTCTGTGAAATCATCTCACAGAGTTACAGCTTTCCCCTCAAGAGGCCTTTCGCTAAGACTGTACTTGTGGAATTGGCAAAGTGATATTTGGAAGCCCTTAGAGGGCTATGGTGAAAAAGAAAATATCCTCAGATGAAATCTGGAAGGAAGCTTTCTGAGAAACTGCTGAGTGTTCTGTTAATTCATCTCACAGAGTTACATCTGTATTTCGTGGATCTCTTTGCTAGACTTATTTCTGTGGAATCTGAGAACAGATATTTCGGATTCCTATGAAGACTATAGGGTCAAAGGAAATATCCTCCGATAACAAAGAGAAAGAAGCTTTCTGAGAAACTTCTTTGCGTTCTGTGAAATCATCTCACAGAGTTACAGCTTTCCCCTCAAGAAGCCTTTCGCTAAGACAGTTCTTGTGGAATTGGCAAAGTGATATTTGGAAGCCCATAGAGGGCTTTGGTGAAAAAGGAAATATCCTCAGATGAAATCTGGAAAGAAGCTTTCTGAGAAACTGCTGACTGTTCTGTTAATTCATCTCACAGAGTTACATCTGTATTTCGTGGATCTCTTTGCTAGACTTATTTCTGTGGAATCTGAGAACAGATATTTCGGATCCTATTGAAGACTATAGGGCCAAAGGAAATATCCTCCGATAACAAAGAGAAAGAAGCTTTCTGAGAAACTTCTTTGTGTTCTGTGAAATCATCTCACAGAGTTACAGCTTTCCCCTCAAGAAGCCTTTCGCTAAGACAGTTCTTGTGGAATTGGCAAAGTGATATTTGGAAGCCCATAGAGGGCTATGGTGAAAAAGGAAATATCCTCAGATGAAATCTGGAAAGAAGCTTTCTGAGAAACTGCTGAGTGTTCTGTTAATTCATCTCACAGAGTTACATCTGTATTTCGTGAATCTCTTTGCTAGCCTTATTTCTGTGGAATCTGAGAACAGATATTTCGGATCCCATTGAAGACTATAGGGCCAAAGGAAATATCCTCCGATAACAAAGAGAAAGAAGCTTTCTGAGAAACTTCTTTCTGTTCTGTGAAATCATCTCACAGAGTTACAGCTTTCCCCTCAAGAAGCCTTTCGCTAAGACAGTTCTTGTGGAATTGGCAGAGTGATATTTGGAAGCCCTTAGAGGGCTATGGTGAAAAAGGAAATTTCCTCAGATGAAATCTGGAAAGAAGCTTTCTGAGAAACTGCTTAGTGTTCTGTTAATTCATCTCACAGAGTTACATCTGTATTTCGTGGATCTCTTTGCTAGACTTATTTCTGTGGAATCTGAGAACAGATATTTCGGATCCCTTTGAAGACTATAGGGCCAAAGGAAATATCCTCCGATAACAAAGAGAAAGAAGCTTTCTGAGAAACTTCTTTGTGTTCTGTGAAATCATCTCACAGAGTTACAGCTTTCCCCTCAAGAAGCCTTTCGCTAAGACAGTTCTTGTGGAATTGGCAAAGTGATATTTGGAAGCCCATAGAGGGCTATGGTGAAAAAGGAAATATCCTCAGATGAAATCTGGAGAGAAGCTTTCTGAGAAACTCCTTAGTGTTCTGTTAATTCATCTCACAGAGTTCCATCTGTATTTCGTGGATCTCTTTGCTAGACTTATTTCTGTGGAATCTGAGAACAGATATTTCGGATCCTATTGAAGACTATAGGGCCAAAGGAAATATCCTCCGATAACAAAGAGAAAGAAGCTTTCTGAGAAACTTCTTTATGTTCTGTGAAATCATCTCACAGAGCTACAGCTTTCCCCTCAAGAAGCCTTTCGCTAAGACAGTTCTTGTGGAATTGGCGAAGTGATATTTGGAAGCCCATAGAGGGCTATGGTGAAAAAGGAAATATCCTCAGATGAAATCTGGAAAGGAGCTTTCTGAGAAACTGCTGAGTGTTCTGTTAATTCATCTCACAGAGTTACATCTGTATTTCGTGGATCTCTTTGCTAGCCTTATCTCTGTGGAATCTGAGAACAAATATTTCGGATCCCTTTGAAGACTATAGGGCCAAAGGAAATATCCTCCGATAACAAAGAGAAAGAAGTTTTCTGAGACACTTCTTTGTATTCTGTGAAGTCATCTCACAGAGTTACATCTTTCCCCTCAAGAAGCCTTTCTCTAAGACAGTTCTTGTGGAATTGGCAAAGTGATATTTGGAAGCCCATAGAGGGCTAGGGTGAAAAAGGAAATATCCTCAGATGAAATCTGGAAGGAAGCTTTCTTAGAAACTGCTGAGTGTTCTGTTAATTCATCTCACAGAGTTACATCTGTATTTCGTGGATCTCTTTGCTAGCCTTATTTCTGTGGAATCTGAGAACAGATATTTCAGATCCCATTGAAGACTATAGGGCCAAAGGAAATATCCTCCGATAACAAAGAGAAAGAAGCTTTCTGAGAAACTTCTTTCTGTTCTGTGAAATCATCTCACAGAGTTACAGCTTTCCCCTCAAGAAGCCTTTCGCTAAGACAGTTCTTGTGGAATTGGCAAAGTGATATTTGGAAGCCCTTAGAGGCCTATGGTGAAAAAGGAAATATCCTCAGATGAAATCTGGAAAGAAGCTTTCTGAGAAACTGCTTAGTGTTCTGTTAATTCATCTCACAGAGTTACATCTGTATTTCGTGGATCTCTTTGCTAGCCTTATTACTTTGGAATCTGAGAACAGATATTTCGGATTCCTATGAAGACTATAGGGGCAAAGGAAATATCCTCCGATAACAAAGAGAAAGAAGCTTTCTGAGAACCTTCTTTGTGTTCTGTGAAATCATCTCACAGAGTTACAGCTTTCCCCTCAAGAAGCCTTTCGATAAGAGAGTTCTTGTGGAATTGGCAATGTGATATTTGGAAGCCCATAGAGGGCTATGGTGAAAAAGGAAATATCCTCAGATGAAATCTGGAGAGAAGCTTTCTGAGAAACTGCTTAGTGTTCTGTTAATTCATCTCACAGAGTTACATCTGTATTTCGTGGATCTCTTTGCTAGACTTATTTCTGTAGAATCTGAGAACAGATAATTCGGATCCTATTGAAGACTATAGAGCCAAAGGAAATATCCTCCGATAACAAAGAGAAAGAAGCTTTCTGAGAAACTTCTTTGTGTTCTGTGAAATCATCTCACAGAGTTACAGCTTTCCCCTCAAGAAGCGTTTCGCTAAGACAGTTCTTGTGGAATTGGCAAAGTGATATTTGGAAGCCCATAGAGGGCTACGGTGAAAAAGGAAATATCCTCAGATGAAATCTGGAAAGAAGCTTTCTGAGAAACTGCTTAGTGTTCTGTTAATTCATCTCACAGAGTTACATCTGTATTTCGTGGATCTCTTTGCTCGCCTTATTTCTTTGGAATCTGAGAACAGATATTTCGGATTCCTATGAAGATTATAGGGTCAAAGGAAATATCCTCCGATAACAAAGAGAAAGAAGCTTTCTGAGAAACTTCTTTGTGTTCTGTGAAATCATCTCACAGAGTTACAGCTTTCCCCTCAAGAAGCCTTTCGCTAAGACAGTTCTTGTGGAATTGGCAAAGTGATATTTGGAAGCCCATAGAGGGCTTTGGTGAAAAAGGAAATATCCTCAGATGAAATCTGGAAAGAAGCTTTCTGAGAAACTGCTGAGTGTTCTGTTAATTCATCTCACAGAGTTACATCTGTATTTCGTGGATCTCTTTGCTAGACTTATTTCTGTGGAATCTGAGAACAGATATTTCGGATCCTATTGAAGACTATAGGGCCAAAGGAAATATCCTCCGTTAACAAAGAGAAAGAAGCTTTCTGAGAAACTTCTTTGTGTTCTGTGAAATCATCTCACAGAGTTACAGCTTTCCCCTCAAGAAGCCTTTCGCTAAGACAGTTCTTGTGGAATTGGCAAAGTGATATTTGGAAGCCCATAGAGGGCTATGGTGAAAAAGGAAATATCCTCAGATGAAATCTGGAAAGAAGCTTTCTGAGAAACTGCTGAGTGTTCTGTTAATTCATCTCACAGAGTTACATCTGTATTTCGTGAATCTCTTTCCTAGCCTTATTTCTGTGGAATCTGAGAACAGATATTTCGGATCCCATTGAAGACTATAGGGCCAAAGGAAATATCCTCCGATAACAAAGAGAAAGAAGCTTTCTGAGAAACTTCTTTCTGTTCTGTGAAATCATCTCACAGAGTTACAGCTTTCCCCTCAAGAAGCCTTTCGCTAAGACAGTTCTTGTGGAATTGGCAGAGTGATATTTGGAAGCCCTTAGAGGGCTATGGTGAAAAAGGAAATTTCCTCAGATGAAATCTGGAAAGAAGCTTTCTGAGAAACTGCTTAGTGTTCTGTTAATTCATCTCACAGAGTTACATCTGTATTTCGTGGATCTCTTTGCTAGACTTATTTCTGTGGAATCTGAGAACAGATATTTCGGATCCCTTTCAAGACTATAGGGCCAAAGGAAATATCCTCCGATAACAGAGAGAAAGAAGCTTTCTGAGAAACTTCTTTGTGTTCTGTGAAATCATCTCACAGAGTTACAGCTTTCCCCTCAAGAAGCCTTTCGCTAAGACAGTTCTTGTGGAATTGGCAAAGTGATATTTGGAAGCCCATAGAGGGCTATGGTGAAAAAGGAAATATCCTCAGATGAAATCTGGAGAGAAGCTTTCTGAGAAACTCCTTAGTGTTCTGTTAATTCATCTCACAGAGTTCCATCTGTATTTCGTGGATCTCTTTGCTAGACTTATTTCTGTGGAATCTGAGAACAGATATTTCGGATCCTATTGAAGACTATAGGGCCAAAGGAAATATCCTCCGATAACAAAGAGAAAGAAGCTTTCTGAGAAACTTCTTTATGTTCTGTGAAATCATCTCACAGAGCTACAGCTTTCGCCTCAAGAAGCCTTTCGCTAAGACAGTTCTTGTGGAATTGGCAAAGTGATATTTGGAAGCCCATAGAGGGCTATGGTGAAAAAGGAAATATCCTCAGATGAAATCTGGAAAGAAGCTTTCTGAGAAACTGCTGAGTGTTCTGTTAATTCATCTCACAGAGTTACATCTGTATTTCGTGGATCTCTTTGCTAGCCTTATTTCTGTGGAATCTGAGAACAAATATTTCGGATCCCATTGAAGACTATAGGGCCAAAGGAAATATCCTCCGATAACAAAGAGAAAGAAGCTTTCTGAGAAACTTCTTTGTGTTCTGTGAAATCATCTCACAGAGTTACAGCTTTCCCCTCAAGAAGCCTTTCACTAAGACAGTTCTTGTGGAATTGGCAAAGTGATATTTGGAAGCCCTTAGAGGGCTATGTTGAAAAAGGAAATTTCCTCAGATGAAATCTGGAAAGAAGCTTTCTGAGAAACTGCTTAGTGTTCTGTTAATTCATCTCACAGAGTTACATCTGTATTTCGTGGATCTCTTTGTTAGACTTATTTCTGTGGAATCTGAGAACAGATATTTCGGATCCCTTTGAAGAATATAGGGCCAAAGGAAATATCCTCCGTAACAAAGGGAAAGAAGCTTTCTGAGAATCTTCTTTGTGTAATGTGAAATCATCTCACAGAGTTACAGCTTTCCCCTCAAGAAGCCTTTCGCAAAGACAATCTTGTGGAATTGCAAAGTGATATTTGGAAGCCCTTAGAGGGCTAGGGTGAAAAAGGAAATATCCTCAGATGAAATCTGGAAGGAAGCTTTCTGAGAAACTGCTGAGTGTTCTGTTAATTCATTTCACAGAGTTACATCTGTATTTCGTGGATCTCTTTGCTAGCCTTATTTCTGTGGAATCTGAGAACAGATATTTCGGATCCCATTGAAGACTATAGGGCCAAAGGAAATATCCTCCGATAACAAAGAGAAAGAAGCTTTCTGAGAATCTTCTTTGTGTTCTGTGAAATCATCTCACAGAGTTACAGCTTTCCCCTCAAGAAGCCTTTCGCTAAGACAGTTCTTGTGGAATTGGCAGAGTGATATTTGGAAGCCCTTAGAGGCCTATGGTGAAAAAGGAAATATCCTCAGATGAAATCTGGAAAGAAGTTTTCTGAGAAACTGCTTAGTGTTCTGTTAATTCATCTCACAGAGTTACATCTGTATTTCGTGGATCTCTTTGCTAGCCTTATTTCTGTGGAATCTGAGAACAGATATTTCGGATTCCTATGAAGACTATAAGGGCAAAGGAAATATCCTCCGATAACAAAGAGAAAGAAGCTTTCTGAGAAACTTCTCTGTGTTCTGTGACATCATCTCACAGAGTTACAGCTTTCCCCTCAAGAAGCCCTTAGCTAAGACAGTTCTTGTGGAATTGGCAAAGTGATATTTGGAAGCCCATAAAGGGCTAGGGTGAAAAAGGAAATATCCTCAGATGAAATCTGGAAGGAAGCTTTCTGAGAAACTGCTTAGTGTTCTGTTAATTCATCTCACAGAGTTACATCTGTATTTCGTGGATCTCTTTGCTAGCCTTATTTCTGTGGAATCTGAGAACAGATACTTCGGATCCCATTGAAGACTATGGGGCCAAAGGAAATATCCTCCGATAACAAAGAGAAAGAAGCTTTCTGAGAAACTTCTTTGTGTTCTGTGAAATCATCTCACAGAGTTACAGCTTTCCCCTCAAGAAGCCTTTCGCTAAGACAGTTCTTGTGGAATTGGCAAAGTGATATTTGGAAGCCCATAGAGGGCTACGGTGAAACAGGAAATATCCTCAGATGAAATCTGGAAAGAAGCTTTCTGAGAAACTGCTGAGTGTTCTGTTAATTCATTTCACAGAGTTACATCTGTATTTCATGGATCTCTTTGCTAGCCTTATTTCTGTGGAATCTGAGAACAGATATTTCGGATCCCATTGAAGACTCTAGGGCCAAAGGAAATATCCTCCGTAACAATGGGAAAGAAGCTTTCTGAGAAACTTCTTTGTGTTCTCTGAAATCATCTCACAGAGTTACAGCTTTCCCCTCAAGAAGCCTTTCGCAAAGACAGTTCTTGTGGATTTGGCAAAGTGATATTTGGAAGCCCTTAGAGGGCTATGGTGAAAAAGGAAATATCCTCAGATGAAATCTGTAAAGAAGCTTTCTGAGAAACTGCTTAGTGTTCTGTTAATTCATCTCACAGAGTTACATCTGTATTTCGTGGATCCCTTTGCTAGACTTATTTCTGTGGAATCTGAGAACAGATATTTCCGATCCCTTTGAAGACTATTGGGCCAAAGGAAATATCCTCCGATAACAAAGAGAAAGAACCTTTCTGAGAAACTTCTTTGTGTTCTGTGAAATCATCTCACAGAGTTACAGCTTTCCCCTCAAGAGGCCTTTCGCTAACACTGTACTTGTGGAATTGGCAAAGTGATATTTGGAAGCCCTTAGAGGGCTATGGTGAAAAAGGAAATATCCTCAGATGAAATCTGGAAAGAAGCTTTCTGAGAATCTGCTTAGTGTTCTGTTAAATCATCTCACAGAGTTACATCTGTATTTCGTGGATCTCTTTGCTAGCCTTATTTCTTTGGAATCTGAGAACAGTTATTTCGGATTCCTATGAAGACTATAGGGGCAAAGGAAAAATCCTCCGATAACAAAGAGAAAGAAGCTTTCTGAGAAACTTCTTTGTGTTCTGTGAAATCGTCTCACAGAGTTACAGCTTTCCCCTCAAGAAGCCTTTCGCTAAGACAGTTCTTGTGGAATTGGCAAAGTGATATTTGGAAGCCCATAGAGGGCTATGGTGAAAAAGGAAATATCCTCAGATGAAATCTGGAGAGAAGCTTTCTGAGAAACTCCTTAGTGTTCTGTTAATTCATCTCACAGAGTTACATCGGTATTTCGTGGATCTCTTTGCTAGACTTATTTCTGTGGAATCTGAGAACAGATATTTCGGATCCCTTTGAAGACTATAGGGCCAAAGGAAATATCCTCCGATAACAAAGAGAAAGAAGTTTTCTGAGACACTTCTTTGTATTCTGTGAAGTCATCTCACAGAGTTACATCTTTCCCCTCAAGAAGCCTTTCGCTAAGACAGTTCTTGTGGAATTGGCAAAGTGATATTTGGAAGCCCATAGAGGGCTAGGGTGAAAAAGGAAATATCCTCAGATGAAATCTGGAAGGAAGCTTTCTTAGAAACTGCTGAGTGTTCTGTTAATTCATCTCACAGAGTTACATCTGTATTTCGTGGATCTCTTTGCTAGCCTTATTTCTGTGGAATCTGAGAACAGATATTTCAGATCCCATTGAAGACTATAGGGCCAAAGGAAATATCCTCCGATAACAAAGAGAAAGAAGCTTTCTGAGAAACTTCTTTGTGTTCTGTGAAATCATCTCACAGAGTTACAGCTTTCCCCTCAAGAAGCCTTTCGCTAAGACAGTTCTTGTGGAATTGGCAAAGTGATATTTGGAAGCCCTTAGAGGCCTATGGTGAAAAAGGAAATATCCTCAGATGAAATCTGGAAAGAAGCTTTCTGAGAAACTGCTTAGTGTTCTGTTAATTCATCTCACAGAGTTACATCTGTATTTCGTGGATCTCTTTGCTAGCCTTATTACTTTGGAATCTGAGAACAGATATTTCGGATTCCTATGAAGACTATAGGGGCAAAGGAAATATCCTCCGATAACAAAGAGAAAGAAGCTTTCTGAGAACCTTCTTTGTGTTCTGTGAAATCATCTCACAGAGTTACAGCTTTCCCCTCAAGAAGCCTTTCGATAAGAGAGTTCTTGTGGAATTGGCAATGTGATATTTGGAAGCCCATAGAGGGCTATGGTGAAAAAGGAAATATCCTCAGATGAAATCTGGAGAGAAGCTTTCTGAGAAACTGCTTAGTGTTCTGTTAATTCATCTCACAGAGTTACATCTGTATTGCGTGGATCTCTTTGCTAGACTTATTTCTGTGGAATCTGAGAACAGATATTTCGAATCCTATTGAAGACTATAGAGCCAAAGGAAATATCCTCCGATAACAAAGAGAAAGAAGCTTTCTGAGAAACTTCTTTGTGTTCTGTGAAATCATCTCACAGAGTTACAGCTTTCCCCTCAAGAAGCGTTTCGCTAAGACAGTTCTTCTGGAATTGGCAAAGTGATATTTGGAAGCCCATAGAGGGCTACGGTGAAAAAGGAAATATCCTCAGATGAAATCTGGAAAGAAGCTTTCTGAGAAACTGCTGAGTGTTCTGTTAATTCATCTCACAGAGTTACATCTGTATTTCGTGGATCTCTTTGCTAGCCTTATTTCTGTGGAATCTGAGAACAGATATTTCGGATCCCTTTGAAGAATATAGGGCCAAAGGAAATATCCTCCGTAACAAAGGGAAAGAAGCTTTCTGAGAATCTTCTTTGTGTAATGTGAAATCATCTCACAGAGTTACAGCTTTCCCCTCAAGAAGCCTTTCGCAAAGACAATCTTGTGGAATTGCAAAGTGATATTTGGAAGCCCTTAGAGGGCTAGGGTGAAAAAGGAAATATCCTCAGATGAAATCTGGAAGGAAGCTTTCTGAGAAACTGCTGAGTGTTCTGTTAATTCATTTCACAGAGTTACATCTGTATTTCGTGGATCTCTTTGCTAGCCTTATTTCTTTGGAATCTGAGAACAGATATTTCGGATCCCATTGAAGACTATAGGGCCAAAGGAAATATCCTCCGATAACAAAGAGAAAGAAGCTTTCTGAGAATCTTCTTTGTGTTCTGTGAAATCATCTCACAGAGTTACAGCTTTCCCCTCAAGAAGCCTTTCGCTAAGACAGTTCTTGTGGAATTGGCAAAGTGATATTTGGAAGCCCATAGAGGGCTAGGGTGAAAAAGGAAATATCCTCAGATGAAATCTGGAAGGAAGCTTTCTTAGAAACTGCTGAGTGTTCTGTTAATTCATCTCACAGAGTTACATCTGTATTTCGTGGATCTCTTTGCTAGCCTTATTTCTGTGGAATCTGAGAACAGATATTTCAGATCCCATTGAAGACTATAGGGCCAAAGGAAATATCCTCCGATAACAAAGAGAAAGAAGCTTTCTGAGAAACTTCTTTCTGTTCTGTGAAATCATCTCACAGAGTTACAGCTTTCCCCTCAAGAAGCCTTTCGCTAAGACAGTTCTTGTGGAATTGGCAAAGTGATATTTGGAAGCCCTTAGAGGCCTATGGTGAAAAAGGAAATATCCTCAGATGAAATCTGGAAAGAAGCTTTCTGAGAAACTGCTTAGTGTTCTGTTAATTCATCTCACAGAGTTACATCTGTATTTCGTGGATCTCTTTGCTAGCCTTATTACTTTGGAATCTGAGAACAGATATTTCGGATTCCTATGAAGACTATAGGGGCAAAGGAAATATCCTCCGATAACAAAGAGAAAGAAGCTTTCTGAGAACCTTCTTTGTGTTCTGTGAAATCATCTCACAGAGTTACAGCTTTCCCCTCAAGAAGCCTTTCGATAAGAGAGTTCTTGTGGAATTGGCAATGTGATATTTGGAAGCCCATAGAGGGCTATGGTGAAAAAGGAAATATCCTCAGATGAAATCTGGAGAGAAGCTTTCTGAGAAACTGCTTAGTGTTCTGTTAATTCATCTCACAGAGTTACATCTGTATTTCGTGGATCTCTTTGCTAGACTTATTTCTGTAGAATCTGAGAACAGATAATTCGGATCCTATTGAAGACTAGAGAGCCAAAGGAAATATCCTCCGATAACAAAGAGAAAGAAGCTTTCTGAGAAACTTCTTTGTGTTCTGTGAAATCATCTCACAGAGTTACAGCTTTCCCCTCAAGAAGCGTTTCGCTAAGACAGTTCTTGTGGAATTGGCAAAGTGATATTTGGAAGCCCATAGAGGGCTACGGTGAAAAAGGAAATATCCTCAGATGAAATCTGGAAAGAAGCTTTCTGAGAAACTGCTTAGTGTTCTGTTAATTCATCTCACAGAGTTACATCTGTATTTCGTGGATCTCTTTGCTCGCCTTATTTCTTTGGAATCTGAGAACAGATATTTCGGATTCCTATGAAGATTATAGGGTCAAAGGAAATATCCTCCGATAACAAAGAGAAAGAAGCTTTCTGAGAAACTTCTTTGTGTTCTGTGAAATCATCTCACAGAGTTACAGCTTTCCCCTCAAGAAGCCTTTCGCTAAGACAGTTCTTGTGGAATTGGCAAAGTGATATTTGGAAGCCCATAGAGGGCTTTGGTGAAAAAGGAAATATCCTCAGATGAAATCTGGAAAGAAGCTTTCTGAGAAACTGCTGAGTGTTCTGTTAATTCATCTCACAGAGTTACATCTGTATTTCGTGGATCTCTTTGCTAGACTTATTTCTGTGGAATCTGAGAACAGATATTTCGGATCCTATTGAAGACTATAGGGCCAAAGGAAATATCCTCCGTTAACAAAGAGAAAGAAGCTTTCTGAGAAACTTCTTTGTGTTCTGTGAAATCATCTCACAGAGTTACAGCTTTCCCCTCAAGAAGCCTTTCGCTAAGACAGTTCTTGTGGAATTGGCAAAGTGATATTTGGAAGCCCATAGAGGCCTACGGTGAAACAGGAAATATCCTCAGATGAAATCTGGAAAGAAGCTTTCTGAGAAACTGCTGAGTGTTCTGTTAATTCATTTCACAGAGTTACATCTGTATTTCGTGGATCTCTTTGCTAGCCTTATTTCTGTGGAATCTGAGAACAGATATTTCGGATCCCTTTGAGGAGTATAGGGCCAAAGGAAATATCCTCCGATAACAAAGAGAAAGAAGCTTTCTGAGAAACTTCTTTGTGTTCTGTGAAGTCATCTCACAGAGTTACAGCTTTCCCCTCAAGAAACCTTTCGCTAAGACAGTTCTTGTGGAATTGGCAAAGTGATATTTGGAAGCCCTTAGAGGCCTATGGTGAAAAAGGAAATATCCTCAGATGAAATCTAGAAGGAAGCTTTCTGAGAAACTGCTTAGTGTTCTGTTAATTCATCTCACAGAGTTACATCTGTATTTCGTGGATCTCTTTGCTAGCCTTATTTCTTTGGAATCTGAGAACAGATATTTCGGATTCCTATGAAGACTATAGGGTCAAAGGAAATATCCTCCGATAACAAAGAGAAAGAAGCTTTCTGAGAAACTTCTTTGCGTTCTGTGAAATCATCTCACAGAGTTACAGCTTTCCCCTCAAGAAGCCTTTCGCTAAGACAGTTCTTGTGGAATTGGCAAAGTGATATTTGGAAGCCCATAGAGGGCTTTGGTGAAAAAGGAAATATCCTCAGATGAAATCTGGAAAGAAGCTTTCTGAGAAACTGCTGAGCGTTCTGTTAATTCATCTCACAGAGTTACATCTGTATTTCGTGGATCTCTTTGCTAGACTTATTTCTGTGGAATCTGAGAACAGATATTTCGGATCCTATTGAAGACTATAGGGCCAAAGGAAATATCCTCCGATAACAAAGAGAAAGAAGGTTTCTGAGAAACTTCTTTGTGTTCTGTGAAATCATCTCACAGAGTTACAGCTTTCCCCTCAAGAAGCCTTTCGCTAAGACAGTTCTTGTGGAATTGGCAAAGTGATATTTGGAAGCCCATAGAGGGCTATGGTGAAAAAGGAAATATCCTCAGATGAAATCTGGAAAGAAGCTTTCTGAGAAACTGCTGAGTGTTCTGTTAATTCATCTCACAGAGTTACATCTGTATTTCGTGAATCTCTTTCCTAGCCTTATTTCTGTGGAATCTGAGAACAGATATTTCGGATCCCATTGAAGACTATAGGGCCAAAGGAAATATCCTCCTATAACAAAGAGAAAGAAGCTTTCTGAGAAACTTCTTTCTGTTCTGTGAAATCATCTCACAGAGTTACAGCTTTCCCCTCAAGAAGCCTTTCGCTAAGACAGTTCTTGTGGAATTGGCAGAGTGATATTTGGAAGCCCTTAGAGGGCTATGGTGAAAAAGGAAATTTCCTCAGATGAAATCTGGAAAGAAGCTTTCTGAGAAACTGCTTAGTGTTCTGTTAATTCATCTCACAGAGTTACATCTGTATTTCGTGGATCTCTTTGCTAGACTTATTTCTGTGGAATCTGAGAACAGATATTTCGGATCCCTTTCAAGACTATAGGGCCAAAGGAAATATCCTCCGATAACAGAGAGAAAGAAGCTTTCTGAGAAACTTCTTTGTGTTCTGTGAAATCATCTCACAGAGTTACAGCTTTCCCCTCAAGAAGCCTTTCGCTAAGACAGTTCTTGTGGAATTGGCAAAGTGATATTTGGAAGCCCATAGAGGGCTATGGTGAAAAAGGAAATATCCTCAGATGAAATCTGGAGAGAAGCTTTCTGAGAAACTCCTTAGTGTTCTGTTAATTCATCTCACAGAGTTCCATCTGTATTTCGTGGATCTCTTTGCTAGACTTATTTCTGTGGAATCTGAGAACAGATATTTCGGATCCTATTGAAGACTATAGGGCCAAAGGAAATATCCTCCGATAACAAAGAGAAAGAAGCTTTCTGAGAAACTTCTTTATGTTCTGTGAAATCATCTCACAGAGCTACAGCTTTCCCCTCAAGAAGCCTTTCGCTAAGACAGTTCTTGTGGAATTGGCAAAGTGATATTTGGAAGCCCATAGAGGGCTATGGTGAAAAAGGAAATATCCTCAGATGAAATCTGGAAAGAAGCTTTCTGAGAAACTGCTGAGTGTTCTGTTAATTCATCTCACAGAGTTACATCTGTATTTCGTGGATCTCTTTGCTAGCCTTATTTCTGTGGAATCTGAGAACAAATATTTCGGATCCCTTTGAAGACTATAGGGCCAAAGGAAATATCCTCCGATAACAAAGAGAAAGAACTTTTCTGAGACACTTCTTTGTATTCTGTGAAGTCATCTCACAGAGTTACATCTTTCCCCTCAAGAAGCCTTTCGCTAAGACAGTTCTTGTGGAATTGGCAAAGTGATATTTGGAAGCCCATAGAGGGCTAGGGTGAAAAAGGAAATATCCTCAGATGAAATCTGGAAGGAAGCTTTCTTAGAAACTGCTGAGTGTTCTGTTAATTCATCTCACAGAGTTACATCTGTATTTCGTGGATCTCTTTGCTAGCCTTATTTCTGTGGAATCTGAGAACAGATATTTCAGATCCCATTGAAGACTATAGGGCCAAAGGAAATATCCTCCGATAACAAAGAGAAAGAAGCTTTCTGAGAAACTTCTTTGTGTTCTGTGAAATCATCTCACAGAGTTACAGCTTTCCCCTCAAGAAGCCTTTCGCTAAGACAGTTCTTGTGGAATTGGCAAAGTGATATTTGGAAGCCCTTAGAGGCCTATGGTGAAAAAGGAAATATCCTCAGATGAAATCTGGAAAGAAGCTTTCTGAGAAACTGCTTAGTGTTCTGTTAATTCATCTCACAGAGTTACATCTGTATTTCGTGGATCTCTTTGCTAGCCTTATTACTTTGGAATCTGAGAACAGATATTTCGGATTCCTATGAAGACTATAGGGGCAAAGGAAATATCCTCCGATAACAAAGAGAAAGAAGCTTTCTGAGAACCTTCTTTGTGTTCTGTGAAATCATCTCACAGAGTTACAGCTTTACCCTCAAGAAGCCTTTCGATAAGAGAGTTCTTGTGGAATTGGCAATGTGATATTTGGAAGCCCATAGAGGGCTATGGTGAAAAAGGAAATATCCTCAGATGAAATCTGGAGAGAAGCTTTCTGAGAAACTGCTTAGTGTTCTGTTAATTCATCTCACAGAGTTACATCTGTATTTCGTGGATCTCTTTGCTAGACTTATTTCTGTGGAATCTGAGAACAGATATTTCGGATCCTATTGAAGACTATAGAGCCAAAGGAAATATCCTCCGATAACAAAGAGAAAGAAGCTTTCTGAGAAACTTCTTTGTGTTCTGTGAAATCATCTCACAGAGTTACAGCTTTCCCCTCAAGAAGCCTTTCGCAAAGACAATCTTGTGGAATTGCAAAGTGATATTTGGAAGCCCTTAGAGGGCTAGGGTGAAAAAGGAAATATCCTCAGATGAAATCTGGAAGGAAGCTTTCTGAGAAACTGCTGAGTGTTCTGTTAATTCATTTCACAGAGTTACATCTGTATTTCGTGGATCTCTTTGCTAGCCTTATTTCTGTGGAATCTGAGAACAGATATTTCGGATCCCATTGAAGACTATAGGGCCAAAGGAAATATCCTCCGATAACAAAGAGAAAGAAGCTTTCTGAGAATCTTCTTTGTGTTCTGTGAAATCATCTCACAGAGTTACAGCTTTCCCCTCAAGAAGCCTTTCGCTAAGACAGTTCTTGTGGAATTGGCAAAGTGATATTTGGAAGCCCATAGAGGGCTAGGGTGAAAAAGGAAATATCCTCAGATGAAATCTGGAAGGAAGCTTTCTTAGAAACTGCTGAGTGTTCTGTTAATTCATCTCACAGAGTTACATCTGTATTTCGTGGATCTCTTTGGTAGCCTTATTTCTGTGGAATCTGAGAACAGATATTTCAGATCCCATTGAAGACTATAGGGCCAAAGGAAATATCCTCCGATAACAAAGAGAAAGAAGCTTTCTGAGAAACTTCTTTCTGTTCTGTGAAATCATCTCACAGAGTTACAGCTTTCCCCTCAAGAAGCCTTTCGCTAAGACAGTTCTTGTGGAATTGGCAAAGTGATATTTGGAAGCCCTTAGAGGCCTATGGTGAAAAAGGAAATATCCTCAGATGAAATCTGGAAAGAAGCTTTCTGAGAAACTGCTTAGTGTTCTGTTAATTCATCTCACAGAGTTACATCTGTATTTCGTGGATCTCTTTGCTAGCCTTATTACTTTGGAATCTGAGAACAGATATTTCGGATTCCTATGAAGACTATAGGGGCAAAGGAAATATCCTCCGATAACAAAGAGAAAGAAGCTTTCTGAGAACCTTCTTTGTGTTCTGTGAAATCATCTCACAGAGTTACAGCTTTCCCCTCAAGAAGCCTTTCGATAAGAGAGTTCTTGTGGAATTGGCAATGTGATATTTGGAAGCCCATAGAGGGCTATGGTGAAAAAGGAAATATCCTCAGATGAAATCTGGAGAGAAGCTTTCTGAGAAACTGCTTAGTGTTCTGTTAATTCATCTCACAGAGTTACATCTGTATTTCTTGGATCTCTTTGCTAGACTTATTTCTGTAGAATCTGAGAACAGATAATTCGGATCCTATTGAAGACTATAGAGCCAAAGGAAATATCCTCCGATAACAAAGAGAAAGAAGCTTTCTGAGAAACTTCTTTGTGTTCTGTGAAATCATCTCACAGAGTTACAGCTTTCCCCTCAAGAAGCGTTTCGCTAAGACAGTTCTTGTGGAATTGGCAAAGTGATATTTGGAAGCCCATAGAGGGCTACGGTGAAAAAGGAAATATCCTCAGATGAAATCTGGAAAGAAGCTTTCTGAGAAACTGCTTAGTGTTCTGTTAATTCATCTCACAGAGTTACATCTGTATTTCGTGGATCTCTTTGCTCGCCTTATTTCTTTGGAATCTGAGAACAGATATTTCGGATTCCTATGAAGATTATAGGGTCAAAGGAAATATCCTCCGATAACAAAGAGAAAGAAGCTTTCTGAGAAACTTCTTTGTGTTCTGTGAAATCATCTCACAGAGTTACAGCTTTCCCCTCAAGAAGCCTTTCGCTAAGACAGTTCTTGTGGAATTGGCAAAGTGATATTTGGAAGCCCATAGAGGGCTTTGGTGAAAAAGGAAATATCCTCAGATGAAATCTGGAAAGAAGCTTTCTGAGAAACTGCTGAGTGTTCTGTTAATTCATCTCACAGGGTTACATCTGTATTTCGTGGATCTCTTTGCTAGACTTATTTCTGTGGAATCTGAGAACAGATATTTCGGATCCTATTGAAGACTATAGGGCCAAAGGAAATATCCTCCGTTAACAAAGAGAAAGAAGCTTTCTGAGAAACTTCTTTGTGTTCTGTGAAATCATCTCACAGAGTTACAGCTTTCCCCTCAAGAAGCCTTTCGCTAAGACAGTTCTTGTGGAATTGGCAAAGTGATATTTGGAAGCCCATAGAGGCCTACGGTGAAACAGGAAATATCCTCAGATGAAATCTGGAAAGAACCTTTCTGAGAAACTGCTGAGTGTTCTGTTAATTCATTTCACAGAGTTACATCTGTATTTCGTGGATCTCTTTGCTAGCCTTATTTCTGTGGAAGCTGAGGACAGATATTTCGGATCCCATTGAAGACTATAGGGCCAAAGGAAATATCCTCCGTAACAAAGGGAAAGAAGCTTTCTGAGAAACTTCTTTGTGTTCTGTGAAATCATCTCACAGAGTTACAGCTTTCCCCTCAAGAAGCCTTTCGCAAAGACAGTTCTTGTGGAATTGCAAAGTGATATTTGGAAGCCCTTAGAGGGCTATGGTGAAAAAGGAAATATCCTCAGATGAAATCTGGAAAGAAGCTTTCTGAGAAACTGCTTAGTGTTCTGTTAATTCATCTCACAGAGTTCCATCTGTATTTCGTGGATCTCTTTGCTAGACTTATTTCTGTGGAATCTGAGAATAGATATTTCCTATCCCTTTGAAGACTATTGGGCCAAAGGAAATATCCTCCGATAACAAAGAGAAAGAAGCTTTCTGAGAAACTTCTTTGTGTTCTGTGAAATCATCTCACAGAGTTACAGCTTTCCCCTCAAGAAGCCTTTCGCTAAGACAGTTCTTGTGGAATTGGCAAAGTGATATTTGGAAGCCCATAGAGGGCTTTGGTGAAAAAGGAAATATCCTCAGATGAAATCTGGAAAGAAGCTTTCTGAGAAACTGCTGAGTGTTCTGTTAATTCATCTCACAGAGTTACATCTGTATTTCGTGGATCTCTTTGCTAGACTTATTTCTGTGGAATCTGAGAACAGATATTTCGGATCCTATTGAAGACTATAGGGCCAAAGGAAATATCCTCCGATAACAAAGAGAAAGAAGCTTTCTGAGAAACTTCTTTGTGTTCTGTGAAATCATCTCACAGAGTGACAGCTTTCCCCTCAAGAAGCCTTTCGCTAAGACAGTTCTTGTGGAATTGGCAAAGTGATATTTGGAAGCCCATAGAGGGCTATGGTGAAAAAGGAAATATCCTCAGATGAAATCTGGAAAGAAGCTTTCTGAGAAACTGCTGAGTGTTCTGTTAATTCATCTCAGAGAGTTACATCTGTATTTCGTGAATCTCTTTCCTAGCCTTATTTCTGTGGAATCTGAGAACAGATAATTCGGATCCCATTGAAGACTATAGGGCCAAAGGAAATATCCTCCGATAACAAAGAGAAAGAAGCTTTCTGAGAAACTTCTTTCTGTTCTGTGAAATCATCTCACAGAGTTACAGCTTTCCCCTCAAGAAGCCTTTCGCTAAGACAGTTCTTGTGGAATTGGCAGAGTGATATTTGGAAGCCCTTAGAGGGCTATGGAGAAAAAGGAAATTTCCTCAGATGAAATCTGGAAAGAAGCTTTCTGAGAAACTGCTTAGTGTTCTGTTAATTCATCTCACAGAGTTACATCTGTATTTCGTGGATCTCTTTGCTAGACTTATTTCTGTGGAATCTGAGAACAGATATTTCGGATCCCTTTCAAGACTATAGGGCCAAAGGAAATATCCTCCGATAACAGAGAGAAAGAAGCTTTCTGAGAAACTTCTTTGTGTTCTGTGAAATCATCTCACAGAGTTACAGCTTTCCCCTCAAGAAGCCTTTCGCTAAGACAGTTCTTGTGGAATTGGCAAAGTGATATTTGGAAGCCCATAGAGGGCTATGGTGAAAAAGGAAATATCCTCAGATGAAATCTGGAGAGAAGCTTTCTGAGAAACTCCTTAGTGTTCTGTTAATTCATCTCACAGAGTTCCATCTGTATTTCGTGGATCTCTTTGCTAGACTTATTTCTGTGGAATCTGAGAACAGATATTTCGGATCCTATTGAAGACTATAGGGCCAAAGGAAATATCCTCCGATAACAAAGAGAAAGAAGCTTTCTGAGAAACTTCTTTATGTTCTGTGAAATCATCTCACAGAGCTACAGCTTTCCCCTCAAGAAGGCTTTCGCTAAGACAGTTCTTGTGGAATTGGCAAAGTGATATTTGGAAGCCCATAGAGGGCTATGGTGAAAAAGGAAATATCCTCAGATGAAATCTGGAAAGAAGCTTTCTGAGAAACTGCTGAGTGTTCTGTTAATTCATCTCACAGAGTTACATCTGTATTTCGTGGATCTCTTTGCTAGCCTTATTTCTGTGGAATCTGAGAACAAATATTTCGGATCCCTTTGAAGACTATAGGGCCAAAGGAAATATCCTCCGATAACAAAGAGAAAGAAGTTTTCTGAGACACTTCTTTGTATTCTGTGAAGTCATCTCACAGAGTTACATCTTTCCCCTCAAGAAGCCTTTCGCTAAGACAGTTCTTGTGGAATTGGCAAAGTGATATTTGGAAGCCCATAGAGGGCTAGGGTGAAAAAGGAAATATCCTCAGATGAAATCTGGAAGGAAGCTTTCTTAGAAACTGCTGAGTGTTCTGTTAATTCATCTCACAGAGTTACATCTGTATTTCGTGGATCTCTTTGCTAGCCTTATTGCTGTGGAATCTGAGAACAGATATTTCAGATCCCATTGAAGACTATAGGGCCAAAGGAAATATCCTCCGATAACAAAGAGAAAGAAGCTTTCTGAGAAACTTCTTTGTGTTCTGTGAAATCATCTCACAGAGTTACAGCTTTCCCCTCAAGAAGCCTTTCGCTAAGACAGTTCTTGTGGAATTGGCAAAGGGATATTTGGAAGCCCTTAGAGGCCTATGGTGAAAAAGGAAATATCCTCAGATGAAATCTGGAAAGAAGCTTTCTGAGAAACTGCTTAGTGTTCTGTTAATTCATCTCACAGAGTTACATCTGTATTTCGTGGATCTCTTTGCTAGCCTTATTACTTTGGAATCTGAGAACAGATATTTCGGATTCCCATGAAGACTATAGGGGCAAAGGAAATATCCTCCGATAACAAAGAGAAAGAAGCTTTCTGAGAACCTTCTTTGTGTTCTGTGAAATCATCTCACAGAGTTACAGCTTTCCCCTCAAGAAGCCTTTCGATAAGAGAGTTCTTGTGGAATTGGCAATGTGATATTTGGAAGCCCATAGAGGGCTATGGTGAAAAAGGAAATATCCTCAGATGAAATCTGGAGAGAAGCTTTCTGAGAAACTGCTTAGTGTTCTGTTAATTCATCTCACAGAGTTACATCTGTATTTCGTGGATCTCTTTGCTAGACTTATTTCTGTGGAATCTGAGAACAGATATTTCGGATCCTATTGAAGACTATAGAGCCAAAGGAAATATCCTCCGATAACAAAGAGAAAGAAGCTTTCTGAGAAACTTCTTTGTGTTCTGTGAAATCATCTCACAGAGTTACAGCTTTCCCCTCAAGAAGCGTTTCGCTAAGACAGTTCTTGTGGAATTGGCAAAGTGATATTTGGAAGCCCATAGAGGGCTACGGTGAAAAAGGAAATATCCTCAGATGAAATCTGGAAAGAAGCTTTCTGAGAAACTGCTGAGTGTTCTGTTAATTCATCTCACAGAGTTACATCTGTATTTCGTGGATCTCTTTGCTAGCCTTATTTCTGTGGAATCTGAGAACAGATATTTCGGATCCCATTGAAGACTATAGGGCCAAAGGAAATATCCTCCGTAACAAAGGGAAAGAAGCTTTCTGAGAATCTTCTTTGTGTAATGTGAAATCATCTCACAGAGTTACAGCTTTCCCCTCAAGAAGCCTTTCGCAAAGACAATCTTGTGGAATTGCAAAGTGATATTTGGAAGCCCTTAGAGGGCTAGGGTGAAAAAGGAAATATCCTCAGATGAAATCTGGAAGGAAGCTTTCTGAGAAACTGCTGAGTGTTCTGTTAATTCATTTCACAGAGTTACATCTGTATTTCGTGGATCTCTTTGCTAGCCTTATTTCTGTGGAATCTGAGAACAGATATTTCGGATCCCATTGAAGACTATAGGGCCAAAGGAAATATCCTCCGATAACAAAGAGAAAGAAGCTTTCTGAGAATCTTCTTTGTGTTCTGTGAAATCATCTCACAGAGTTACAGCTTTCCCCTCAAGAAGCCTTTCGCTAAGACAGTTCTTGTGGAATTGGCAAAGTGATATTTGGAAGCCCTTAGAGGCCTATGGTGAAAAAGGAAATATCCTCAGATGAAATACGGAAAGAAGCTTTCTGAGAAACTGCTTAGTGTTCTGTTAATTCATCTCACAGAGTTACATCTGTATTTCGTGGATCTCTTTGCTAGCCTTATTTCTGTGGAATCTGAGAACAGATATTTCGGATTCCTATGAAGACTATAAGGGCAAAGGAAATATCCTCCGATAACAAAGAGAAAGAAGCTTTCTGAGAAACTTCTCTGTGTTCTGTGACATCATCTCACAGAGTTACAGCTTTTCCCTCAAGAAGCCCTTCGCTAAGACAGTTCTTGTGGAATTGGCAAAGTGATATTTGGAAGCCCATAAAGGGCTAGGGTGAAAAAGGAAATATCCTCAGATGAAATCTGGAAGGAAGCTTTCTGAGAAACTGCTTAGTGTTCTGTTAATTCATCTCACAGAGTTACATCTGTATTTCGTGGATCCCTTTGCTAGACTTATTTCTGTGGAATCTGAGAACAGATATTTCCGATCCCTTTGAAGACTATTGGGGCAAAGGAAAAATCCTCCGATAACAAAGAGAAAGAAGCTTTCTGAGAAACTTCTTTGTGTTCTGTGAAATCGTCTCACAGAGTTACAGCTTTCCCCTCAAGAAGCCTTTCGCTAAGACAGTTCTTGTGGAATTGGCAAAGTGATATTTGGAAGCCCATAGAGGGCTATGGTGAAAAAGGAAATATCCTCAGATGAAATCTGGAGAGAAGCTTTCTGAGAAACTCCTTAGTGTTCTGTTAATTCATCTCACAGAGTTACATCGGTGTTTCGTGGATCTCTTTGCTAGACTTATTTCTGTGGAATCTGAGAACAGATATTTCGGATCCAACTGAAGACTATAGGGCCAAAGGAAATATCCTCAGATAACAAAGAGAAAGAAGTTTTCTGAAACACTTCTTTGTATTCTGTGAAATCATCTCACAGAGTTACAGCTTTCCCCTCAAGAAGCCTTTCGCTAAGACAGTTCTTGTGGAATTGGCAAAGTGATATTTGGAAGCCCATAGAGGGCTTTGGTGAAAAAGGAAATATCCTCAGATGAAATCTGGAAAGAAGCTTTCTGAGAAACTGCTGAGTGTTCTGTTAATTCATCTCACAGAGTTACATCTGTATTTCGTGGATCTCTTTGCTAGACTTATTTCTGTGGAATCTGAGAACAGATATTTCGGATCCTATTGAAGACTATAGGGCCAAAGGAAATATCCTCCGATAACAAAGAGAAAGAACCTTTCTGAGAAACTTCTTTGTGTTCTGTGAAATCATCTCACAGAGTTACAGCTTTCCCCTCAAGAAGCCTTTCGCTAAGACAGTTCTTGTGGAATTGGCAAAGTGATATTTGGAAGCCCATAGAGGCCTACGGTGAAACAGGAATTATCCTCAGATGAAATCTGGAAAGAAGCTTTCTGAGAAACTGCTGAGTGTTCTGTTAATTCATTTCACAGAGTTACATCTGTATTTCGTGCATCTCTTTGCTAGCCTTATTTCTGTGGAAGCTGAGAACAGATATTTCGGATCCCATTGAAGACTATAGGGCCAAAGGAAATATCCTCCGTAACAAAGGGAAAGAAGCTTTCTGAGAAACTTCTTTGTGTTCTGTGAAATCATCTCACAGAGTTACAGCTTTCCCCTCAAGAAGCCTTTCGCAAAGACAGTTCTTGTGGAATTGCAAAGTGATATTTGGAAGCCCTTAGAGGGCTATGGTGAAAAAGGAAATATCCTCAGATGAAATCTGGAAAGAAGCTTTCTGAGAAACTGCTTAGTGTTCTGTTAATTCATCTCACAGAGTTCCATCTGTATTTCGTGGATCTCTTTGCTAGACTTATTTCTGTGGAATCTGAGAATAGATATTTCCTATCCCTTTGAAGACTATTGGGCCAAAGGAAATATCCTCCGATAACAAAGAGAAAGAACCTTTCTGAGAAACTTCTTTGTGTTCTGTGAAATCATCTCACAGAGTTACAGCTTTCCCCTCAAGAGGCCTTTCGCTAAGAATGTACTTGTGGAATTGGCAAAGTGATATTTGGAAGCCCTTAGAGGGCTATGGTGAAAAAGGAAATATCCTCAGATGAAATCTGGAAAGAAGCTTTCTGAGAAACTGCTTAGTGTTCTCTTAATTCATCTCACAGAGTTACATCTGTATTTCGTGGATCTCTTTGCTAGCCTTATTTCTTTGGAATCTGAGAACAGATATTTCGGATTCCTATGAAGACTATAGGGGCAAAGGAAAATCCTCCGATAACAAAGAGAAAGAAGCTTTCTGAGAAACTTCTTTGTGTTCTGTGAAATCATCTCACAAAGTTACAGCTTTCCCCTCAAGAAGCCTTTCGATAAGACAGTTCTCGTGGAATTGGCAAAGTGATATTTGGAAGCCCATAGGGGGCTATGGTGAAAAAGGAAATATCCTCAGATGAAATCTGGAAAGAAGCTTTCTGAGAAACTGCTTAGTGTTCTCTTAATTGATCTCGCAGAGTTACATCTGTATTTCGTGGATCTCTTTGCTAGACTTATTTCTGTGGAATCTGAGAACAGATATTTCGGATCCCTTTGAAGACTATAGGGCCAAAGGAAATATCCTCCGATAACAAAGAGAAAGAAGCTTTCTGAGAAACTTCTTTGTGTTCTGTGAAATCATCTCACAGAGTAACAGCTTTCCCCTCAAGAAGCCTTTCGCTACGACAGTTCTTGTGGAATTGGCAAAGTGATATTTGGAAGCCCATAGAGGGCTATGGTGAAAAAGGAAATATCCTCAGATGAAATCTGGAAAGAAGCTTTCTGAGAAACTGCTGAGTGTTCTGTTAATTCATCTCACAGAGATACATCTGTATTTCGTGTATCTCTTTGTTAGCCTTATTTCTATGGAATCTGAGAACAGATATTTCGGATCCCATTGAAGACTATAGGGCCAAAGGAAATATCCTCCGATAACAAAGAGAAAGAAGCTTTCTGAGAAACTTCTTTGTGTTCTGTGAAATCATCTCACAGAGTTACAGCTTTCCCCTCAAGAAGCCTTTCACTAAGACAGTTCTTGTGGAATTGGCAAAGTGATATTTGGAAGCCCTTAGAGGGCTATGGTGAAAAAGGAAATTTCCTCAGATGAAATCTGGAAAGAAGCTTTCTGAGAAACTGCTTAGTGTTCTGTTAATTCATCTCACAGAGTTACATCTGTATTTCGTGGATCTCTTTGCTAGACTTATTTCTGTGGAATCTGAGAACAGATATTTCGGATCCCTTTGAAGACTATAGGGCCAAAGGAAATATCCTCCGATAACAAAGAGAAAGAAGCTTTCTGAGAAACTTCTTTGTGTTCTGTGAAATCATCTCACAGAGTTACAGCTTTCCCCTCAAGAAGCCTTTCGCTAAGACAGTTCTTGTGGAATTGGCAAAGTGATATTTGGAAGCCCATAGAGGGCTGTAGTGAAAAAGGAAATATCCTCAGATGAAATCTGGAGAGAAACTTTCTGAGAAACTCCTTAGTGTTCTGTTAATTCATCTCACAGAGTTACATCTGTATTTCGTGGATCTCTTTGCTAGACTTATTTCTGTGGAATCTGAGAACAGATATTTCGGATCCCTATGAAGACTATAGGGCCAAAGGAAATATCCTCCGATAACAAAGAGAAAGAAGCTTTCTGAGAAACTTCTTTGTGTTCTGTGAAATCATCTCACAGAGTTACAGCTTTTCCCTCAAGAAGCCTTTCGCTAAGACAGTTCTTGTGGAATTGGCAAAGTGATATTTGGAAGCCCATAGAGGGCTAGGGTGAAAAAGGAAATATCCTCAGATGAAATCTGGAAGGAAGCTTTCTGAGAAACTGCTGAGTGTTCTGTTAATTCATCTCACAGAGTTACATCTGTATTTCGTGGATCTCTTTGCTACCCTGATTTCTGTGGATTTTGAGAACAGATATTTCGGATCCCATTGAAGACTATAGGGCCAAAGGAAATATCCTCCGATAACAAAGAGAAAGAAGCTTTCTGAGAAACTTCTTTGTGTTCTGTGAAGTCATCTCACAGAGTTACAGCTTTCCCCTCAAGAAGCCTTTCGCTAAGACAGTTCTTGTGGAATTGGCAAAGTGATATTTGGAAGCCCTTAGAGGCCTATGGTGAAAAAGGAAATATCCTCAGATGAAATCTGGAAAGAAGCTTTCTGAGAAACTGCTTAGTGTTCTGTTAATTCATCTCACAGAGTTACATCTGTATTTCGTGGATCTCTTTGCTAGCCTTATTTCTTTGGAATCTGAGAACAGATATTTCGGATTCCTATGAAGACTATAGGGGCAAAGGAATAATCCTCCGATAACAAAGAGAAAGAAGCTTTCTGAGAAACTTCTTTGTGTTCTGTCAAATCATCTCACAGAGTTACAGCTTTCCCCTCAAGAAGCCTTTCGATAAGACAGTTCTCGTGGAATTGGCAAAGTGATATTTGGAAGCCCATAGGGGGCTATGGTGAAAAAGGAAATATCCTCAGATGAAATATGGAAAGAAGCTTTATGAGAAACTGCTTAGTGTTCTGTTAATTGATCTCGCAGAGTTACATCTGTATTTCGTGGATCTCTTTGCTAGACTTATTTCTGTGGAATCTGGGAACAGATATTTCGGATCCCTCTGAAGACTATAGGGCCAAAGGAAATATCCTCCGATAACAAAGAGAAAGAAGCTTTCTGAGAAACTTCTTTGTGTTCTGTGAAATCATCTCACAGAGTTACAGCTTTCCCCTCAAGAAGCCTTTCGCTAAGACAGTTCTTGTGGAATTGGCAAAGTGATATTTGGAAGCCCATGGAGGGCTATGGTGAAAAAGGAAATATCCTCAGATGAAAACTGGAAAGAAGCTTTCTGAGAAACTGCTGAGTGTTCTGTTAATTCATCTCACAGAGTTACATCTGTATTTCGTGGATCTCTTTGTTAGCCTTATTTCTATGGAATCTGAGAACAGATATTTCGGATCCCATTGAAGACTATAGGGCCAAAGGAAATATCCTCCGATAACAAAGAGAAAGAAGCTTTCTGAGAAACTTCTTTGTGTTCTGTGAAATCATCTCACAGAGTTACAGCTTTCCCCTCAAGAAGCCTTTCGCTAAGACAGTTCTTGTGCAATTGGCAAAGTGATATTTGGAAGCCCTTAGAGGGCTATGGTGTAAAAGGAAATTTCCTCAGATGAAATCTGGAAAGAAGCTTTCTGAGAAACTGCTTAGTGTTCTGTTAATTCATCTCACAGAGTTACATCTGTATTTCGTGGATCTCTTTGCTAGGCTTATTTCTGTGGAATCTGAGAACAGATATTTCGGATCCCTTTGAAGACTATAGGTCCAAAGGAAATATCCTCCGATAACAAAGAGAAAGAAGCTTTCTGAGAAACTTCTTTGTGTTCTGTGAAATCATCTCACAGAGTTACAGCTTTCCCCTCAAGAAGCCTTTCGCTAAGACAGTTCTTGTGGAATTGGCAAAGTGATATTTGGAAGCCCATAGAGGGCTACGGTGAAAAAGGAAATATCCTCAGATGAAATCTGGAAAGAAGCTTTCTGAGAAACTGCTTAGTGTTCTGTTAATTCATCTCACAGAGTTACATCTGTATTTCGTGGATCTCTTTGCTCGCCTTATTTCTTTGGAATCTGAGAACAGATATTTCGGATTCCTATGAAGATTATAGGGTCAAAGGAAATATCCTCCGATAACAAAGAGAAAGAAGCTTTCTGAGAAACTTCTTTGTGTTCTGTGAAATCATCTCACAGAGTTACAGCTTTCCCCTCAAGAAGCCTTTCGCTAAGACAGTTCTTGTGGAATTGGCAAAGTGATATTTGGAAGCCCATAGAGGGCTTTGGTGAAAAAGGAAATATCCTCAGATGAAATCTGGAAAGAAGCTTTCAGAGAAACTGCTGAGTGTTCTGTTAATTCATCTCACAGGGTTACATCTGTATTTCGTGGATCTCTTTGCTAGACTTATTTCTGTGGAATCTGAGAACAGATATTTCGGATCCTATTGAAGACTATAGGGCCAAAGGAAATATCCTCCGTTAACAAAGAGAAAGAAGCTTTCTGAGAAACTTCTTTGTGTTCTGTGAAATCATCTCACAGAGTTACAGCTTTCCCCTCAAGAAGCCTTTCGCTAAGACAGTTCTTGTGGAATTGGCAAAGTGATATTTGGAAGCCCATAGAGGCCTACGGTGAAACAGGAAATATCCTCAGATGAAATCTGGAAAGAACCTTTCTGAGAAACTGCTGAGTGTTCTGTTAATTCATTTCACAGAGTTACATCTGTATTTCGTGGATCTCTTTGCTAGCCTTATTTCTGTGGAAGCTGAGGACAGATATTTCGGATCCCATTGAAGACTATAGGGCCAAAGGAAATATCCTCCGTAACAAAGGGAAAGAAGCTTTCTGAGAAACTTCTTTGTGTTCTGTGAAATCATCTCACAGAGTTACAGCTTTCCCCTCAAGAAGCCTTTCGCAAAGACAGTTCTTGTGGAATTGCAAAGTGATATTTGGAAGCCCTTAGAGGGCTATGGTGAAAAAGGAAATATCCTCAGATGAAATCTGGAAAGAAGCTTTCTGAGAAACTGCTTAGTGTTCTGTTAATTCATCTCACAGAGTTCCATCTGTATTTCGTGGATCTCTTTGCTAGACTTATTTCTGTGGAATCTGAGAATAGATATTTCCTATCCCTTTGAAGACTATTGGGCCAAAGGAAATATCCTCCGATAACAAAGAGAAAGAAGCTTTCTGAGAAACTTCTTTGTGTTCTGTGAAATCATCTCACAGAGTTACAGCTTTCCCCTCAAGAAGCCTTTCGCTAAGACAGTTCTTGTGGAATTGGCAAAGTGATATTTGGAAGCCCATAGAGGGCTTTGGTGAAAAAGGAAATATCCTCAGATGAAATCTGGAAAGAAGCTTTCTGAGAAACTGCTGAGTGTTCTGTTAATTCATCTCACAGAGTTACATCTGTATTTCGTGGATCTCTTTGCTAGACTTATTTCTGTGGAATCTGAGAACAGATATTTCGGATCCTATTGAAGACTATAGGGCCAAAGGAAATATCCTCCGATAACAAAGAGAAAGAAGCTTTCTGAGAAACTTCTTTGTGTTCTGTGAAATCATCTCACAGAGTGACAGCTTTCCCCTCAAGAAGCCTTTCGCTAAGACAGTTCTTGTGGAATTGGCAAAGTGATATTTGGAAGCCCATAGAGGGCTATGGTGAAAAAGGAAATATCCTCAGATGAAATCTGGAAAGAAGCTTTCTGAGAAACTGCTGAGTGTTCTGTTAATTCATCTCAGAGAGTTACATCTGTATTTCGTGAATCTCTTTCCTAGCCTTATTTCTGTGGAATCTGAGAACAGATAATTCGGATCCCATTGAAGACTATAGGGCCAAAGGAAATATCCTCCGATAACAAAGAGAAAGAAGCTTTCTGAGAAACTTCTTTCTGTTCTGTGAAATCATCTCACAGAGTTACAGCTTTCCCCTCAAGAAGCCTTTCGCTAAGACAGTTCTTGTGGAATTGGCAGAGTGATATTTGGAAGCCCTTAGAGGGCTATGGTGAAAAAGGAAATTTCCTCAGATGAAATCTGGAAAGAAGCTTTCTGAGAAACTGCTTAGTGTTCTGTTAATTCATCTCACAGAGTTACATCTGTATTTCGTGGATCTCTTTGCTAGACTTATTTCTGTGGAATCTGAGAACAGATATTTCGGATCCCTTTCAAGACTATAGGGCCAAAGGAAATATCCTCCGATAACAGAGAGAAAGAAGCTTTCTGAGAAACTTCTTTGTGTTCTGTGAAATCATCTCACAGAGTTACAGCTTTCCCCTCAAGAAGCCTTTCGCTAAGACAGTTCTTGTGGAATTGGCAAAGTGATATTTGGAAGCCCATAGAGGGCTATGGTGAAAAAGGAAATATCCTCAGATGAAATCTGGAGAGAAGCTTTCTGAGAAACTCCTTAGTGTTCTGTTAATTCATCTCACAGAGTTCCATCTGTATTTCGTGGATCTCTTTGCTAGACTTATTTCTGTGGAATCTGAGAACAGATATTTCGGATCCTATTGAAGACTATAGGGCCAAAGGAAATATCCTCCGATAACAAAGAGAAAGAAGCTTTCTGAGAAACTTCTTTATGTTCTGTGAAATCATCTCACAGAGCTACAGCTTTCCCCTCAAGAAGCCTTTCGCTAAGACAGTTCTTGTGGAATTGGCAAAGTGATATTTGGAAGCCCATAGAGGGCTATGGTGAAAAAGGAAATATCCTCAGATGAAATCTGGAAAGAAGCTTTCTGAGAAACTGCTGAGTGTTCTGTTAATTCATCTCACAGAGTTACATCTGTATTTCGTGGATCTCTTTGCTAGCCTTATTTCTGTGGAAACTGAGAACAAATATTTCGGATCCCTTTGAAGACTATAGGGCCAAAGGAAATATCCTCCGATAACAAAGAGAAAGAAGTTTTCTGAGACACTTCTTTGTATTCTGTGAAGTCATCTCACAGAGTTACATCTTTCCCCTCAAGAAGCCTTTCGCTAAGACAGTTCTTGTGGAATTGGCAAAGTGATATTTGGAAGCCCATAGAGGGCTAGGGTGAAAAAGGAAATATCCTCAGATGAAATCTGGAAGGAAGCTTTCTTAGAAACTGCTGAGTGTTCTGTTAATTCATCTCACAGAGTTACATCTGTATTTCGTGGATCTCTTTGCTAGCCTTATTTCTGTGGAATCTGAGAACAGATATTTCAGATCCCATTGAAGACTATAGGGCCAAAGGAAATATCCTCCGATAACAAAGAGAAAGAAGCTTTCTGAGAAACTTCTTTGTGTTCTGTGAAATCATCTCACAGAGTTACAGCTTTCCCCTCAAGAAGCCTTTCGCTAAGACAGTTCTTGTGGAATTGGCAAAGTGATATTTGGAAGCCCTTAGAGGCCTATGGTGAAAAAGGAAATATCCTCAGATGAAATCTGGAAAGAAGCTTTCTGAGAAACTGCTTAGTGTTCTGTTAATTCATCTCACAGAGTTACATCTGTATTTCGTGGATCTCTTTGCTAGCCTTATTACTTTGGAATCTGAGAACAGATATTTCGGATTCCCATGAAGACTATAGGGGCAAAGGAAATATCCTCCGATAACAAAGAGAAAGAAGCTTTCTGAGAACCTTCTTTGTGTTCTGTGAAATCATCTCACAGAGTTACAGCTTTCCCCTCAAGAAGCCTTTCGATAAGAGAGTTCTTGTGGAATTGGCAATGTGATATTTGGAAGCCCATAGAGGGCTATGGTGAAAAAGGAAATATCCTCAGATGAAATCTGGAGAGAAGCTTTCTGAGAAACTGCTTAGTGTTCTGTTAATTCATCTCACAGAGTTACATCTGTATTTCGTGGATCTCTTTGCTAGACTTATTTCTGTGGAATCTGAGAACAGATATTTCGGATCCTATTGAAGACTATAGAGCCAAAGGAAATATCCTCCGATAACAAAGAGAAAGAAGCTTTCTGAGAAACTTCTTTGTGTTCTGTGAAATCATCTCACAGAGTTACAGCTTTCCCCTCAAGAAGCGTTTCGCTAAGACAGTTCTTGTGGAATTGGCAAAGTGATATTTGGAAGCCCATAGAGGGCTACGGTGAAAAAGGAAATATCCTCAGATGAAATCTGGAAAGAAGCTTTCTGAGAAACTGCTGAGTGTTCTGTTAATTCATCTCACAGAGTTACATCTGTATTTCGTGGATCTCTTTGCTAGCCTTATTTCTGTGGAATCTGAGAACAGATATTTCGGATCCCATTGAAGACTATAGGGCCAAAGGAAATATCCTCCGTAACAAAGGGAAAGAAGCTTTCTGAGAATCTTCTTTGTGTAATGTGAAATCATCTCACAGAGTTACAGCTTTCCCCTCAAGAAGCCTTTCGCAAAGACAATCTTGTGGAATTGCAAAGTGATATTTGGAAGCCCTTAGAGGGCTAGGGTGAAAAAGGAAATATCCTCAGATGAAATCTGGAAGGAAGCTTTCTGAGAAACTGCTGAGTGTTCTGTTAATTCATTTCACAGAGTTACATCTGTATTTCGTGGATCTCTTTGCTAGCCTTATTTCTGTGGAATCTGAGAACAGATATTTCGGATCCCATTGAAGACTATAGGGCCAAAGGAAATATCCTCCGATAACAAAGAGAAAGAAGCTTTCTGAGAATCTTCTTTGTGTTCTGTGAAATCATCTCACAGAGTTACAGCTTTCCCCTCAAGAAGCCTTTCGCTAAGACAGTTCTTGTGGAATTGGCAAAGTGATATTTGGAAGCCCTTAGAGGCCTATGGTGAAAAAGGAAATATCCTCAGATGAAATACGGAAAGAAGCTTTCTGAGAAACTGCTTAGTGTTCTGTTAATTCATCTCACAGAGTTACATCTGTATTTCGTGGATCTCTTTGCTAGCCTTATTTCTGTGGAATCTGAGAACAGATATTTCGGATTCCTATGAAGACTATAAGGGCAAAGGAAATATCCTCCGATAACAAAGAGAAAGAAGCTTTCTGAGAAACTTCTCTGTGTTCTGTGACATCATCTCACAGAGTTACAGCTTTTCCCTCAAGAAGCCCTTCGCTAAGACAGTTCTTGTGGAATTGGCAAAGTGATATTTGGAAGCCCATAAAGGGCTAGGGTGAAAAAGGAAATATCCTCAGATGAAATCTGGAAGGAAGCTTTCTGAGAAACTGCTTAGTGTTCTGTTAATTCATCTCACAGAGTTACATCTGTATTTCGTGGATCTCTTTGCTAGCCTTATTTCTGTGGAATCTGAGAACAGATACTTCGGATCCCATTGAAGACTATAGGGCCAAAGGAAATATCCTCCGATAACAAAGAGAAAGAAGCTTTCTGAGAAACTTCTTTGTGTTCTGTGAAATCATCTCACAGAGTTACAGCTTTCCCCTCAAGAAGCCTTTCGCTAAGACAGTTCTTGTGGAATTGGCAAAGTGATATTTGGAAGCCCATAGAGGGCTACGGTGAAACACGAAATATCCTCAGATGAAATCTGGAAAGAAGCTTTCTGAGAAACTGCTGAGTGTTCTGTTAATTCATTTCACAGGGTTACATCTGTATTTCATGGATCTCTTTGCTAGCCTTATTTCTGTGGAATCTGAGAACAGATATTTCGGATCCCATTGAAGACTCTAGGGCCAAAGGAAATATCCTCCGTAACAATGGGAAAGAAGCTTTCTGAGAAACTTCTTTGTGTTCTCTGAAATCATCTCACAGAGTTACAGCTTTCCCCTCAAGATGCCTTTCGCAAAGACAGTTCTTGTGGAAATGGCAAAGTGATATTTGGAAGCCCTTAGAGGGCTATGGTGAAAAAGGAAATATCCTCAGATGAAATCTGTAAAGAAGCTTTCTGAGAAACTGCTTAGTGTTCTGTTAATTCATCTCACAGAGTTACATCTGTATTTCGTGGATCCCTTTGCTAGACTTATTTCTGTGGAATCTGAGAACAGATATTTCCGATCCCTTTGAAGACTATTGGGGCAAAGGAAAAATCCTCCGATAACAAAGAGAAAGAAGCTTTCTGAGAAACTTCTTTGTGTTCTGTGAAATCGTCTCACAGAGTTACAGCTTTCCCCTCAAGAAGCCTTTCGCTAAGACAGTTCTTGTGGAATTGGCAAAGTGATATTTGGAAGCCCATAGAGGGCTATGGTGAAAAAGGAAATATCCTCAGATGAAATCTGGAGAGAAGCTTTCTGAGAAACTCCTTAGTGTTCTGTTAATTCATCTCACAGAGTTACATCGGTGTTTCGTGGATCTCTTTGCTAGACTTATTTCTGTGGAATCTGAGAACAGATATTTCGGATCCAACTGAAGACTATAGGGCCAAAGGAAATATCCTCAGATAACAAAGAGAAAGAAGTTTTCTGAAACACTTCTTTGTATTCTGTGAAATCATCTCACAGAGTTACAGCTTTCCCCTCAAGAAGCCTTTCGCTAAGACAGTTCTTGTGGAATTGGCAAAGTGATATTTGGAAGCCCATAGAGGGCTTTGGTGAAAAAGGAAATATCCTCAGATGAAATCTGGAAAGAAGCTTTCTGAGAAACTGCTGAGTGTTCTGTTAATTCATCTCACAGAGTTACATCTGTATTTCGTGGATCTCTTTGCTAGACTTATTTCTGTGGAATCTGAGAACAGATATTTCGGATCCTATTGAAGACTATAGGGCCAAAGGAAATATCCTCCGATAACAAAGAGAAAGAACCTTTCTGAGAAACTTCTTTGTGTTCTGTGAAATCATCTCACAGAGTTACAGCTTTCCCCTCAAGAAGCCTTTCGCTAAGACAGTTCTTGTGGAATTGGCAAAGTGATATTTGGAAGCCCATAGAGGCCTACGGTGAAACAGGAATTATCCTCAGATGAAATCTGGAAAGAAGCTTTCTGAGAAACTGCTGAGTGTTCTGTTAATTCATTTCACAGAGTTACATCTGTATTTCGTGCATCTCTTTGCTAGCCTTATTTCTGTGGAATCTGAGAACAGATATTTCGGATCCCATTGAAGACTATAGGGCCAAAGGAAATATCCTCCGTAACAAAGGGAAAGAAGCTTTCTGAGAAACTTCTTTGTGTTCTGTGAAATCATCTCACAGAGTTACAGCTTTCCCCTCAAGAAGCCTTTCGCAAAGACAGTTCTTGTGGAATTGCAAAGTGATATTTGGAAGCCCTTAGAGGGCTATGGTGAAAAAGGAAATATCCTCAGATGAAATCTGGAAAGAAGCTTTCTGAGAAACTGCTGAGTGTTCTGTTAATTCATCTCACAGAGTTCCATCTGTATTTCGTGGATCTCTTTGCTAGACTTATTTCTGTGGAATCTGAGAATAGATATTTCCTATCCCTTTGAAGACTATTGGGCCAAAGGAAATATCCTCCGATAACAAAGAGAAAGAACCTTTCTGAGAAACTTCTTTGTGTTCTGTGAAATCATCTCACAGAGTTACAGCTTTCCCCTCAAGAGGCCTTTCGCTAAGAATGTACTTGTGGAATTGGCAAAGTGATATTTGGAAGCCCTTAGAGGGCTATGGTGAAAAAGGAAATATCCTCAGATGAAATCTGGAAAGAAGCTTTCTGAGAAACTGCTTAGTGTTCTCTTAATTCATCTCACAGAGTTACATCTGTATTTCGTGGATCTCTTTGCTAGCCTTATTTCTTTGGAATCTGAGAACAGATATTTCGGATTCCTATGAAGACTATAGGGGCAAAGGAAAATCCTCCGATAACAAAGAGAAAGAAGCTTTCTGAGAAACTTCTTTGTGTTCTGTGAAATCATCTCACAAAGTTACAGCTTTCCCCTCAAGAAGCCTTTCGATAAGACAGTTCTCGTGGAATTGGCAAAGTGATATTTGGAAGCCCATAGGGGGCTATGGTGAAAAAGGAAATATCCTCAGATGAAATCTGGAAAGAAGCTTTCTGAGAAACTGCTTAGTGTTCTCTTAATTGATCTCGCAGAGTTACATCTGTATTTCGTGGATCTCTTTGCTAGACTTATTTCTGTGGAATCTGAGAACAGATATTTCGGATCCCTTTGAAGACTATAGGGCCAAAGGAAATATCCTCCGATAACAAAGAGAAAGAAGCTTTCGGAGAAACTTCTTTGTGTTCTGTGAAATCATCTCACAGAGTAACAGCTTTCCCCTCAAGAAGCCTTTCGCTACGACAGTTCTTGTGGAATTGGCAAAGTGATATTTGGAAGCCCATAGAGGGCTATGGTGAAAAAGGAAATATCCTCAGATGAAATCTGGAAAGAAGCTTTCTGAGAAACTGCTGAGTGTTCTGTTAATTCATCTCACAGAGATACATCTGTATTTCGTGTATCTCTTTGTTAGCCTTATTTCTATGGAATCTGAGAACAGATATTTCGGATCCCATTGAAGACTATAGGGCCAAAGGAAATATCCTCCGATAACAAAGAGAAAGAAGCTTTCTGAGAAACTTCTTTGTGTTCTGTGAAATCATCTCACAGAGTTACAGCTTTCCCCTCAAGAAGCCTTTCACTAAGACAGTTCTTGTGGAATTGGCAAAGTGATATTTGGAAGCCCTTAGAGGGCTATGGTGAAAAAGGAAATTTCCTCAGATGAAATCTGGAAAGAAGCTTTCTGAGAAACTGCTTAGTGTTCTGTTAATTCATCTCACAGAGTTACATCTGTATTTCGTGGATCTCTTTGCTAGACTTATTTCTGTGGAATCTGAGAACAGATATTTCGGATCCCTTTGAAGACTATAGGGCCAAAGGAAATATCCTCCGATAACAAAGAGAAAGAAGCTTTCTGAGAAACTTCTTTGTGTTCTGTGAAATCATCTCACAGAGTTACAGCTTTCCCCTCAAGAAGCCTTTCGCTAAGACAGTTCTTGTGGAATTGGCAAAGTGATATTTGGAAGCCCATAGAGGGCTGTAGTGAAAAAGGAAATATCCTCAGATGAAATCTGGAGAGAAACTTTCTGAGAAACTCCTTAGTGTTCTGTTAATTCATCTCACAGAGTTACATCTGTATTTCGTGGATCTCTTTGCTAGACTTATTTCTGTGGAATCTGAGAACAGATATTTCGGATCCCTATGAAGACTATAGGGCCAAAGGAAATATCCTCCGATAACAAAGAGAAAGAAGCTTTCTGAGAAACTTCTTTGTGTTCTGTGAAATCATCTCACAGAGTTACAGCTTTTCCCTCAAGAAGCCTTTCGCTAAGACAGTTCTTGTGGAATTGGCAAAGTGATATTTGGAAGCCCATAGAGGGCTAGGGTGAAAAAGGAAATATCCTCAGATGAAATCTGGAAGGAAGCTTTCTGAGAAACTGCTGAGTGTTCTGTTAATTCATCTCACAGAGTTACATCTGTATTTCGTGGATCTCTTTGCTACCCTGATTTCTGTGGATTTTGAGAACAGATATTTCGGATCCCATTGAAGACTATAGGGCCAAAGGAAATATCCTCCGATAACAAAGAGAAAGAAGCTTTCTGAGAAACTTCTTTGTGTTCTGTGAAGTCATCTCACAGAGTTACAGCTTTCCCCTCAAGAAGCCTTTCGCTAAGACAGTTCTTGTGGAATTGGCAAAGTGATATTTGGAAGCCCTTAGAGGCCTATGGTGAAAAAGGAAATATCCTCAGATGAAATCTGGAAAGAAGCTTTCTGAGAAACTGCTTAGTGTTCTGTTAATTCATCTCACAGAGTTACATCTGTATTTCGTGGATCTCTTTGCTAGCCTTATTTCTTTGGAATCTGAGAACAGATATTTCGGATTCCTATGAAGACTATAGGGGCAAAGGAATAATCCTCCGATAACAAAGAGAAAGAAGCTTTCTGAGAAACTTCTTTGTGTTCTGTCAAATCATCTCACAGAGTTACAGCTTTCCCCTCAAGAAGCCTTTCGATAAGACAGTTCTCGTGGAATTGGCAAAGTGATATTTGGAAGCCCATAGGGGGCTATGGTGAAAAAGGAAATATCCTCAGATGAAATATGGAAAGAAGCTTTATGAGAAACTGCTTAGTGTTCTGTTAATTGATCTCGCAGAGTTACATCTGTATTTCGTGGATCTCTTTGCTAGACTTATTTCTGTGGAATCTGGGAACAGATATTTCGGATCCCTCTGAAGACTATAGGGCCAAAGGAAATATCCTCCGATAACAAAGAGAAAGAAGCTTTCTGAGAAACTTCTTTGTGTTCTGTGAAATCATCTCACAGAGTTACAGCTTTCCCCTCAAGAAGCCTTTCGCTAAGACAGTTCTTGTGGAATTGGCAAAGTGATATTTGGAAGCCCATGGAGGGCTATGGTGAAAAAGGAAATATCCTCAGATGAAAACTGGAAAGAAGCTTTCTGAGAAACTGCTGAGTGTTCTGTTAATTCATCTCACAGAGTTACATCTGTATTTCGTGGATCTCTTTGTTAGCCTTATTTCTATGGAATCTGAGAACAGATATTTCGGATCCCATTGAAGACTATAGGGCCAAAGGAAATATCCTCCGATAACAAAGAGAAAGAAGCTTTCTGAGAAACTTCTTTGTGTTCTGTGAAATCATCTCACAGAGTTACAGCTTTCCCCTCAAGAAGCCTTTCGCTAAGACAGTTCTTGTGCAATTGGCAAAGTGATATTTGGAAGCCCTTAGAGGGCTATGGTGTAAAAGGAAATTTCCTCAGATGAAATCTGGAAAGAAGCTTTCTGAGAAACTGCTTAGTGTTCTGTTAATTCATCTCACAGAGTTACATCTGTATTTCGTGGATCTCTTTGCTAGGCTTATTTCTGTGGAATCTGAGAACAGATATTTCGGATCCCTTTGAAGACTATAGGTCCAAAGGAAATATCCTCCGATAACAAAGAGAAAGAAGCTTTCTGAGAAACTTCTTTGTGTTCTGTGAAATCATCTCACAGAGTTACAGCTTTCCCCTCAAGAAGCCTTTCGCTAAGACAGTTCTTGTGGAATTGGCAAAGTGATATTTGGAAGCCCATAGAGGGCTATGGTGAAAAAGGAAATATCCTCAGATGAAATCTGGAGAGAAGCTTTCTGAGAAAATCCTTAGTGTTCTGTTAATTCATCTCACAGAGTTACATCTGTATTTCGTGGATCTCTTTGCTAGACTTATTTCTGTGGAATCTGAGAACAGATATTTCGGATCCTATTGAAGACTATAGGGCCAAAGGAAATATCCTCCGATAACAAAGAGAAAGAGGCTTTCTGAGAAACTTCTTTGTGTTCTGTGAAATCATCTCACAGAGCTACAGCTTTCCCCTCAAGAAGCCTTTCGCTAAGACAGTTCTTGTGGAATTGGCAAAGTGATATTTGGAAGCCCATAGAGGGCTACGGTGAAAAAGTCAATATCCTCAGATGAAATCTGGAAAGAAGCTTTCTGAGAAACTGCTGAGTGTTCTGTTAATTCATCTCACAGAGTTACATCTGTATTTCGTGGATCTCTTTGCTAGCCTGATTTCTGTGGATTTGGAGAACAGATATTTCAGATCCCATTGAAGACTATAGGGCCCAAGGAAATATCCTCCGTAACAAAGGGAAAGAAGCTTTCTGAGAAACTTCTTTGTGTTCTGTGAAATCATCTCACAGAGTTACAGCTTTCCCCTCAAGAAGCCTTTCGCAAAGACAGTTCTTGTGGAATTGCAAAGTGATATTTGGAAGCCCTTAGAGGGCTATGGTGAAAAAGGAAATATCCTCAGATGAAATCTGGAAAGAAGCTTTCAGAGAAACTGCTTAGTGTTCTGTTAATTCATCTCACAGAGTTACATCTGTATTTCGGGGATCTCTTTGCTAGACTTATTTCTGTGGAATCTGAGAACAGATATTTCCGATCCCTTTGAAGACTGTTGGGCCAAAGGAAATATCCTCCGATAACAAAGAGAAAGAACCTTTCTGAGAAACTTCTTTGTGTTCTGTGAAATCATCTCACAGAGTTACAGCTTTCCCCTCAAGAGGCCTTTCGCTAAGACTGTACTTGTGGAATTGGCAAAGTGATATTTGGAAGCCCTTAGAGGGCTATGGTGAAAAAGAAAATATCCTCAGATGAAATATGGAAGGAAGCTTTCTGAGAAACTGCTGAGTGTTCTGTTAATTCATCTCACAGAGTTACATCTGTATTTCGTGGATCTCTTTGCTAGCCTTATTTCTGTGGAATCTGAGAACAGATATTTCGGATCCCATTGAAGACTATAGGGCCAAAGGAAATATCCTCCGATAACAAAGAGAAAGAAGCTTTCTGAGAAACTTCTTTGTGTTCTGTGAAGTCATCTCACAGAGTTACAGCTTTCCCCTCAAGAAGCCTTTCGCTAAGACAGTTCTTGTGGAATTGGCAAAGTGATATTTGGAAGCCCTTAGAGGCCTATGGTGAAAAAGGAAATATCCTCAGATGAAATCTGGAAAGAAGCTTTCTGAGAAACTGCTTAGTGTTCTGTTAATTCATCTCACAGAGTTACATCTGTATTTCGTGGATCTCTTTGCTAGCCTTATTTCTTTGGAATCTGAGAACAGATATTTCGGATTCCTATGAAGACTATAGGGCCAAAGGAAATATCCTCCGATAACAAAGAGAAAGAAGCTTTCTGAGAAACTTCTTTGTGTTCTGTGAAATCATCTCACAGAGTTACAGCTTTCCCCTCAAGAAGCCTTTCGCTAAGACAGTTCTTGTGGAATTGGCAAAGTGATATTTGGAAGCCCATAGAGGGCTTTGGTGAAAAAGGAAATATCCTCAGATGAAATCTGGAAAGAAGCTTTCTGAGAAACTGCTGAGTGTTCTGTTAATTCATCTCACAGAGTTACATCTGTATTTCGTGGATCTCTTTGCTAGACTTATTTCTGTGGAATCTGAGAACAGATATTTCGGATCCTATTGAAGACTATAGGGCCAAAGGAAATATCCTCCGATAACAAAGAGAAAGAACCTTTCTGAGAAACTTCTTTGTGTTCTGTGAAATCATCTCACAGAGTTACAGCTTTCCCCTCAAGAAGCCTTTCGCTAAGACAGTTCTTGTGGAATTGGCAAAGTGATATTTGGAAGCCCATAGAGGCCTACGGTGAAACAGGAATTATCCTCAGATGAAATCTGGAAAGAAGCTTTCTGAGAAACTGCTGAGTGTTCTGTTAATTCATTTCACAGAGTTACATCTGTATTTCGTGCATCTCTTTGCTAGCCTTATTTCTGTGGAAGCTGAGAACAGATATTTCGGATCCCATTGAAGACTATAGGGCCAAAGGAAATATCCTCCGTAACAAAGGGAAAGAAGCTTTCTGAGAAACTTCTTTGTGTTCTGTGAAATCATCTCACAGAGTTACAGCTTTCCCCTCAAGAAGCCTTTCGCAAAGACAGTTCTTGTGGAATTGCAAAGTGATATTTGGAAGCCCTTAGAGGGCTATGGTGAAAAAGGAAATATCCTCAGATGAAATCTGGAAAGAAGCTTTCTGAGAAACTGCTTAGTGTTCTGTTAATTCATCTCACAGAGTTCCATCTGTATTTCGTGGATCTCTTTGCTAGACTTATTTCTGTGGAATCTGAGAATAGATATTTCCTATCCCTTTGAAGACTATTGGGCCAAAGGAAATATCCTCCGATAACAAAGAGAAAGAACCTTTCTGAGAAACTTCTTTGTGTTCTGTGAAATCATCTCACAGAGTTACAGCTTTCCCCTCAAGAGGCCTTTCGCTAAGAATGTACTTGTGGAATTGGCAAAGTGATATTTGGAAGCCCTTAGAGGGCTATGGTGAAAAAGGAAATATCCTCAGATGAAATCTGGAAAGAAGCTTTCTGAGAAACTGCTTAGTGTTCTGTTAATTCATCTCACAGAGTTACATCTGTATTTCGTGGATCTCTTTGCTAGCCTTATTTCTTTGGAATCTGAGAACAGATATTTCGGATTCCTATGAAGACTATAGGGGCAAAGGAAAATCCTCCGATAACAAAGAGAAAGAAGCTTTCTGAGAAACTTCTTTGTGTTCTGTGAAATCATCTCACAAAGTTACAGCTTTCCCCTCAAGAAGCCTTTCGATAAGACAGTTCTCGTGGAATTGGCAAAGTGATATTTGGAAGCCCATAGGGGGCTATGGTGAAAAAGGAAATATCCTCAGATGAAATCTGGAAAGAAGCTTTCTGAGAAACTGCTTAGTGTTCTGTTAATTGATCTCGCAGAGTTACATCTGTATTTCGTGGATCTCTTTGCTAGACTTATTTCTGTGGAATCTGAGAACAGATATTTCGGATCCCTTTGAAGACTATAGGGCCAAAGGAAATATCCTCCGATAACAAAGAGAAAGAAGCTTTCGGAGAAACTTCTTTGTGTTCTGTGAAATCATCTCACAGAGTAACAGCTTTCCCCTCAAGAAGCCTTTCGCTAAGACAGTTCTTGTGGAATTGGCAAAGTGATATTTGGAAGCCCATAGAGGGCTATGGTGAAAAAGGAAATATCCTCAGATGAAATCTGGAAAGAAGCTTTCTGAGAAACTGCTGAGTGTTCTGTTAATTCATCTCACAGAGATACATCTGTATTTCGTGTATCTCTTTGTTAGCCTTATTTCTATGGAATCTGAGAACAGATATTTCGGATCCCATTGAAGACTATAGGGCCAAAGGAAATATCCTCCGATAACAAAGAGAAAGAAGCTTTCTGAGAAACTTCTTTGTGTTCTGTGAAATCATCTCACAGAGTTACAGCTTTCCCCTCAAGAAGCCTTTCACTAAGACAGTTCTTGTGGAATTGGCAAAGTGATATTTGGAAGCCCTTAGAGGGCTATGGTGAAAAAGGAAATTTCCTCAGATGAAATCTGGAAAGAAGCTTTCTGAGAAACTGCTTAGTGTTCTGTTAATTCATCTCACAGAGTTACATCTGTATTTCGTGGATCTCTTTGCTAGACTTATTTCTGTGGAATCTGAGAACAGATATTTCGGATCCCTTTGAAGACTATAGGGCCAAAGGAAATATCCTCCGATAACAAAGAGAAAGAAGCTTTCTGAGAAACTTCTTTGTGTTCTGTGAAATCATCTCACAGAGTTACAGCTTTCCCCTCAAGAAGCGTTTCGCTAAGACAGTTCTTGTGGAATTGGCAAAGTGATATTTGGAAGCCCATAGAGGGCTGTGGTGAAAAAGGAAATATCCTCAGATGAAATCTGGAGAGAAACTTTCTGAGAAACTCCTTAGTGTTCTGTTAATTCATCTCACAGAGTTACATCTGTATTTCGTGGATCTCTTTGCTAGACTTATTTCTGTGGAATCTGAGAACAGATATTTCGGATCCTATTGAAGACTATAGGGCCAAAGGAAATATCCTCCGATAACAAAGAGAAAGAAGCTTTCTGAGAAACTTCTTTGTGTTCTGTGAAATCATCTCACAGAGTTACAGCTTTTCCCTCAAGAAGCCTTTCGCTAAGACAGTTCTTGTGGAATTGGCAAAGTGATATTTGGAAGCCCATAGAGGGCTAGGGTGAAAAAGGAAATATCCTCAGATGAAATCTGGAAGGAAGCTTTCTGAGAAACTGCTGAGTGTTCTGTTAATTCATCTCACAGAGTTACATCTGTATTTCGTGGATCTCTTTGCTACCCTGATTTCTGTGGATTTTGAGAACAGATATTTCGGATCCCATTGAAGACTATAGGGCCAAAGGAAATA
This sequence comes from Macaca nemestrina, assembly GCF_043159975.1. Taxonomy (NCBI): domain Eukaryota; kingdom Metazoa; phylum Chordata; class Mammalia; order Primates; family Cercopithecidae; genus Macaca; species Macaca nemestrina. The sequence goes on from NC_092144.1 coordinate 26,409,583, forward strand.
TCCTCCGATAACAAAGAGAAAGAAGCTTTCTGAGAAACTTCTTTGTGTTCTGTGAAGTCATCTCACAGAGTTACAGCTTTCCCCTCAAGAAGCCTTTCGCTAAGACAGTTCTTGTGGAATTGGCAAAGTGATATTTGGAAGCCCTTAGAGGCCTATGGTGAAAAAGGAAATATCCTCAGATGAAATCTGGAAAGAAGCTTTCTGAGAAACTGCTTAGTGTTCTGTTAATTCATCTCACAGAGTTACATCTGTATTTCGTGGATCTCTTTGCTAGCCTCATTTCTTTGGAATCTGAGAACAGATATTTCGGATTCCTATGAAGACTATAGGGGCAAAGGAATAATCCTCCGATAACAAAGAGAAAGAAGCTTTCTGAGAAACTTCTTTGTGTTCTGTCAAATCATCTCACAGAGTTACAGCTTTCCCCTCAAGAAGCCTTTCGATAAGACAGTTCTCGTGGAATTGGCAAAGTGATATTTGGAAGCCCATAGGGGGCTATGGTGAAAAAGGAAATATCCTCAGATGAAATATGGAAAGAAGCTTTATGAGAAACTGCTTAGTGTTCTGTTAATTGATCTCGCAGAGTTACATCTGTATTTCGTGGATCTCTTTGCTAGACTTATTTCTGTGGAATCTGGGAACAGATATTTCGGATCCCTCTGAAGACTATAGGGCCAAAGGAAATATCCTCCGATAACAAAGAGAAAGAAGCTTTCTGAGAAACTTCTTTGTGTTCTGTGAAATCATCTCACAGAGTTACAGCTTTCCCCTCAAGAAGCCTTTCGCTAAGACAGTTCTTGTGGAATTGGCAAAGTGATATTTGGAAGCCCATGGAGGGCTATGGTGAAAAAGGAAATATCCTCAGATGAAAACTGGAAAGAAGCTTTCTGAGAAACTGCTGAGTGTTCTGTTAATTCATCTCACAGAGTTACATCTGTATTTCGTGGATCTCTTTGTTAGCCTTATTTCTATGGAATCTGAGAACAGATATTTCGGATCCCATTGAAGACTATAGGGCCAAAGGAAATATCCTCCGATAACAAAGAGAAAGAAGCTTTCTGAGAAACTTCTTTGTGTTCTGTGAAATCATCTCACAGAGTTCCAGCTTTCCCCTCAAGAAGCCTTTCGCTAAGACAGTTCTTGTGCAATTGGCAAAGTGATATTTGGAAGCCCTTAGAGGGCTATGGTGTAAAAGGAAATTTCCTCAGATGAAATCTGGAAAGAAGCTTTCTGAGAAACTGCTTAGTGTTCTGTTAATTCATCTCACAGAGTTACATCTGTATTTCGTGGATCTCTTTGCTAGGCTTATTTCTGTGGAATCTGAGAACAGATATTTCGGATCCCTTTGAAGACTATAGGTCCAAAGGAAATATCCTCCGATAACAAAGAGAAAGAAGCTTTCTGAGAAACTTCTTTGTGTTCTGTGAAATCATCTCACAGAGTTACAGCTTTCCCCTCAAGAAGCCTTTCGCTAAGACAGTTCTTGTGGAATTGGCAAAGTGATATTTGGAAGCCCATAGAGGGCTATGGTGAAAAAGGAAATATCCTCAGATGAAATCTGGAGAGAAGCTTTCTGAGAAAATCCTTAGTGTTCTGTTAATTCATCTCACAGAGTTACATCTGTATTTCGTGGATCTCTTTGCTAGACTTATTTCTGTGGAATCTGAGAACAGATATTTCGGATCCTATTGAAGACTATAGGGCCAAAGGAAATATCCTCCGATAACAAAGAGAAAGAGGCTTTCTGAGAAACTTCTTTGTGTTCTGTGAAATCATCTCACAGAGCTACAGCTTTCCCCTCAAGAAGCCTTTCGCTAAGACAGTTCTTGTGGAATTGGCAAAGTGATATTTGGAAGCCCATAGAGGGCTACGGTGAAAAAGTCAATATCCTCAGATGAAATCTGGAAAGAAGCTTTCTGAGAAACTGCTGAGTGTTCTGTTAATTCATCTCACAGAGTTACATCTGTATTTCGTGGATCTCTTTGCTAGCCTGATTTCTGTGGATTTGGAGAACAGATATTTCAGATCCCATTGAAGACTATAGGGCCCAAGGAAATATCCTCCGTAACAAAGGGAAAGAAGCTTTCTGAGAAACTTCTTTGTGTTCTGTGAAATCATCTCACAGAGTTACAGCTTTCCCCTCAAGAAGCCTTTCGCAAAGACAGTTCTTGTGGAATTGCAAAGTGATATTTGGAAGCCCTTAGAGGGCTATGGTGAAAAAGGAAATATCCTCAGATGAAATCTGGAAAGAAGCTTTCAGAGAAACTGCTTAGTGTTCTGTTAATTCATCTCACAGAGTTACATCTGTATTTCGGGGATCTCTTTGCTAGACTTATTTCTGTGGAATCTGAGAACAGATATTTCCGATCCCTTTGAAGACTGTTGGGCCAAAGGAAATATCCTCCGATAACAAAGAGAAAGAACCTTTCTGAGAAACTTCTTTGTGTTCTGTGAAATCATCTCACAGAGTTACAGCTTTCCCCTCAAGAGGCCTTTCGCTAAGACTGTACTTGTGGAATTGGCAAAGTGATATTTGGAAGCCCTTAGAGGGCTATGGTGAAAAAGAAAATATCCTCAGATGAAATATGGAAGGAAGCTTTCTGAGAAACTGCTGAGTGTTCTGTTAATTCATCTCACAGAGTTACATCTGTATTTCGTGGATCTCTTTGCTAGCCTTATTTCTGTGGAATCTGAGAACAGATATTTCGGATCCCATTGAAGACTATAGGGCCAAAGGAAATATCCTCCGATAACAAAGAGAAAGAAGCTTTCTGAGAAACTTCTTTGTGTTCTGTGAAGTCATCTCACAGAGTTACAGCTTTCCCCTCAAGAAGCCTTTCGCTAAGACAGTTCTTGTGGAATTGGCAAAGTGATATTTGGAAGCCCTTAGAGGCCTATGGTGAAAAAGGAAATATCCTCAGATGAAATCTGGAAAGAAGCTTTCTGAGAAACTGCTTAGTGTTCTGTTAATTCATCTCACAGAGTTACATCTGTATTTCGTGGATCTCTTTGCTAGCCTTATTTCTTTGGAATCTGAGAACAGATATTTCGGATTCCTATGAAGACTATAGGGTCAAAGGAAATATCCTCCGATAACAAAGAGAAAGAAGCTTTCTGAGAAACTTCTTTGTGTTCTGTGAAATCATCTCACAGAGTTACAGCTTTCCCCTCAAGAAGCCTTTCGCTAAGACAGTTCTTGTGGAATTGGCAAAGTGATATTTGGAAGCCCATAGAGGGCTTTGGTGAAAAAGGAAATATCCTCAGATGAAATCTGGAAAGAAGCTTTCTGAGAAACTGCTGAGTGTTCTGTTAATTCATCTCACAGTGTTACATCTGTATTTCGTGGATCTCTTTGCTAGACTTATTTCTGTGGAATCTGAGAACAGATATTTCGGATCCTATTGAAGACTATAGGGCCAAAGGAAATATCCTCCGATAACAAAGAGAAAGAAGCTTTCTGAGAAACTTCTTTGTGTTCTGTGAAATCATCTCACAGAGTTACAGCTTTCCGCTCAAGAAGCCTTTCGCTAAGACAGTTCTTGTGGAATTGGCAAAGTGATATTTGGAAGCCCATAGAGGCCTACGGTGAAACAGGAATTATCCACAGATGAAATCTGGAAAGAAGCTTTCTGAGAAACTGCTGAGTGTTCTGTTAATTCATTTCACAGAGTTACATCTGTATTTCGTGGATCTCTTTGCTAGCCTTATTTCTGTGGAAGCTGAGAACAGATATTTCGGATCCCATTGAAGACTATAGGGCCAAAGGAAATATCCTCCGATAACAAAGAGAAAGAAGCTTTCTGAGAAACTTCTTTGTGTTCTGTGAAGTCATCTCACAGAGTTACAGCTTTCCCCTCAAGAAGCCTTTCGCTAAGACAGTTCTTGTGGAATTGGCAAAGTGATATTTGGAAGCCATTAGAGGCCTATGGTGAAAAAGGAAATATCCTCAGATGAAATCTGGAAAGAAGCTTTCTGAGAAACTGCTTAGTGTTCTGTTAATTCATCTCACAGAGTTACATCTGTATTTCGTGGATCTCTTTGCTAGCCTTATTTCTTTGGAATCTGAGAACAGATATTTCGGATTCCTATGAAGACTATAGGGTCAAAGGAAATATCCTCCGATAACAAAGAGAAAGAAGCTTTCTGAGAAACTTCTTTGTGTTCTGTGAAATCATCTCACAGAGTTACAGCTTTCCCCTCAAGAAGCCTTTCGCTAAGACAGTTCTTGTGGAATTGGCAAAGTGATATTTGGAAGCCCATAGAGGGCTTTGGTGAAAAAGGAAATATCCTCAGATGAAATCTGGAAAGAAGCTTTCTGAGAAACTGCTGAGTGTTCTGTTAATTCATCTCACAGAGTTACATCTGTATTTCGTGGATCTCTTTGCTAGACTTATTTCTGTGGAATCTGAGAACAGATATTTCGGATCCTATTGAAGACTATAGGGCCAAAGGAAATATCCTCCGATAACAAAGAGAAAGAAGCTTTCTGAGAAACTTCTTTGTGTTCTGTGAAATCATCTCACAGAGTTACAGCTTTCCCCTCAAGAAGCCTTTCGCTAAGACAGTTCTTGTGGAATTGGCAAAGTGATATTTGGAAGCCCATAGAGGCCTACGGTGAAACAGGAATTATCCTCAGATGAAATCTGGAAAGAAGCTTTCTGAGAAACTGCTGAGTGTTCTGTTAATTCATTTCACAGAGTTACATCTGTATTTCGTGGATCTCTTTGCTAGCCTTATTTCTGTGGAAGCTGAGAACAGATATTTCGGATCCCATTGAAGACTATAGGGCCAAAGGAAATATCCTCCGTAACAAAGGGAAAGAAGCTTTCTGAGAAACTTCTTTGTGTTCTGTGAAATCATCTCACAGAGTTACAGCTTTCCCCTCAAGAAGCCTTTCGCAAAGACAGTTCTTGTGGAATTGCAAAGTGATATTTGGAAGCCCTTAGAGGGCTATGGTGAAAAAGGAAATATCCTCAGATGAAATCTGGAAAGAAGCTTTCTGAGAAACTGCTTAGTGTTCTGTTAATTCATCTCACAGAGTTCCATCTGTATTTCGTGGATCTCTTTGCTAGACTTATTTCTGTGGAATCTGAGAATAGATATTTCCTATCCCTTTGAAGACTATTGGGCCAAAGGAAATATCCTCCGATAACAAAGAGAAAGAACCTTTCTGAGATACTTCTTTGTGTTCTGTGAAATCATCTCACAGAGTTACAGCTTTCCCCTCAAGAGGCCTTTCGCTAAGAATGTACTTGTGGAATTGGCAAAGTGATATTTGGAAGCCCTTAGAGGGCTATGGTGAAAAAGGAAATATCCTCAGATGAAATCTGGAAAGAAGCTTTCTGAGAAACTGCTTAGTGTTCTGTTAATTCATCTCACAGAGTTACATCTGTATTTCGTGGATCTCTTTGCTAGCCTTATTTCTTTGGAATCTGAGAACAGATATTTCGGATTCCTATGAAGACTATAGGGGCAAAGGAAAAATGCTCCGATAACAAAGAGAAAGAAGCTTTCTGAGAAACTTCTTTGTGTTCTGTGAAATCATCTCACAGAGTTACAGCTTTCCCCTCTAGAAGCCTTTCGCAAAGACAGTTCTCGTGGAATTGGCAAAGTGATATTTGGAAGCCCATAGGGGGCTATGGTGAAAAAGGAAATATCCTCAGATGAAATCTGGAAAGAAGCTTTCTGAGAAACTTCTTTGTGTTCTGTGAAATCATCTCACAGAGTTACAGCTTTACCCTCAGTAAGCCTTTCACTAAGACAGTTCTTGTCGAATTGGCAAAGTGATATTTGGAAGCCCTTAGAGGGCTATGGTGAAAAAGGAAATTTCCTCAGATGAAATCTGGAAAGAAGCTTTCTGAGAAACTGCTTAGTGTTCTGTTAATTCATCTCACAGAGTTACATCTGTATTTCGTGGATCTCTTTGCTAGACTTATTTCTGTGGAATCTGAGAACAGATATTTCGGATCCCTTTGAAGACTATAGGGCCAAAGGAAATATCCTCCGATAACAAAGAGAAAGAAGCTTTCTGAGAAACTTCTTTGTGTTCTGTGAAATCATCTCACAGAGTTACAGCTTTCCCCTCAAGAAGCCTTTCGCTAAGACAGTTCTTGTGGAATTGGCAAAGTGATATTTGGAAGCCCATAGAGGGCTATGGTGAAAAAGGAAATATCCTCAGATGAAATATGGAGAGAAGCTTTCTGAGAAACTCCTTAGTGTTCTGTTAATTCATCTCACAGAGTTACATCTGTATTTCGTGGATCTCTTTGCTAGACTTATTTCTGTGGAATCTGAGAACAGATAGTTCGGATCCTATTGAAGACTATAGGGCCAAAGGAAATATCCTCCGATAACAAAGAGAAAGAAGCTTTCTGAGAAATTTCTTTGTGTTCTGTGAAATCATCTCACAGAGTTACAGCTTTTCCCTCAAGAAGCCTTTCGCTAAGACAGTTCTTGTGGAATTGGCAAAGTGATATTTGGAAGCCCATAGAGGGCTAGGGTGAAAAAGGAAATATCCTCAGATGAAATCTGGAAGGAAGCTTTCTGAGAAACTGCTGAGTGTTCTGTTAATTCATCTCACAGAGTTACATCTGTATTTCGTGGATCTCTTTGCTACCCTGATTTCTGTGGATTTTGAGAACAGATATTTCGGATCCCATTGAAGACTATAGGGCCAAAGGAAATATCCTCCGATAACAAAGAGAAAGAAGCTTTCTGAGAAACTTCTTTGTGTTCTGTGATGTCATCTCACAGAGTTACAGCTTTCCCCTCAAGAAGCCTTTCGCTAAGACAGTTCTTGTGGAATTGGCAAAGTGATATTTGGAAGCCCTTAGAGGCCTATGGTGAAAAAGGAAATATCCTCAGATGAAATCTGGAAAGAAGCTTTCTAAGAAACTGCTTAGTGTTCTGTTAATTCGTCTCACAGAGTTACATCTGTATTTCGTGGATCTCTTTGCTAGCCTTATTTCTTTGGAATCTGAGAACAGATATTTCGGATTCCTATGAAGACTATAGGGGCAAAGGAATAATCCTCCGATAACAAAGAGAAAGAAGTTTTCTGAGACACTTCTTTGTGTTCTGTCAAATCATCTCACAGAGTTACAGCTTTCCCCTCAAGAAGCCTTTCGATAAGACAGTTCTCGTGGAATTGGCAAAGTGATATTTGGAAGCCCATAGGGGGCTATGGTGAAAAAGGAAATATCCTCAGATGAAATATGGAAAGAAGCTTTATGAGAAACTGCTTAGTGTTCTGTTAATTGATCTCGCAGAGTTACATCTGTATTTCGTGGATCTCTTTGCTAGACTTATTTCTGTGGAATCTGGGAACAGATATTTCGGATCCCTTTGAAGACTATAGGGCCAAAGGAAATATCCTCCGATAACAAAGAGAAAGAAGCTTTCTGAGAAACTTCTTTGTGTTCTGTGAAATCATCTCACAGAGTTACAGCTTTCCCCTCAAGAAGCCTTTCGCTAAGACAGTTCTTGTGGAATTGGCAAAGTGATATTTGGAAGCCCATAGAGGGCTATGGTGAAAAAGGAAATATCCTCAGATGAAATCTGGAAAGAAGCTTTCTGAGAAACTGCTTAGTGTTCTGTTAATTCATCTCACAGAGTTACATCTGTATTTCGTGGATCTCTTTGTTAGCCTTATTTCTATGGAATCTGAGAACAGATATTTCGGATCCCATTGAAGACTAGAGGGCCAAAGGAAATATCCTCTGATAACAAAGAGAAATAAGCTTTCTGAGAAACTTCTTTGTGTTCTGTGAAATCATCTCACAGAGTTACAGCTTTCCCCTCAAGAAGCCTTTCGCTAAGACAGTTCTTGTGGAATTGGCAAAGTGATATTTGGAAGCCCTTAGAGGGCTATGGTGAAAAAGGAAATTTCCTCAGATGAAATCTGGAAAGAAGCTTTCTGAGAAACTGCTTAGTGTTCTGTTAATTCATCTCACAGAGTTACATCTGTATTTCGTGGATCTCTTTGCTAGACTTATTTCTGTGGAATCTGAGAACAGATATTTCGGATCCCTTTGAAGACTAGAGGGCCAAAGGAAATATCCTCCGATAACAAAGAGAAAGAAGCTTTCTGAGAAACTTCTTTGTGTTCTGTGAAATCATCTCACAGAGTTACAGCTTTCCCCTCAAGAAGCCTTTCGCTAAGACAGTTCTTGTGGAATTGGCAAAGTGATATTTGGAAGCCCATAGAGGGCTATGGTGAAAAAGGAAATATCCTCAGATGAAATCTGGAGAGAAGCTTTCTGAGAAACTCCTTAGTGTTCTGTTAATTCATCTCACAGAGTTACATCTGTATTTCGTGGATCTCTTTGCTAGACTTATTTCTGTGGAATCTGAGAACAGATATTTCGGATCCTATTGAAGACTATAGGGCCAAAGAAATATCCTCCGATAACAAAGAGAAAGAGGCTTTCTGAGAAACTTCTTTGTGTTCTGTGAAATCATCTCACAGAGCTACAGCTTTCCCCTCAAGAAGCCTTTCGCTAAGACAGTTCTTGTGGAATTGGCAAAGTGATATTTGGAAGCCCATAGATGGCTATGGTGAAAAAGGAAATATCCTCAGATGAAATCTGGAAAGAAGCTTTCTGAGAAACTGCTGAGTGTTCTGTTAATTCATCTCACAGAGTTACATCTGTATTTCGTGGATCTCTTTGCTAGCCTTAATTCTGTGGAATCTGAGAACAAATATTTCGGATCCCATTGAAGACTATAGGGCCAAAGGAAATATCCTCCGATAACAAAGAGAAAGAAGTTTTCTGAGACACTTCTTTGTATTCTGTGAAGTCATCTCACAGAGTTACAGCTTTCCCCTCAAGAAGCCTTTCGCTAAGACAGTTCTTGTGGAATGGGCAAAGTGATATTTGGAAGCCCATAGAGGGCTAGGGTGAAAAAGGAATTATCCTCAGATGAAATCTGGAAGGAAGCTTTCTTAGAAACTGCTGAGTGTTCTGTTAATTCATCTCACAGAGTTACATCTGTATTTCGTGGATCTCCTTGCTAGCCTTATTTCTGTGGAATCTGAGAACAGATATTTCAGATCCCTTTGAAGACTATAGGGCCAAAGGAAATATCCTCCGATAACAAAGAGAAAGAAGCTTTCTGAGAAACTTCTTTGTGTTCTGTGAAATCATCTCACAGAGTTACAGCTTTCCCCTCAAGAAGCCTTTCGCTAAGACAGTTCTTGTGGAATTGGCAAAGTGATATTTGGAAGCCCTTAGAGGCCTATGGTGAAAAAGGAAATATCCTCAGATGAAATCTGGAAAGAAGCTTTCTGAGAAACTGCTTAGTGTTCTGTTAATTCATCTCACAGAGTTACATCTGTATTTCGTGGATCTCTTTGCTAGCCTTATTTCTTTGGAATCTGAGAACAGATATTTCGGATTCCTATGAAGACTATAGGGGCAAAGGAAATATCCTCCGATAACAAAGAGAAAGAAGCTTTCTGAGAACCTTCTTTGTGTTCTGTGAAATCATCTCACAGAGTTACAGCTTTCCCCTCAAGAAGCCTTTCGCTAAGACAGTTCTTGTGGAATTGGCAATGTGATATTTGGAAGCCCATAGAGGGCTAGGGTGAAAAAGGAAATATCCTCAGATGAAATCTGGAAGGAAGCTCTCTGAGAAACTGCTGAGTGTTCTGTTAATTCATCTCACAGAGTTACATCTGTATTTCGTGGATCTCTTTGCTAGCCTTATTTCTGTGGAATCTGAGAACAGATATTTCGGATCCCATTGAAGACTATAGGGCCAAAGGAAATATCCTCCGATAACAAAGAGAAAGAAGCTTTCTGAGAAACTTCTTTGTGTTCTGTGAAATCATCTCACAGAGTTACAGCTTTCCCCTCAAGAAGCCTTTCGCTAAGACAGTTCTTGTGGAATTGCAAAGTGATATTTGGAAGCCCATAGAGGGCTTTGGTGAAAAAGGAAATATCCACAGATGAAATCTGGAAAGAAGCTTTCTGAGAAACTGCTGAGTGTTCTGTTAATTCATCTCACAGTGTTACATCTGTATTTCGTGGATCTCTTTGCTAGACTTATTTCTGTGGAATCTGAGAACAGATATTTCGGATCCTATTGAAGACTATAGGGCCAAAGGAAATATCCTCCGATAACAAAGAGAAAGAAGCTTTCTGAGAAACTTCTTTGTGTTCTGTGAAATCATCTCACAGAGTTACAGCTTTCCGCTCAAGAAGCCTTTCGCTAAGACAGTTCTTGTGGAATTGGCAAAGTGATATTTGGAAGCCCATAGAGGCCTACGGTGAAACAGGAATTATCCTCAGATGAAATCTGGAAAGAAGCTTTCTGAGAAACTGCTGAGTGTTCTGTTAATTCATTTCACAGAGTTACATCTGTATTTCGTGGATCTCTTTGCTAGCCTTATTTCTGTGGAAGCTGAGAACAGATATTTCGGATCCCATTGAAGACTATAGGGCCAAAGGAAATATCCTCCGATAACAAAGAGAAAGAAGCTTTCTGAGAAACTTCTTTGTGTTCTGTGAAGTCATCTCACAGAGTTACAGCTTTCCCCTCAAGAAGCCTTTCGCTAAGACAGTTCTTGTGGAATTGGCAAAGTGATATTTGGAAGCCCTTAGAGGCCTATGGTGAAAAAGGAAATATCCTCAGATGAAATCTGGAAAGAAGCTTTCTGAGAAACTGCTTAGTGTTCTGTTAATTCATCTCACAGAGTTACATCTGTATTTCGTGGATCTCTTTGCTAGCCTTATTTCTTTGGAATCTGAGAACAGATATTTCGGATTCCTATGAAGACTATAGGGTCAAAGGAAATATCCTCCGATAACAAAGAGAAAGAAGCTTTCTGAGAAACTTCTTTGTGTTCTGTGAAATCATCTCACAGAGTTACAGCTTTCCCCTCAAGAAGCCTTTCGCTAAGACAGTTCTTGTGGAATTGGCAAAGTGATATTTGGAAGCCCATAGAGGGCTTTGGTGAAAAAGGAAATATCCTCAGATGAAATCTGGAAAGAAGCTTTCTGAGAAACTGCTGAGTGTTCTGTTAATTCATCTCACAGAGTTACATCTGTATTTCGTGGATCTCTTTGCTAGACTTATTTCTGTGGAATCTGAGAACAGATATTTCGGATCCTATTGAAGACTATAGGGCCAAAGGAAATATCCTCCGATAACAAAGAGAAAGAAGCTTTCTGAGAAACTTCTTTGTGTTCTGTGAAATCATCTCACAGAGGTACAGCTTTCCCCTCAAGAAGCCTTTCGCTAAGACAGTTCTTGTGGAATTGGCAAAGTGATATTTGGAAGCCCATAGAGGCCTACGGTGAAACAGGAATTATCCTCAGATGAAATCTGGAAAGAAGCTTTCTGAGAAACTGCTGAGTGTTCTGTTAATTCATTTCACAGAGTTACATCTGTATTTCGTGGATCTCTTTGCTAGCCTTATTTCTGTGGAAGCTGAGAACAGATATTTCGGATCCCATTGAAGACTATAGGGCCAAAGGAAATATCCTCCGTAACAAAGGGAAAGAAGCTTTCTGAGAAACTTCTTTGTGTTCTGTGAAATCATCTCACAGAGTTACAGCTTTCCCCTCAAGAAGCCTTTCGCAAAGACAGTTCTTGTGGAATTGCAAAGTGATATTTGGAAGCCCTTAGAGGGCTATGGTGAAAAAGGAAATATCCTCAGATGAAATCTGGAAAGAAGCTTTCTGAGAAACTGCTTAGTGTTCTGTTAATTCATCTCACAGAGTTCCATCTGTATTTCGTGGATCTCTTTGCTAGACTTATTTCTGTGGAATCTGAGAATAGATATTTCCTATCCCTTTGAAGACTATTGGGCCAAAGGAAATATCCTCCGATAACAAAGAGAAAGAACCTTTCTGAGAAACTTCTTTGTGTTCTGTGAAATCATCTCACAGAGTTACAGCTTTCCCCTCAAGAGGCCTTTCGCTAAGAATGTACTTGTGGAATTGGCAAAGTGATATTTGGAAGCCCTTAGAGGGCTATGGTGAAAAAGGAAATATCCTCAGATGAAATCTGGAAAGAAGCTTTCTGAGAAACTGCTTAGTGTTCTGTTAATTCATCTCACAGAGTTACATCTGTATTTCGTGGATCTCTTTGCTAGCCTTATTTCTTTGGAATCTGAGAACAGATATTTCGGATTCCTATGAAGACTATAGGGGCAAAGGAAAAATGCTCTGATAACAAAGAGAAAGAAGCTTTCTGAGAAACTTCTTTGTGTTCTGTGAAATCATCTCACAGAGTTACAGCTTTCCCCTCTAGAAGCCTTTCGCAAAGACAGTTCTCGTGGAATTGGCAAAGTGATATTTGGAAGCCCATAGGGGGCTATGGTGAAAAAGGAAATATCCTCAGATGAAATCTGGAAAGAAGCTTTCTGAGAAACTGCTTAGTGTTCTGTTAATTGATCTCGCAGAGTTACATCTGTATTTCGTGGATCTCTTTGCTAGACTTATTTCTGTGGAATCTGAGAACAGATATTTCGGATCCCTTTGAAGACTATAGGGCCAAAGGAAATATCCTCCGATAACAAAGAGAAAGAAGCTTTCTGAGAAACTTCTTTGTGTTCTGTGAAATCATCTCACAGAGTAACAGCTTTCCCCTCAAGAAGCCTTTCGCTAAGACAGTTCTTGTGGAATTGGCAAAGTGATATTTGGAAGCCCATAGAGGGCTATGGTGAAAAAGGAAATATCCTCAGATGAAATCTGGAAAGAAGCTTTCTGAGAAACTGCTGAGTGTTCTGTTAATTCATCTCACAGAGTTACATCTGTATTTCGTGGATCTCTTTGTTAGCCTTATTTCTATGGAATCTGAGAACAGATATTTCGGATCCCATTGAAGACTATAGGGCCAAATGAAATATCCTCCGATAACAAAGAGAAAGAAGCTTTCTGAGAACCTTCTTTGTGTTCTGTGAAATCATCTCACAGAGTTACAGCTTTCCCCTCAGTAAGCCTTTCACTAAGACAGTTCTTGTGGAATTGGCAAAGTGATATTTGGAAGCCCTTAGAGGGCTATGGTGAAAAAGGAAATTTCCTCAGATGAAATCTGGAAAGAAGCTTTCTGAGAAACTGCTTAGTGTTCTGTTAATTCATCTCACAGAGTTACATCTGTATTTCGTGGATCTCTTTGCTAGACTTATTTCTGTGGAATCTGAGAACAGATATTTCGGATCCCTTTGAAGACTATAGGGCCAAAGGAAATATCCTCCGATAACAAAGAGAAAGAAGCTTTCTGAGAAACTTCTTTGTGTTCTGTGAAATCATCTCACAGAGTTACAGCTTTCCCCTCAAGAAGCCTTTCGCTAAGACAGTTCTTGTGGAATTGGCAAAGTGATATTTGGAAGCCCATAGAGGGCTATGGTGAAAAAGGAAATATCCTCAGATGAAATATGGAGAGAAGCTTTCTGAGAAACTCCTTAGTGTTCTGTTAATTCATCTCACAGAGTTACATCTGTATTTCGTGGATCTCTTTGCTAGCCTTATTTCTTTGGAATCTGAGAACAGATATTTCGGATCCCATTGAAGACTATAGGGCCAAAGGAAATATCCTCCGATAACAAAGAGAAAGAAGCTTTCTGAGAAACTTCTTTGTGTTCTGTGAAATCATCTCACAGAGTTACAGCTTTCCCCTCAAGAAGCCTTTCGCTAAGACAGTTCTTGTGGTATTGGCAAAGTGATATTTGGAAGCCCTTAGAGGCCTATGGTGAAAAAGGAAATATCCTCAGATGAAATCTGGAAAGAAGCTTTCTGAGAAACTGCTTAGTGTTCTGTTAATTCATCTCACAGAGTTACATCTGTATATCGTGGATCTCTTTGCTAGCCTTATTTCTTTGGAATCTGAGAACAGATATTTCGGATTCCTATGAAGACTATAGGGGCAAAGGAAATATCCTCCGATAACAAAGAGAAAGAAGCTTTCTGAGAACCTTCTTTGTGTTCTGTGAAATCATCTCACAGAGTTACAGCTTTCGCCTCAAGAAGCCTTTCGCTAAGACAGTTCTTGTGGAATTGGCAAAGTGATATTTGGAAGCCCATAGAGGGCTATGGTGAAAAAGGAAATATCCTCAGATGAAATCTGGAAAGAAGCTTTCTGAGAAACTGCTTAGTGTTCTGTTAATTCATCTCACAGAGTTACATCTGTATTTCGTGGATCTCTTTGCTATACTTATTTCTGTGGAATCTGAGAACAGATATTTCGGATCCTTTTGAAGACTATAGGGCCAAAGGAAATATCCTCCGATAACAAAGAGAAAGAAGCTTTCTGAGAAACTTCTTTGTGTTCTGTGAAATCATCTCACAGAGTTACTGCTTTCCACTGAAGAAGCCTTTCGCTAAGACAGTTCTTGTGGAATTGGCAAAGTGATATTTGGAAGCCCATAGAGGGCTACGGTGAAAAAGGAAATATCCTCAAATGAAATCTGGAAAGAAGCTTTCTGAGAAACTGCTGAGTGTTCTGTTAATTCATCTCACAGAGTTACATCTGTATTTCGTGGATCTCTTTGCTAGCCTGATTTCTGTGGATTTTGAGAGCAGATATTTCGGATCCCATTGAAGACTATAGGGCCAAAGGAAATATCCTCCGTAACAAAGGGAAAGAAGCTTTCTGAGAAACTTCTTTGTGTTCTGTGAAATCAACTCACAGAGTTACAGCTTTCCCCTCAAGAAGCCTTTCGCAAAGACAGTTCTTGTGGAATTGCAAAGTGATATTTGGAAGCCCTTAGAGGGCTATGGTGAAAAAGGAAATATCCTCAGATGAAATCTGGAAAGAAGCTTTCAGAGAAACTGCTTAGTGTTCTGTTAATTCATCTCACAGAGTTACATCTGTATTTCGGGGATCTCTTTGCTAGACTTATTTCTGTGGAATCTGAGAACAGATATTTCCGATCCCTTTGAAGACTATTGGGCCAAAGGAAATATCCTCCGATAACAAAGAGAAAGAAGCTTTCTGAGAAACTTCTTTGTGTTCTGTGAAATCATCTCACAGAGTTACAGCTTTCCCCTCAAGAGGCCTTTCGCTAAGACTGTACTTGTGGAATTGGCAAAGTGATATTTGGAAGCCCTTAGAGGGCTATGGTGAAAAAGGAAATATCCTCAGATGAAATCTGGAAGGAAGCTTTCTGAGAAACTGCTGAGTGTTCTGTTAATTCATCTCACAGAGTTACATCTGTATTTCGTGGATCTCTTTGCTAGCCTTATTTCTGTGGAATCTGAGAACAGATATTTCGGATCCCATTGAAGACTATAGGGCCAAAGGAAATATCCTCCGATAACAAAGAGAAAGAAGTTTTCTGAGAAACTTCTTTGTGTTCTGTGAAATCATCTCACAGAGTTACAGCTTTCCCCTCAAGAAGCCTTTCGCTAAGACAGTTCTTGTGGAATTGGCAAAGTGATATTTGGAAGCCCATAGAGGGCTACGGTGAAAAAGGAAATATCCTCAGATGAAATCTGGAAAGAAGCTTTCTGAGAAACTGCTGAGTGTTCTGTTAATTCATCTCACAGAGTTACATCTGTATTTCGTGGATCTCTTTGCTAGCCTGATTTCTGTGGATTTCGAGAACAGATATTTCGGATCCCATTGAAGACTATAGGGCCAAAGGAAATATCCTCCGTAACAAAGGGAAAGAAGCTTTCTGAGAAACTTCTTTGTGTTCTGTGAAATCAACTCACAGAGTTACTGCTTTCCCCTCAAGAAGCCTTTCGCAAAGACAGTTCTTGTGGAATTGCAAAGTGATATTTGGAAGCCCTTAGAGGGCTATGGTGAAAAAGGAAATATCCTCAGATGAAATCTGGAAAGAAGCTTTCAGAGAAACTGCTTAGTGTTCTGTTAATTCATCTCACAGAGTTACATCTGCATTTCGGGGATCTCTTTGCTAGACTTATTTCTGTGGAATCTGAGAACAGATATTTCCGATCCCTTTGAAGACTATTGGGCCAAAGGAAATATCCTCCGATAACAAAGAGAAAGAAGCTTTCTGAGAAACTTCTTTGTGTTCTGTGAAATCATCTCACAGAGTTACAGCTTTCCCCTCAAGAGGCCTTTCGCTAAGACTGTACTTGTGGAATTGGCAAAGTGATATTTGGAAGCCCTTAGAGGGCTATGGTGAAAAAGGAAATATCCTCAGATGAAATCTGGAAAGAAGCTTTCTGAGAAACTGCTGAGTGTTCTGTTAATTCATCTCACAGAGTTACATCTGTATTTCGTGGATCTCTTTGCTAGCCTGATTTCTGTGGATTTTGAGAACAGATATTTCGGATCCCATTGAAGACTATAGGGCCAAAGGAAATATCCTCCGTAACAAAGGGAAAGAAGCTTTCTGAGAAACTTCTTTGTGTTCTGTGAAATCAACTCACAGAGTTACTGCTTTCACCTCAAGAAGCCTTTCGCAAAGACAGTTCTTGTGGAATTGGCAAAGTGATATTTGGAAGCCCTTAGAGGGCTATGGTGAAAAAGGAAATATCCTCAGATGAAATCTGTAAAGAAGCTTTCTGAGAAACTGCTTAGTGTTCTGTTAATTCATCTCACAGAGTTACATCTGTATATCGTGGATCTCTTTGCTAGCCTTATTTCTTTGGAATCTGAGAACAGATATTTCGGATTCCTATGAAGACATAGGGGCAAAGGAAATATCCTCCAATAACAAAGAAAAAGAAGCTTTCTGAGAAACTTCTTTGTGTTCTGTGAAATCATCTCACAGAGTTACAGCTTTCCCCTCAAGAAGCCTTTCGCTAAGACACTTCTTGTGGAATTGGCAAAGTGATATTTGGAAGCCCATAGAGGCCTACGGTGAAACAGGAAATATCCTCAGATGAAATCTGGAAAGAAGCTTTCTGAGAAACTGCTGAGTGTTCTGTTAATTCATTTCACAGAGTTACATCTGTATTTCGTGGATCTCTTTGCTAGCCTTATTTCTGTGGAAGCTGAGAACAGATATTACGGATCCCATTGAAGACTATAGGGCCAAAGGAAATATCCTCCGTAACAAAGGGAAAGAAGCTTTCTGAGAAACTTCTTTGTGTTCTGTGAAATCATCTCACAGAGTTACAGCTTTCCCCTCAAGAAGCCTTTCGCAAAGACAGTTCTTGGGGAATTGCAAAGTGATATTTGGAAGCCCTTAGAGGGCTATGGTGAAAATGGAAATATCCTCAGATGAAATCTGGAAAGAAGCTTTCTGAGAAACTGCTTAGTGTTCTGTTAATTCATCTCACAGAGTTCCATCTGTATTTCGTGGATCTCTTTGCTAGACTTATTTCTGTGGAATCTGAGAACAGATATTTCCTATCCCTTTGAAGACTATTGGGCCAAAGGAAATATCCTCCGATAACAAAGAGAAAGAACCTTTCTGAGAAACTTCTTTGTGTTCTGTGAAATCATCTCACAGAGTTACAGCTTTCCCCTCAAGAAGCCTTTCGCTAAGACAGTTCTTGTGGAATTGGCAAAGTGATATTTGGAAGCCCTTAGAGGGCTATGGTGAAAAAGGAAATTTCCTCAGATGAAATCTGGAAAGAAGCTTTCTGAGAAACTGCTTAGTGTTCTGTTAATTCATCTCACAGAGTTACATCTGTATTTCGTGGATCTCTTTGCTAGACTAATTTCTGTGGAATCTGAGAACAGATATTTCGGATCCCTTTGAAGACTATAGGGCCAAAGGAAATATCCTCCGATAACAAAGAGAAAGAAGCTTTCTGAGAAACTTCTTTGTGTTCTGTGAAATCATCTCACAGAGTTACAGCTTTCCCCTCAAGAAGCCTTTCGCTAAGACAGTTCTTGTGGAAATGGCAAAGTGATATTTGGAAGCCCATAGAGGGCTATGGTGAAAAAGGAAATATCCTCAGATGAAATCTGGAGAGAAGCTTTCTGAGAAACTCCTTAGTGTTCTGTTAATTCATCTCACAGAGTTACATCTGTATTTCGTGGATCTCTTTGCTAGACTTATTTCTGTGGAATCTGAGAACAGATATTTCGGATCCTATTGAAGACTATAGGGCCAAAGGAAATATCCTCCGATAACAAAGAGAAAGAAGCTTTCTGAGAAACTTCTTTGTGTTCTGTGAAATCATCTCACAGAGCTACAGCTTTCCCCTCAAGAAGCCTTTCGATAAGACAGTTCTTGTGGAATTGGCAAAGTGATATTTGGAAGCCCATAGAGGGCTATGGTGAAAAAGGAAATATCCTCAGATGAAATCTGGAGAGAAGCTTTCTGAGAAACTGCTTAGTGTTCTGTTAATTCATCTCACAGAGTTACATCTGTATTTCGTGGATCTCTTTGCTAGACTTATTTCTGTGGAATCTGAGAACAGATATTTCGGATCCTATTGAAGACTATAGGGCCAAAGGAAATATCCTCCGATAACAAAGAGAAAGAAGCTTTCTGAGAAACTTCTTTGTGTTCTGTGAAATCATCTCACAGAGTTACAGCTTTCATCTCAAGAAGCCTTTCGCTAAGACAGTTCTTGTGGAATTGGCAAAGTGATATTTGGAAGCCCTTAGAGGGCTATGGTGAAAAAGGAAATATCCTCAGATGAAATCTGGAAAGAAGCTTTCAGAGAAACTGCTTAGTGTTCTGTTAATTCATCTCACAGAGTTACATCTGTATTTCGGGGATCTCTTTGCTAGACTTATTTCTGTGGAATCTGAGAACAGATATTTCCGATCCCTTTGAAGACTATTGGGCCAAAGGAAATATCCTCCGATAACAAAGAGAAAGAAGCTTTCTGAGAAACTTCTTTGTGTTCTCTGAAATCATCTCACAGAGTTACAGCTTTCCCCTCAAGAGGCCTTTCGCTAAGACTGTACTTGTGGAATTGGCAAAGTGATATTTGGAAGCCCTTAGAGGGCTATGGTGAAAAAGGAAATATCCTCAGATGAAATCTGGAAAGAAGCTTTCTGAGAAACTGCTTAGTGTTCTGTTAATTCATCTCACAGAGTTACATCTGTATTTCGTGGATCTCTTTGCTAGCCTTATTTCTGTGGAATCTGAGAACAGATATTTCGGATCCCATTGAAGACTATAGGGCCAAAGGAAATATCCTCCGATAACAAAGAGAAAGAAGCTTTCTGAGAAACTTCTTTGTGTTCTGTGAAGTCATCTCACAGAGTTACAGCTTTCCCCTCAAGAAGCCTTTCGCTAAGACAGTTCTTGTGGAATTGGCAAAGTGATATTTGGAAGCCCTTAGAGGCCTATGGTGAAAAAGGAAATATCCTCAGATGAAATCTGTAAAGAAGCTTTCTGAGAAACTGCTTAGTGTTCTGTTAATTCATCTCACAGAGTTACATCTGTATATCGTGGATCTCTTTGCTAGCCTTATTTCTTTGGAATCTGAGAACAGATATTTCGGATTCCTATGAAGACTATAGGGGCAAAGGAAATATCCTCCAATAACAAAGAAAAAGAAGCTTTCTGAGAAACTTCTTTGTGTTCTGTGAAATCATCTCACAGAGTTACAGCTTTCCCCTCAAGAAGCCTTTCGCTAAGACACTTCTTGTGGAATTGGCAAAGTGATATTTGGAAGCCCATAGAGGCCTACGGTGAAACAGGAAATATCCTCAGATGAAATCTGGAAAGAAGCTTTCTGAGAAACTGCTGAGTGTTCTGTTAATTCATTTCACAGAGTTACATCTGTATTTCGTGGATCTCTTTGCTAGCCTTATTTCTGTGGAAGCTGAGAACAGATATTACGGATCCCATTGAAGACTATAGGGCCAAAGGAAATATCCTCCGTAACAAAGGGAAAGAAGCTTTCTGAGAAACTTCTTTGTGTTCTGTGAAATCATCTCACAGAGTTACAGCTTTCCCCTCAGGAAGCCTTTCGCAAAGACAGTTCTTGTGGAATTGCAAAGTGATATTTGGAAGCCCTTAGAGGGCTATGGTGAAAATGGAAATATCCTCAGATGAAATCTGGAAAGAAGCTTTCTGAGAAACTGCTTAGTGTTCTGTTAATTCATCTCACAGAGTTCCATCTGTATTTCGTGGATCTCTTTGCTAGACTTATTTCTGTGGAATCTGAGAACAGATATTTCCTATCCCTTTGAAGACTATTGGGCCAAAGGAAATATCCTCCGATAACAAAGAGAAAGAACCTTTCTGAGAAACTTCTTTGTGTTCTGTGAAATCATCTCACAGAGTTACAGCTTTCCCCTCAAGAAGCCTTTCGCTAAGACAGTTCTTGTGGAATTGGCAAAGTGATATTTGGAAGCCCTTAGAGGGCTATGGTGAAAAAGGAAATTTCCTCAGATGAAATCTGGAAAGAAGCTTTCTGAGAAACTGCTTAGTGTTCTGTTAATTCATCTCACAGAGTTACATCTGTATTTCGTGGATCTCTTTGCTAGACTAATTTCTGTGGAATCTGAGAACAGATATTTCGGATCCCTTTGAAGACTATAGGGCCAAAGGAAATATCCTCCGATAACAAAGAGAAAGAAGCTTTCTGAGAAACTTCTTTGTGTTCTGTGAAATCATCTCACAGAGTTACAGCTTTCCCCTCAAGAAGCCTTTCGCTAAGACAGTTCTTGTGGAAATGGCAAAGTGATATTTGGAAGCCCATAGAGGGCTATGGTGAAAAAGGAAGTATCCTCAAATGAAATCTGGAGAGAAGATTTCTGAGAAACTCCTTAGTGTTCTGTTAATTCATCTCACAGAGTTACATCTGTATTTCGTGGATCTCTTTGCTAGACTTATTTCTGTGGAATCTGAGAACAGATATTTCGGATCCTATTGAAGACTATAGGGCCAAAGGAAATATCCTCCGATAACAAAGAGAAAGAAGCTTTCTGAGAAACTTCTTTGTGTTCTGTGAAATCATCTCACAGAGCTACAGCTTTCCCCTCAAGAAGCCTTTCGATAAGACAGTTCTTGTGGAATTGGCAAAGTGATATTTGGAAGCCCATAGAGGGCTATGGTGAAAAAGGAAATATCCTCAGATGAAATCTGGAGAGAAGCTTTCTGAGAAACTGCTTAGTGTTCTGTTAATTCATCTCACAGAGTTACATCTGTATTTCGTGGATCTCTTTGCTAGACTTATTTCTGTGGAATCTGAGAACAGATATTTCGGATCCTATTGAAGACTATAGGGCCAAAGGAAATATCCTCCGATAACAAAGAGAAAGAAGCTTTCTGAGAAACTTCTTTGTGTTCTGTGAAATCATCTCACAGAGTTACAGCTTTCCCCTCAAGAAGCCTTTCGCTAAGACACTTCTTGTGGAATTGGCAAAGTGATATTTGGAAGCCCATAGAGGCCTACGGTGAAACAGGAAATATCCTCAGATGAAATCTGGAAAGAAGCTTTCTGAGAAACTGCTGAGTGTTCTGTTAATTCATTTCACAGAGTTACATCTGTATTTCGTGGATCTCTTTGCTAGCCTTATTTCTGTGGAAGCTGAGAACAGATATTACGGATCCCATTGAAGACTATAGGGCCAAAGGAAATATCCTCCGTAACAAAGGGAAAGAAGCTTTCTGAGAAACTTCTTTGTGTTCTGTGAAATCATCTCACAGAGTTACAGCTTTCCCCTCAGAAAGCCTTTCGCAAAGACAGTTCTTGTGGAATTGCAAAGTGATATTTGGAAGCCCTTAGAGGGCTATGGTGAAAATGGAAATATCCTCAGATGAAATCTGGAAAGAAGCTTTCTGAGAAACTGCTTAGTGTTCTGTTAATTCATCTCACAGAGTTCCATCTGTATTTCGTGGATCTCTTTGCTAGACTTATTTCTGTGGAATCTGAGAACAGATATTTCCTATCCCTTTGAAGACTATTGGGCCAAAGGAAATATCCTCCGATAACAAAGAGAAAGAACCTTTCTGAGAAACTTCTTTGTGTTCTGTGAAATCATCTCACAGAGTTACAGCTTTCCCCTCAAGAAGCCTTTCGCTAAGACAGTTCTTGTGGAATTGGCAAAGTGATATTTGGAAGCCCTTAGAGGGCTATGGTGAAAAAGGAAATTTCCTCAGATGAAATCTGGAAAGAAGCTTTCTGAGAAACTGCTTAGTGTTCTGTTAATTCATCTCACAGAGTTACATCTGTATTTCGTGGATCTCTTTGCTAGACTAATTTCTGTGGAATCTGAGAACAGATATTTCGGATCCCTTTGAAGACTATAGGGCCAAAGGAAATATCCTCCGATAACAAAGAGAAAGAAGCTTTCTGAGAAACTTCTTTGTGTTCTGTGAAATCATCTCACAGAGTTACAGCTTTCCCCTCAAGAAGCCTTTCGCTAAGACAGTTCTTGTGGAAATGGCAAAGTGATATTTGGAAGCCCATAGAGGGCTATGGTGAAAAAGGAAATATCCTCAAATGAAATCTGGAGAGAAGATTTCTGAGAAACTCCTTAGTGTTCTGTTAATTCATCTCACAGAGTTACATCTGTATTTCGTGGATCTCTTTGCTAGACTTATTTCTGTGGAATCTGAGAACAGATATTTCGGATCCTATTGAAGACTATAGGGCCAAAGGAAATATCCTCCGATAACAAAGAGAAAGAAGCTTTCTGAGAAACTTCTTTGTGTTCTGTGAAATCATCTCACAGAGCTACAGCTTTCCCCTCAAGAAGCCTTTCGATAAGACAGTTCTTGTGGAATTGGCAAAGTGATATTTGGAAGCCCATAGAGGGCTATGGTGAAAAAGGAAATATCCTCAGATGAAATCTGGAGAGAAGCTTTCTGAGAAACTGCTTAGTGTTCTGTTAATTCATCTCACAGAGTTACATCTGTATTTCGTGGATCTCTTTGCTAGACTTATTTCTGTGGAATCTGAGAACAGATATTTCGGATCCTATTGAAGACTATAGGGCCAAAGGAAATATCCTCCGATAACAAAGAGAAAGAAGCTTTCTGAGAAACTTCTTTGTGTTCTGTGAAATCATCTCACACAGTTACAGCTTTCATCTCAAGAAGCCTTTCGCTAAGACAGTTCTTGTGGAATTGGCAAAGTGATATTTGGAAGCCCATAGAGGGCTACGGTGAAAAAGGAAATATCCTCAGATGAAATCTGGAAAGAAGCTTTCTGAGAAACTGCTGAGTGTTCTGTTAATTCATCTCACAGAGTTACATCTGTATTTCGTGGATCTCTTTGCTAGCCTTATTTCTGTGGAATCTGAGAACAGATATTTTGGATCCCTTTGAAGAATATAGGGCCAAAGGAAATATCCTCCGTAACAAAGGGAAAGAAGCTATCTGAGAATCTTCTTTGTGTAATGTGAAATCACCTCACAGAGTTACGGCTTTCCCCTCAAGAAGCCTTTCGCAAAGACAGTTCTTGTGGAATTGCAAAGTGATATTTGGAAGCCCTTAGAGGGCTAGGGTGAAAAAGGAAATATCCTCAGATGAAATCTGGAAGGAAGCTTTCTGAGAAACTGCTGAGTGTTCTGTTAATTCATCTCACAGAGTTACATCTGTATTTCGTGGATCTCTTTGCTAGCCTTATTTCTGTGGAATCTGAGAACAGATATTTCGGATCCCATTGAAGACTATAGGGCCAAAGGAAATATCCTCCGATAACAAAGAGAAAGAAGCTTTCTGAGAAACTTCTTTGTGTTCTGTGAAATCATCTCACAGAGTTACAGCTTTCCCCTCAAGAAGCCTTTCGCTAAGACAGTTCTTGTGGAATTGGCAAAGTGATATTTGGAAGCCCTTAGAGGCCTATGGTGAAAAAGGAAATATCCTCAGATGAAATCTGGAAAGAAGCTTTCTGAGAAACTGCTTAGTGTTCTGTTAATTCATCTCACAGAGTTACATCTGTATTTCGTGGATCTCTTTGCTAGCCTTATTTCTTTGGAATCTGAGAACAGATATTTCGGATTCCTAGGAAGACTATAGGGCCAAAGGAAATATCCTCCGATAACAAAGAGAAAGAAGCTTTCTGAGAAACTTCTTTGTGTTCTGTGAAATCATCTCACAGAGTTACAGCTTTCCCCTCAAGAAGCCTTTCGATAAGACAGTTCTTGTGGAATTGGCAATGTGATATTTGGAAACCCATAGAGGGCTAAGGTGAAAAAGGAAATATCCTCAGATGAAATCTGGAGAGAAGCTTTCTGAGAAACTGCTTAGTGTTCTGTTAATTCATCTCACAGAGTTACATCTGTATTTCGTGGATCTCTTTGCTAGACTTATTTCTGTGGAATCTGAGAACTGATATTTCGAATCCTATTG
Source organism: Macaca nemestrina (assembly GCF_043159975.1). NCBI lineage: Eukaryota > Metazoa > Chordata > Mammalia > Primates > Cercopithecidae > Macaca > Macaca nemestrina. Next base: position 26,433,719 of record NC_092144.1, read on the forward strand.
AAGACTATAGGGCCAAAGGAAATATCCTCCGATAACAAAGAGAAAGAAGCTTTCTGAGAAACTTCTTTGTGTTCTGTGAAATCATCTCACAGAGTTACAGCTTTCCCCTCAAGAAGCCTTTCGCTAAGACAGTTCTTGTGGAATTGGCAAAGTGATATTTGGAAGCCCATAGAGGGCTACGGTGAAAAAGGAAATATCCTCAGATGAAATCTGGAAAGAAGCTTTCTGAGAAACTGCTGACTGTTCTGTTAATTCATCTCACAGAGTTACATCTGTATTTAGTGGATCTCTTTGCTAGCCTTATTTCTGTGGAATCTGAGAACAGATATTTCGGATCCCTTTGAAGAATATAGGGCCAAAGGAAATATCCTCCGTAACAAAGGGAAAGAAGCTTTCTGAGAATCTTCTTTGTGTAATGTGAAATCATCTCACAGAGTTACAGCTTTCCCCTCAAGAAGCCTTTCGCAAAGACAGTTCTTGTGGAACTGCAAAGTGATATTTGGAAGCCCTTAGAGGTCTAGGGTGAAAAAGGAAATATCCTCAGATGAAATCTGGAAGGAAGCTTTCTGAGAAACTGCTTAGTGTTCTGTTAATTCATCTCACAGAGTTCCATCTGTATTTCGTGGATCTCTTTGCTAGACTTGTTTCTGTGGAATCTGAGAACAGATATTTCCTATCCCTTTGAAGACTATTGGGCCAAAGGAAATATCCTCCGATAACAAAGAGAAAGAACCTTTCTGAGAAACTTCTTTGTGTTCTGTGAAATCATCTCACAGAGTTACAGCTTTCCCCTCAAGAAGCCTTTCGCTAAGACAGTTCTTGTGGAATTGGCAAAGTGATATTTGGAAGCCCTTAGAGGGCTATGGTGAAAAAGGAAATTTCCTCAGATGAAATCTGGAAAGAAGCTTTCTGAGAAACTGCTTAGTGTTCTGTTAATTCATCTCACAGAGTTACATCTGTATTTCGTGGATCTCTTTGCTAGACTAATTTCTGTGGAATCTGAGAACAGATATTTCGGATCCCTTTGAAGACTATAGGGCCAAAGGAAATATCCTCCGATAACAAAGAGAAAGAAGCTTTCTGAGAAACTTCTTTGTGTTCTGTGAAATCATCTCACAGAGTTACAGCTTTCCCCTCAAGAAGCCTTTCGCTAAGACAGTTCTTGTGGAAATGGCAAAGTGATATTTGGAAGCCCATAGAGGGCTATGGTGAAAAAGGAAATATCCTCAGATGAAATCTGGAGAGAAGCTTTCTGAGAAACTCCTTAGTGTTCTGTTAATTCATCTCACAGAGTTACATCTGTATTTCGTGGATCTCTTTGCTAGCCTTATTTCTGTGGAATCTGAGAACAGATATTTCGGATCCCATTGAAGACTATAGGGCCAAAGGAAATATCCTCCGATAACAAAGAGAAAGAAGCTTTCTGAGAAACTTCTTTGTGTTCTGTGAAATCATCTCACAGAGTTACAGCTTTCCCCTCAAGAAGCCTTTCGCTAAGACAGTTCTTGTGGAATTGGCAAAGTGATATTTGGAAGCCCTTAGAGGCCTATGGTGGAAAAGGAAATATCCTCAGATGAAATCTGGAAAGAAGCTTTCTGAGAAACTGCTTAGTGTTCTGTTAATTCATCTCACAGAGTTACATCTGTATTTCGTGGATCTCTTTGCTAGACTTATTTCTGTGGAATCTGAGAACTGATATTTCGAATCCTATTGAAGACTATAGGGCCAAAGGAAATATCCTCCGATAACAAAGAGAAAGAAGCTTTCTGAGAAACTTCTTTGTGTTCTGTGAAATCATCTCACAGAGTTACAGCGTTCCCCTCAAGAAGCCTTTCGCTAAGACAGTTCTTGTGGAATTGGCAAAGTGATATTTGGAAGCCCATAGAGGGCTACGGTGAAAAAGGAAATATCCTCAGATGAAATCTGGAAAGAAGCTTTCTGAGAAACTGCTTAGTGTTCTGTTAATTCATCTCACAGAGTTACATCTGTATTTCGTGGATCTCTTTGCTAGCCTTATTTCTGTGGAATCTGAGAACAGATATTTCGGATCCCTTTGAAGAATATAGGGCCAAAGGAAATATCCTCCGTAACAAAGGGAAAGAAGCTTTCTGAGAATCTTCTTTGTGTAATGTGAAATCATCTCACAGAGTTACAGCTTTCCCCTCAAGAAGCCTTTCGCAAAGACAGTTCTTGTGGAACTGCAAAGTGATATTTGGAAGCCCTTAGAGGGCTAGGGTGAAAAAGGAAATATCCTCAGATGAAATCTGGAAGGAAGCTCTCTGAGAAACTGCTGAGTGTTCTGTTAATTCATCTCACAGAGTTACATCTGTATTTCGTGGATCTCTTTGCTAGCCTTATTTCTGTGGAATCTGAGAACAGATATTTTGGATCCCTTTGAAGAATATAGGGCCAAAGGAAATATCCTCCGTAACAAAGGGAAAGAAGCTATCTGAGAATCTTCTTTGTGTAATGTGAAATCACCTCACAGAGTTACGGCTTTCCCCTCAAGAAGCCTTTCGCAAAGACAGTTCTTGTGGAATTGCAAAGTGATATTTGGAAGCCCTTAGAGGGCTAGGGTGAAAAAGGAAATATCCTCAGATGAAATCTGGAAGGAAGCTTTCTGAAAAACTGCTGAGTGTTTTGTTAGTTCATCTCACAGAGTTACATCTGTATTTCGTGGATCTCTTTGCTAGCCTTATTTCTGTGGAATCTGAGAACAGATATTTCGGATCCCATTGAAGACTATAGGGCCAAAGGAAATATCCTCCGATAACAAAGAGAAAGAAGCTTTCTGAGAAACTTCTTTGTGTTCTGTGAAATCATCTCACAGAGTTACAGCTTTCCCCTCAAGAAGCCTTTCGCTAAGACAGTTCTTGTGGAATTGGCAAAGTGATATTTGGAAGCCCTTAGAGGCCTATGGTGAAAAAGGAAATATCCTCAGATGAAATCTGGAAAGAAGCTTTCTGAGAAACTGCTTAGTGTTCTGTTAATTCATCTCACAGAGTTACATCTGTATTTCGTGGATCTCTTTGCTAGCCTTATTTCTTTGGAATCTGAGAACAGATATTTCGGATTCCTAGGAAGACTATAGGGCCAAAGGAAATATCCTCCGATAACAAAGAGAAAGAAGCTTTCTGAGAACCTTCTTTGTGTTCTGTGAAATCATCTCACAGAGTTACAGCTTTCCCCTCAAGAAGCCTTTCGATAAGACAGTTCTTGTGGAATTGGCAATGTGATATTTGGAAGCCCATAGAGGGCTAAGGTGAAAAAGGAAATATCCTCAGATGAAATCTGGAGAGAAGCTTTCTGAGAAACTGCTTAGTGTTCTGTTAATTCATCTCACAGAGTTACATCTGTATTTCGTGGATCTCTTTGCTAGACTTATTTCTGTGGAATCTGAGAACTGATATTTCGAATCCTATTGAAGACTATAGGGCCAAAGGAAATATCCTCCGATAACAAAGAGAAAGAAGCTTTCTGAGAAACTTCTTTGTGTTCTGTGAAATCATCTCACAGAGTTACAGCTTTCACCTCAAGAAGCCTTTCGCTAAGACAGTTCTTGTGGAATTGGCAAAGTGATATTTGGAAGCCCATAGAGGGCTACGGTGAAAAAGGAAATATCCTCAGATGAAATCTGGAAAGAAGCTTTCTGAGAAACTGCTGAGTGTTCTGTTAATTCATCTCACAGAGTTACATCTGTATTTCGTGGATCTCTTTGCTAGCCTTATTTCTGTGGAATCTGAGAACAGATATTTCGGATCCCTTTGAAGAATATAGGGCCAAAGGAAATATCCTCCATAACAAAGGGAAAGAAGCTTTCTGAGAATCTTCTTTGTGTAATGTGAAATCATCTCACAGAGTTACAGCTTTCATCTCAAGAAGCCTTTCGCTAAGACAGTTCTTGTGGAATTGGCAAAGTGATATTTGGAAGCCCATAGAGGGCTACGGTGAAAAAGGAAATATCCTCAGATGAAATCTGGAAAGAAGCTTTCTGAGAAACTGCTGAGTGTTCTGTTAATTCATCTCACAGAGTTACATCTGTATTTCGTGGATCTCTTTGCTAGCCTTATTTCTGTGGAATCTGAGAACAGATATTTTGGATCCCTTTGAAGAATATAGGGCCAAAGGAAATATCCTCCGTAACAAAGGGAAAGAAGCTATCTGAGAATCTTCTTTGTGTAATGTGAAATCACCTCACAGAGTTACGGCTTTCCCCTCAAGAAGCCTTTCGCAAAGACAGTTCTTGTGGAATTGCAAAGTGATATTTGGAAGCCCTTAGAGGGCTAGGGTGAAAAAGGAAATATCCTCAGATGAAATCTGGAAGGAAGCTTTCTGAGAAACTGCTGAGTGTTCTGTTAATTCATCTCACAGAGTTACATCTGTATTTCGTGGATCTCTTTGCTAGCCTTATTTCTGTGGAATCTGAGAAGAGATATTTCGGATCCCATTGAAGACTATAGGGCCAAAGGAAATATCCTCCGATAACAAAGAGAAAGAAGCTTTCTGAGAAACTTCGTTGTGTTCTGTGAAATCATCTCACAGAGTTACAGCTTTCCCCTCAAGAAGCCTTTCGCTAAGACAGTTCTTGTGGAATTGGCAAAGTGATATTTGGAAGCCCTTAGAGGCCTATGGTGAAAAAGGAAATATCCTCAGATGAAATCTGGAAAGAAGCTTTCTGAGAAACTGCTTAGTGTTCTGTTAATTCATCTCACAGAGTTACATCTGTATTTCGTGGATCTCTTTGCTAGCCTTATTTCTGTGGAATCTGAGAACAGATATTTCGGATTCCTAGGAAGACTATAGGGCCAAAGGAAATATCCTCCGATAACAAAGAGAAAGAAGCTTTCTGAGAACCTTCTTTGTGTTCTGTGAAATCATCTCACAGAGTTACAGCTTTCCCCTCAAGAAGCCTTTCGATAAGACAGTTCTTGTGGAATTGGCAATGTGATATTTGGAAGCCCATAGAGGGCTAAGGTGAAAAAGGAAATATCCTCAGATGAAATCTGGAGAGAAGCTTTCTGAGAAACTGCTTAGTGTTCTGTTAATTCATCTCACAGAGTTACATCTGTATTTCGTGGATCTCTTTGCTAGACTTATTTCTGTGGAATCTGAGAACTGATATTTCGAATCCTATTGAAGACTATAGGGCCAAAGGAAATATCCTCCGATAACAAAGAGAAAGAAGCTTTCTGAGAAACTTCTTTGTGTTCTGTGAAATCATCTCACAGAGTTACAGCTTTCACCTCAAGAAGCCTTTCGCTAAGACAGTTCTTGTGGAATTGGCAAAGTGATATTTGGAAGCCCATAGAGGGCTACGGTGAAAAAGGAAATATCCTCAGATGAAATCTGGAAAGAAGCTTTCTGAGAAACTGCTGAGTGTTCTGTTAATTCATCTCACAGAGTTACATCTGTATTTCGTGGATCTCTTTGCTAGCCTTATTTCTGTGGAATCTGAGAACAGATATTTCGGATCCCTTTGAAGAATATAGGGCCAAAGGAAATATCCTCCATAACAAAGGGAAAGAAGCTTTCTGAGAATCTTCTTTGTGTAATGTGAAATCATCTCACAGAGTTACAGCTTTCATCTCAAGAAGCCTTTCGCTAAGACAGTTCTTGTGGAATTGGCAAAGTGATATTTGGAAGCCCATAGAGGGCTACGGTGAAAAAGGAAATATCCTCAGATGAAATCTGGAAAGAAGCTTTCTGAGAAACTGCTGAGTGTTCTGTTAATTCATCTCACAGAGTTACATCTGTATTTCGTGGATCTCTTTGCTAGCCTTATTTCTGTGGAATCTGAGAACAGATATTTTGGATCCCTTTGAAGAATATAGGGCCAAAGGAAATATCCTCCGTAACAAAGGGAAAGAAGCTATCTGAGAATCTTCTTTGTGTAATGTGAAATCACCTCACAGAGTTACGGCTTTCCCCTCAAGAAGCCTTTCGCAAAGACAGTTCTTGTGGAATTGCAAAGTGATATTTGGAAGCCCTTAGAGGGCTAGGGTGAAAAAGGAAATATCCTCAGATGAAATCTGGAAGGAAGCTTTCTGAGAAACTGCTGAGTGTTCTGTTAATTCATCTCACAGAGTTACATCTGTATTTCGTGGATCTCTTTGCTAGCCTTATTTCTGTGGAATCTGAGAACAGATATTTCGGATCCCATTGAAGACTATAGGGCCAAAGGAAATATCCTCCGATAACAAAGAGAAAGAAGCTTTCTGAGAAACTTCTTTGTGTTCTGTGAAATCATCTCACAGAGTTACAGCTTTCCCCTCAAGAAGCCTTTCGCTAAGACAGTTCTTGTGGAATTGGCAAAGTGATATTTGGAAGCCCTTAGAGGCCTATGGTGAAAAAGGAAATATCCTCAGATGAAATCTGGAAAGAAGCTTTCTGAGAAACTGCTTAGTGTTCTGTTAATTCATCTCACAGAGTTACATCTGTATTTCGTGGATCTCTTTGCTAGCCTTATTTCTGTGGAATCTGAGAACAGATATTTCGGATTCCTAGGAAGACTATAGGGCCAAAGGAAATATCCTCCGATAACAAAGAGAAAGAAGCTTTCTGAGAACCTTCTTTGTGTTCTGTGAAATCATCTCACAGAGTTACAGCTTTCCCCTCAAGAAGCCTTTCGCTAAGACAGTTCTTGTGGAATTGGCAATGTGATATTTGGAAGCCCATAGAGGGCTAAGGTGAAAAAGGAAATATCCTCAGATGAAATCTGGAGAGAAGCTTTCTGAGAAACTGCTTAGTGTTCTGTTAATTCATCTCACAGAGTTACATCTGTATTTCGTGGATCTCTTTGCTAGACTTATTTCTGTGGAATCTGAGAACTGATATTTCGAATCCTATTGAAGACTATAGGGCCAAAGGAAATATCCTCCGATAACAAAGAGAAAGAAGCTTTCTGAGAAACTTCTTTGTGTTCTGTGAAATCATCTCACAGAGTTACAGCTTTCCCCTCAAGAAGCCTTTCCCTAAGACAGTTCTTGTGGAATTGGCAAAGTGATATTTGGAAGCCCATAGAGGGCTACGGTGAAAAAGGAAATATCCTCAGATGAAATCTGGAAAGAAGCTTTCTGAGAAACTGCTGAGTGTTCTGTTAATTCATCTCACAGAGTTACATCTGTATTTCGTGGATCTCTTTGCTAGCCTTATTTCTGTGGAATCTGAGAACAGATATTTCGGATCCCTTTGAAGAATATAGGGCCAAAGGAAATATCCTCCGTAACAAAGGGAAAGAAGCTTTCTGAGAATCTTCTTTGTGTAATGTGAAATCATCTCACAGAGTTACAGCTTTCCCCTCAAGAAGCCTTTCGCTAAGACAGTTCTTGTGGAATTGCAAAGTGATATTTGGAAGCCCTTAGAGGGCTAGGGTGAAAAAGGAAATATCCTCAGATGAAATCTGGAAGGAAGCTCTCTGAGAAACTGCTGAGTGTTCTGTTAATTCATCTCACAGAGTTACATCTGTATTTCGTGGATCTCTTTGCTAGCCTTATTTCTGTGGAATCTGAGAACAGATATTTCGGATCCCATTGAAGACTATAGGGCCAAAGGAAATATCCTCCGATAACAAAGAGAAAGAAGCTTTCTGAGAAACTTCTTTGTGTTCTGTGAAATCATCTCACAGAGTTACAGCTTTCATCTCAAGAAGCCTTTCGCTAAGACAGTTCTTGTGGAATTGGCAAAGTGATATTTGGAAGCCCATAGAGGGCTACGGTGAAAAAGGAAATATCCTCAGATGAAATCTGGAAAGAAGCTTTCTGAGAAACTGCTGAGTGTTCTGTTAATTCATCTCACAGAGTTACATCTGTATTTCGTGGATCTCTTTGCTAGCCTTATTTCTGTGGAATCTGAGAACAGATATTTTGGATCCCTTTGAAGAATATAGGGCCAAAGGAAATATCCTCCGTAACAAAGGGAAAGAAGCTATCTGAGAATCTTCTTTGTGTAATGTGAAATCACCTCACAGAGTTACGGCTTTCCCCTCAAGAAGCCTTTCGCAAAGACAGTTCTTGTGGAATTGCAAAGTGATATTTGGAAGCCCTTAGAGGGCTAGGGTGAAAAAGGAAATATCCTCAGATGAAATCTGGAAGGAAGCTTTCTGAGAAACTGCTGAGTGTTCTGTTAATTCATCTCACAGAGTTACATCTGTATTTCGTGGATCTCTTTGCTAGCCTTATTTCTGTGGAATCTGAGAACAGATATTTCGGATCCCATTGAAGACTATAGGGCCAAAGGAAATATCCTCCGATAACAAAGAGAAAGAAGCTTTCTGAGAAACTTCTTTGTGTTCTGTGAAATCATCTCACAGAGTTACAGCTTTCCCCTCAAGAAGCCTTTCGCTAAGACAGTTCTTGTGGAATTGGCAAAGTGATATTTGGAAGCCCATAGAGGGCTACGGTGAAAAAGGAAATATCCTCAGATGAAATCTGGAAAGAAGCTTTCTGAGAAACTGCTGAGTGTTCTGTTAATTCATCTCACAGAGTTACATCTGTATTTCGTGGATCTCTTTGCTAGCCTTATTTCTGTGGAATCTGAGAACAGATATTTCGGATCCCTTTGAAGAATATAGGGCCAAAGGAAATATCCTCCATAACAAAGGGAAAGAAGCTTTCTGAGAATCTTCTTTGTGTAATGTGAAATCATCTCACAGAGTTACAGCTTTCATCTCAAGAAGCCTTTCGCTAAGACAGTTCTTGTGGAATTGGCAAAGTGATATTTGGAAGCCCATAGAGGGCTACGGTGAAAAAGGAAATATCCTCAGATGAAATCTGGAAAGAAGCTTTCTGAGAAACTGCTGAGTGTTCTGTTAATTCATCTCACAGAGTTACATCTGTATTTCGTGGATCTCTTTGCTAGCCTTATTTCTGTGGAATCTGAGAACAGATATTTTGGATCCCTTTGAAGAATATAGGGCCAAAGGAAATATCCTCCGTAACAAAGGGAAAGAAGCTATCTGAGAATCTTCTTTGTGTAATGTGAAATCACCTCACAGAGTTACGGCTTTCCCCTCAAGAAGCCTTTCGCAAAGACAGTTCTTGTGGAATTGGCAAAGTGATATTTGGAAGCCCATAGAGGGCTACGGTGAAAAAGGAAATATCCTCAGATGAAATCTGGAAAGAAGCTTTCTGAGAAACTGCTGAGTGTTCTGTTAATTCATCTCACAGAGTTACATCTGTATTTCGTGGATCTCTTTGCTAGCCTTATTTCTGTGGAATCTGAGAACAGATATTTTGGATCCCTTTGAAGAATATAGGGCCAAAGGAAATATCCTCCGTAACAAAGGGAAAGAAGCTATCTGAGAATCTTCTTTGTGTAATGTGAAATCACCTCACAGAGTTACGGCTTTCCCCTCAAGAAGCCTTTCGCAAAGACAGTTCTTGTGGAATTGCAAAGTGATATTTGGAAGCCCTTAGAGGGCTAGGGTGAAAAAGGAAATATCCTCAGATGAAATCTGGAAGGAAGCTTTCTGAGAAACTGCTGAGTGTTCTGTTAATTCATCTCACAGAGTTCCATCTGTATTTCGTGGATCTCTTTGCTAGCCTTATTTCTGTGGAATCTGAGAACAGATATTTCGGATCCCATTGAAGACTATAGGGCCAAAGGAAATATCCTCCGATAACAAAGAGAAAGAAGCTTTCTGAGAAACTTCTTTGTGTTCTGTGAAATCATCTCACAGAGTTACAGCTTTCCCCTCAAGAAGCCTTTCGCTAAGACAGTTCTTGTGGAATTGGCAAAGTGATATTTGGAAGCCCTTAGAGGCCTAAGGTGAAAAAGGAAATATGCTCAGATGAAATCTGGAAAGAAGCTTTCTGAGAAACTGCTTAGTGTTCTGTTAATTCATCTCTCAGAGTTACATCTGTATTTCGTGGATCTCTTTGCTAGCCTTATTTCTGTGGAATCTGAGAACAGATATTTCGGATCCCTTTGAAGAATATAGGGCCAAAGGAAATATCCTCCATAACAAAGGGAAAGAAGCTTTCTGAGAATCTTCTTTGTGTAATGTGAAATCATCTCACAGAGTTACAGCTTTCCCCTCAAGAAGCCTTTCTCTAAGACAGTTCTTGTGGAATTGCAAAGTGATATTTGGAAGCCCTTAGAGGGCTAGGGTGAAAAAGGAAATATCCTCAGATGAAATCTGGAAGGAAGCTCTCTGAGAAACTGCTGAGTGTTCTGTTAATTCATCTCACAGAGTTACATCTGTATTTCGTGGATCTCTTTGCTAGCCTTATTTCTGTGGAATCTGAGAACAGATATTTCGGATCCCATTGAAGACTATAGGGCCAAAGGAAATATCCTCCGATAACAAAGAGAAAGAAGCTTTCTGAGAAACTTCTTTGTGTTCTGTGAAATCATCTCACAGAGTTACAGCTTTCCCCTCAAGAAGCCTTTCGCTAAGACAGTTCTTGTGGAATTGGCAAAGTGATATTTGGAAGCCCTTAGAGGCCTATGGTGAAAAAGGAAATATCCTCAGATGAAATCTGGAAAGAAGCTTTCTGAGAAACTGCTTAGTGTTCTGTTAATTCATCTCACAGAGTTACATCTGTATTTCGTGGATCTCTTTGCTAGCCTTATTTCTGTGGAATCTGAGAACAGATATTTCGGATTCCTATGAAGACTATAGGGGCAAAGGAAATATCCTCCGATAACAAAGAGAAAGAAGCTTTCTGAGAAACTTCTCTGTGTTCTGTGACATCATCTCACAGAGTTACAGCTTTTCCCTCAAGAAGCCCTTCGCTAAGACAGTTCTTGTGGAATTGGCAAAGTGATATTTGGAAGCCCATAGAGGGCTAGGGTGAAAAAGGAAATATCCTCAGATGAAATCTGGAAGGAAGCTTTCTGAGAGAGTGCTGAGTGTTCTGTTAATTCATCTCACAGAGTTACATCTGTATTTCGTGGATCTCTTTGCTAGCCTTATTTCTGTGGAATCTGAGAACAGATACTTCGGATCCCATTGAAGACTATAGGGCCAAAGGAAATATCCTCCGATAACAAAGAGAAAGAAGCTTTCTGAGAAACTTCTTTGTGTTCTGTGAAATCATCTCACAGAGTTACAGCTTTCCCCTCAAGATGCCTTTCGCTAAGACTGTACTTGTGGAATTGGCAAAGTGATATTTGGAAGCCCTTAGAGGGCTATGGTGAAAAAGGAAATATCCTCAGATGAAATCTGGAAGGAAGCTTTCTGAGAAACTGCTGAGTGTTCTGTTAATTCATCTCACAGAGTTACATCTGTATTTCGTGGATCTCCTTGCTAGCCTTATTTATGTGGAATCTGAGAACAGATATTTCGGATCCCATTGAAGACTATAGGGCCAAAGGAAATATCCTCCGATAACAAAGAGAAAGAAGCTTTCTGAGAAACTTCTTTGTGTTCTGTGAAGTCATCTCACAGAGTTACAGCTTTCCCCTCAAGAAGCCTTTCGCTAAGACAGTTCTTGTGGAATTGGCAACGTGATATTTGGAAGCCCTTAGAGGCCTATGGTGAAAAAGGAAATATCCTCAGATGAAATCTGTAAAGAAGCTTTCTGAGAAACTGCTTAGTGTTCTGTTAATTCATCTCACAGAGTTACATCTGTATTTCGTGGATCTCTTTGCTAGCCTTATTTCTTTGGAATCTGAGAACAGATATTTCGGATTCCTATGAAGACTATAGGGGCAAAGGAAATATCCTCCGATAACAAAGAGAAAGAAGCTTTCTGAGAAACTTCTTTGTGTTCTGTGAAATCATCTCACAGAGTTACAGCTTTCCCCTCAAGAAGCCTTTCGCTAAGACAGTTCTTGTGGAATTGGCAAACTGATATTTGGAAGCCCATAGAGGGCTTTGGTGAAAAAGGAAATATCCTCAGATGAAATCTGGAAAGAAGCTTTCTGAGAAACTGCTGAGTGTTCTGTTAATTCATCTCACAGAGTTACATCTCTATTTCGTGGATCTCTTTGCTAGACTTATTTCTGTGGAATCTGAGAACAGATATTTCGGATCCTATTGAAGACTATAGGGCCAAAGGAAATATCCTCCGATAACAAAGAGAAAGAAGCTTTCTGAGAAACTTCTTTGTGTTCTGTGAAATCATCTCACAGAGTTACAGCTTTCCCCTCAAGAAGCCTTTCACTAAGACAGTTCTTGTGGAATTGGCAAAGTGATATTTGGAAGCCCATAGAGGCCTACGGTGAAACAGGAAATATCCTCAGATGAAATCTGGAAAGAAGCTTTCTGAGAAACTGCTGAGTGTTCTGTTAATTCATTTCACAGAGTTACATCTGTATTTCGTGGATCTCTTTGCTAGCCTTATTTCTGTGGAAGCTGAGAACAGATATTACGGATCCCATTGAAGACTATAGGGCCAAAGGAAATATCCTCCGTAACAAAGGGAAAGAAGCTTTCTGAGAAACTTCTTTGTGTTCTGTGAAATCATCTCACAGAGTTACAGCTTTCCCCTCAAGAAGCCTTTCGCAAAGACAGTTCTTGTGGAATTGCAAAGTGATATTTGGAAGCCCTTAGAGGGCTATGGTGAAAAAGGAAATATCCTCAGATGAAATCTGGAAAGAAGCTTTCTGAGAAACTGCTTAGTGTTCTGTTAATTCATCTCACAGAGTTCCATCTGTATTTCGTGGATCTCTTTGCTAGACTTATTTCTGTGGAATCTGAGAACAGATATTTCCTATCCCTTTGAAGACTATTGGGCCAAAGGAAATATCCTCCGATAACAAAGAGAAAGAACCTTTCTGAGAAACTTCTTTGTGTTCTGTGAAATCATCTCACAGAGTTACAGCTTTCCCCTCAAGAAGCCTTTCGCTAAGACAGTTCTTGTGGAATTGGCAAAGTGATATTTGGAAGCCCTTAGAGGGCTATGGTGAAAAAGGAAATTTCCTCAGATGAAATCTGGAAAGAAGCTTTCTGAGAAACTGCTAAGTGTTCTGTTAATTCATCTCACAGAGTTACATCTGTATTTCGTGGATCTCTTTGCTAGACTTATTTCTGTGGAATCTGAGAACAGATATTTCGGATCCCTTTGAAGACTATAGGGCCACAGGAAATATCCTCCGATAACAAAGAGAAAGAAGCTTTCTGAGAAACTTCTTTGTGTTCTGTGAAATCATCTCACAGAGTTACAGCTTTCCCCTCAAGAAGCCTTTCGCTAAGACAGTTCTTGTGGAAATGGCAAAGTGATATTTGGAAGCCCATAGAGGGCTATGGTGAAAAAGGAAATATCCTCAGATGAAATCTGGAGAGAAGCTTTCTGAGAAACTCCTTAGTGTTCTGTTAATTCATCTCACAGAGTTACATCTGTATTTCGTGGATCTCTTTGCTAGACTTATTTCTGTGGAATCTGAGAACAGATATTTCGGATCCTATTGAAGACTATAGGGCCAAAGGAAATATCCTCCGATAACAAAGAGAAAGAAGCTTTCTGAGAAACTTCTTTGTGTTCTGTGAAATCATCTCACAGAGCTACAGCTTTCCCCTCAAGAAGCCTTTCGATAAGACAGTTCTTGTGGAATTGGCAAAGTGATATTTGGAAGCCCATAGAGGGCTATGGTGAAAAAGGAAATATCCTCAGATGAAATCTGGAGAGAAGCTTTCTGAGGAACTGCTTAGTGTTCTGTTAATTCATCTCACAGAGTTACATCTGTATTTCGTGGATCTCTTTCCTAGACTTATTTCTGTGGAATCTGAGAACAGATATTTCGGATCCTATTGAAGACTCTAGGGCCAAAGGAAATATCCTCCGATAACAAAGAGAAAGAAGCTTTCTGAGAAACTTCTTTGTGTTCTGTGAAATCATCTCACAGAGTTACAGCTTTCATCTCAAGAAGCCTTTCGCTAAGACAGTTCTTGTGGAATTGGCAAAGTGATATTTGGAAGCCCATAGAGGGCTACGGTGAAAAAGGAAATATCCTCAGATGAAATCTGGAAAGAAGCTTTCTGAGAAACTGCTGAGTGTTCTGTTAATTCATCTCACAGAGTTACATCTGTATTTCGTGGATCTCTTTGCTAGCCTTATTTCTGTGGAATCTGAGAACAGATATTTCGGATCCCTTTGAAGACTATAGGGCCAAAGGAAATATCCTCCGTAACAAAGGGAAAGAAGCTTTCTGAGAATCTTCTTTGTGTAATGTGAAATCATCTCACAGAGTTACGGCTTTCCCCTCAAGAAGCCTTTCGCAAAGACAGTTCTTGTGGAATTGCAAAGTGATATTTGGAAGCCCTTAGAGGGCTAGGGTGAAAAAGGAAATATCCTCAGATGAAATCTGGAAGGAAGCTTTCTGAGAAACTGCTGAGTGTTCTGTTAATTCATCTCACAGAGTTACATCTGTATTTCGTGGATCTCTTTGCTAGCCTTATTTCTGTGGAATCTGAGAACAGATATTTCGGATCCCATTGAAGACTATAGGGCCAAAGGAAATATCCTCCGATAACAAAGAAAAAGAAGCTTTCTGAGAAACTTCTTTGTGTTCTGTGAAATCATCTCACAGAGTTACAGCTTTCCCCTCAAGAAGCCTTTCGCTAAGACAGTTCTTGTGGAATTGGCAAAGTGATATTTGGAAGCCCTTAGAGGCCTATGGTGAAAAAGGAAATATCCTCAGATGAAATCTGGAAAGAAGCTTTCTGAGAAACTGCTTAGTGTTCTGTTAATTCATCTCACAGAGTTTCATCTGTATTTCGTGGATCTCTTTGCTAGCCTTATTTCTGTGGAATCTGAGAACAGATATTTCGGATTCCTAGGAAGAATATAGGGGCAAAGGAAATATCCTCCGATAACAAAGAGAAAGAAGCTTTCTGAGAAACTTCTCTGGGTTCTGTGACATCATCTCACAGAGTTACAGCTTTTCCCTCAAGAAGCCCTTCGCTAAGACAGTTCTTGTGGAATTGGCAAAGTGATATTTGGAAGCCCATAGAGGGCGAGGGTGAAAAAGGAAATATCCTCAGATGAAATCTGGAAGGAAGCTTTCTGAGAGAGTGCTGAGTGTTCTCTTAATTCATCTCACAGAGTTACATCTGTATTTCGTGGATCTCTTTGCTAGCCTTATTTCTGTGGAATCTGAGAACAGATACTTCGGATCCCATTGAAGACTATAGGGCCAAAGGAAATATCCTCCGATAACAAAGAGAAAGAAGCTTTCTGAGAAACTTCTTTGTGTTCTGTGAAATCATCTCACAGAGTTACAGCTTTCCCCTCAAGAGGCCTTTCGCTAAGACTGTACTTGTGGAATTGGCAAAGTGATATTTGGAAGCCCTTAGAGGGCTATGGTGAAAAAGGAAATATCCTCAGATGAAATCTGGAAGGAAGCTTTCTGAGAAACTGCTGAGTGTTCTGTTAATTCATCTCACAGAGTTACATCTGTATTTCGTGGATCTCTTTGCTAGCCTTATTTCTGTGGAATCTGAGAACAGATATTTCGGATCCCATTGAAGACTATAGGGCCAAAGGAAATATCCTCCGATAACAAAGAGAAAGAAGCTTTCTGAGAAACTTCTTTGTGTTCTGTGAAGTCATCTCACAGAGTTACAGCTTTCCCCTCAAGAAGCCTTTCGCTAAGACAGTTCTTGTGGAATTGGCAAAGTGATATTTGGAAGCCCTTAGAGGCCTATGGTGAAAAAGGAAATATCCTCAGATGAAATCTGTAAAGAAGCTTTCTGAGAAACTGCTTAGTGTTCTGTTAATTCATCTCACAGAGTTACATCTGTATTTCGTGGATCTCTTTGCTAGCCTTATTTCTTTGGAATCTGAGAACAGATATTTCGGATTCCTATGAAGACTATACGGGCAAAGGAAATATCCTCCGATAACAAAGAGAAAGAAGCTTTCTGAGAAACTTCTTTGTGTTCTGTGAAATCATCTCACAGAGTTACAGCTTTCCCCTCAAGAAGCCTTTCGCTAAGACAGTTCTTGTGGAATTGGCAAAGTGATATTTGGAAGCCCATAGAGGGCTTTGTTGAAAAAGGAAATATCCTCAGATGAAATCTGGAAAGAAGCTTTCTGAGAAACTGCTGAGTGTTCTGTTAATTCATCTCACAGAGTTACATCTGTATTTCGTGGATCTCTTTGCTAGACTTATTTCTGTGGAATCTGAGAACAGATATTTCGGATCCTATTGAAGACTATAGGGCCAAAGGAAATATCCTCCGATAACAAAGAGAAAGAAGCTTTCTGAGAAACTTCTTTGTGTTCTGTGAAATCATCTCACAGAGTTACAGCTTTCCCCTCAAGAAGCCTTTCGCTAAGACACTTCTTGTGGAATTGGCAAAGTGATATTTGGAAGCCCATAGAGGCCTAAGGTGAAACAGGAAATATCCTCAGATGAAATCTGGAAAGAAGCTTTCTGAGAAACTGCGGAGTGTTCTGTTAATTCATTTCACAGAGTTACATCTGTATTTCGTGGATCTCTTTGCTAGCCTTAATTCTGTGGAAGCTGAGAACAGATATTACGGATCCCATTGAAGACTATAGGGCCAAAGGAAATATCCTCCGTAACAAAGGGAAAGAAGCTTTCTGAGAAACTTCTTTGTGTTCTTTGAAATCATCTCACAGAGTTACAGCTTTCCCCTCAAGAAGCCTTTCGCAAAGACAGTTCTTGTGGCATTGCAAAGTGATATTTGGAAGCCCATAGAGGGCTATGGTGAAAAAGGAATATCCTCAGATGAAATCTGGAAAGAAGCTTTCTGAGAAACTGCTTAGTGTTCTGCTAATTCATCTCACAGAGTTCCATCTGTATTTCGTGGATCTCTTTGCTAGACTTATTTCTGTGGAATCTGAGAACAGATATTTCCTATCCCTTTGAAGACTATTATGCCAAAGGAAATATCCTCCGATAACAAAGAGAAAGAACCTTTCTGAGAAACTTCTTTGTGTTCTGTGAAATCATCTCACAGAGTTACAGCTTTCCCCTCAAGAAGCCTTTCTCTAAGACAGTTCTTGTGGAATTGGCAAAGTGATATTTGGAAGCCCTTAGAGGGCTATGGTGAAAAACGAAATTTCCTCAGATGAAATCTGGAAAGAAGCTTTCTGAGAAACTGCTTAGTGTTCTGTTAATTCATCTCACAGAGTTACACCTGTATTTCGTGGATCTCTTTGCTAGACTTATTTCTGTGGAATCTGAGAACAGATATTTCGGATCCTATTGAAGACTATAGGGCCAAAGGAAATATCCTCCGATAACAAAGAGAAAGAAGCTTTCTGAGAAACTTCTTTGTGTTCTGTGAAATCATCTCACAGAGCTACAGCTTTCCCCTCAAGAAGCCTTTCGATAAGACAGTTCTTGTGGAATTGGCAAAGTGATATTTGGAAGCCCATAGAGGGCTATGGTGAAAAAGGAAATATCCTCAGATGAAATCTGGAGAGAAGCTTTCTGAGAAACTGCTTAGTGTTCTGTTAATTCATCTCACAGAGTTACATCTGTATTTCGTGGATCTCTTTGCTAGACTTATTTCTGTGGAATCTGAGAACGGATATTTCGGATCCTATTGAAGACTATAGGGCCAAAGGAAATATCCTCCGATAACAAAGAGAAAGAAGCTTTCTGAGAAACTTCTTTGTGTTCTGTGAAATCATCTCACAGAGTTACAGCTTTCATCTCAAGAAGCCTTTCGCTAAGACAGTTCTTGTGGAATTGGCAAAGTGATATTTGGAAGCCCATAGAGGGCTACGGTGAAAAAGGAAATATCCTCAGATGAAATCTGGAAAGAAGCTTTCTGAGAAACTGCTGAGTGTTCTGTTAAATCATCTCACAGAGTTACATCTGTATTTCGTGGATCTCTTTGCTAGACTTATTTCTGTGGAATCTGGGAACAGATATTTTGGATCCCTTTGAAGAATATAGGGCCAAAGGAAATATCCTCCGTAACAAAGGGAAAGAAGCTTTCTGAGAATCTTCTTTGTGTAATGTGAAATCATCTCACAGAGTTACGGCTTTCCCCTCAAGAAGCCTTTCGCAAAGACAGTTCTTGTGGAATTGCAAAGTGATATTTGGAAGCCCTTAGAGGGCTAGGGTGAAAAAGGAAATATCCTCAGATGAAATCTGGAAGGAAGCTTTCTGAGAAACTGCTGAGTGTTCTGTTAATTCATCTCACAGAGTTACATCTGTATTTCGTGGATCTCTTTGCTAGCCTTATTTCTGTGGAATCTGAGAACAGATATTTCGGATCCCATTGAAGACTATAGGGCCAAAGGAAATATCCTCCGAAAACAAAGAGAAAGAAGCTTTCTGAGAAACTTCTATGTGTTCTGTGAAATCATCTCACAGAGTTACAGCTTTCCCCTCAAGAAGCCTTTCGCTAAGACAGTTCTTGTGGAATTGGCAAAGTGATATTTGGAAGCCCTTAGAGGCCTATGGTGAAAAAGGAAATATACTCAGATGAAATCTGGAAAGAAGCTTTCTGAGAAACTGCTTAGTGTTCTGTTAATTCATCTCACAGAGTTACATCTGTATTTCGTGGATCTCTTTGCTAGCCTTATTTCTTTGGAATATGAGAACAGATATTTCGGATTCCTAGGAAGACTATAGGGCCAAAGGAAATATCCTCCGATAACAAAGAGAAAGAAGCTTTCTGAGAAACTTCTTTGTGTTCTGTGAAATCATCTCACAGAGTTACAGCTTTCCCCTCAAGAAGCCTTTCGCAAAGACAGTTCTTGTGGAATTGGCAAAGTGATATTTGGAAGCCCTTAGAGGGCTATGGTGAAAAAGGAAATATCCTCAGATGAAATCTGGAAAGAAGCTTTCTGAGAAACTGCTTAGTGTTCTGTTAATTCATCTCACAGAGTTCCATCTGTATTTCGTGGATCTCTTTGCTAGACTTATTTCTGTGGAATCTGAGAACAGATATTTCCTATCCCTTTGAAGACTATTGGGCCAAAGGAAATATCCTCCGATAACAAAGAGAAAGAACCTTTCTGAGAAACTTCTTTGTGTTCTGTGAAATCATCTCACAGAGTTACAGCTTTCCCCTCAAGAAGCCTTTCGCTAAGACAGTTCTTGTGGAATTGGCAAAGTGATATTTGGAAGCCCTTAGAGGCCTATGGTGAAAAAGGAAATTTCCTCAGATGAAATCTGGAAAGAAGCTTTCTGAGAAACTGCTTAGTGTTCTGTTAATTCATCTCACAGAGTTACATCTGTATGTCGTGGATCTCTTTGATAGACTTATTTCTGTGGAATCTGAGAACAGATATTTCGGATCCCTTTGAAGACTATAGGGCCAAAGGAAATATCCTCCGATAACAAAGAGAAAGAAGCTTTCTGAGAAACTTCTTTGTGTTCTGTGAAATCATCTCACAGAGTTACAGCTTTCCCCTCAAGAAGCCTTTCGCTAAGACAGTTCTTGTGGAAATGGCAAAGTGATATTTGGAAGCCCATAGAGGGCTATGGTGAAAAAGGAAATATCCTCAGATGAAATCTGGAGAGAAGCTTTCTGAGAAACTGCTTAGTGTTCTGTTAATTCATCTCACAGAGTTACATCTGTATTTCGTGGATCTCTTTGCTAGACTTATTTCTGTGGAATCTGAGAACAGATATTTCGGATCCTATTGAAGACTATAGGGCCAAAGGAAATATCCTCCGATAACAAAGAGAAAGAAGCTTTCTGAGAAACTTCTTCGTGTTCTGTGAAATCATCTCACAGAGCTACAGCTTTCCCCTCAAGAAGCCTTTCGATAAGACAGTTCTTGTGGAATTGGCAAAGTGATATTTGGAAGCCCATAGAGGGCTATGGTGAAAAAGGAAATATCCTCAGATGAAATCTGGAGAGAAGCTTTCTGAGAAACTGCTTAGTGTTCTGTTAATTCATCTCACAGAGTTACATCTGTATTTCGTGGATCTCTTTGCTAGACTTATTTCTGTGGAATCTGAGAACAGATATTTCGGATCCCATTGAAGACTATAGGGCCAAAGGAAATATCCTCCGATAACAAAGAGAAAGAAGCTTTCTGAGAAACTTCTTTGTGTTCTGTGAAATCATCTCACAGAGTTACAGCTTTCATCTCAAGAAGCCTTTCGCTAAGACAGTTCTTGTGGAATTGGCAAAGTGATATTTGGAAGCCCATAGAGGGTTACGGTGAAAAAGGAAATATCCTCAGATGAAATCTGGAAAGAAGCTTTCTGAGAAACTGCTGAGTGTTCTGTTAATTCATCTCACAGAGTTACATCTGTATTTCGTGGATCTCTTTGCTAGCCTTATTTCTGTGGAATCTGAGAACAGATATTTTGGATCCCTTTGAAGAATATAGGGCCAAAGGAAATATCCTCCGTAACAAAGGGAAAGAAGCTTTCTGAGAATTTCTTTGTGTAATGTGAAATCATCTCACAGAGTTACGGCTTTCCCCTCAAGAAGCCTTTCGCAAAGACAGTTCTTGTGGAATTGCAAAGTGATATTTGGAAGCCCTTAGAGGGCTAGGGTGAAAAAGGAAATATCCTCAGATGAAATCTGGAAGGAAGCTTTCTGAGAAACTGCTGAGTGTTCTGTTAATTCATCTCACAGAGTTACATCTGTATTTCGTGGATCTCTTTGCTAGCCTTATTTCTGTGGAATCTGAGAACAGATATTTCGGATCCCATTGAAGACTATAGGGCCAAAGGAAATATCCTCCGATAACAAAGAGAAAGAAGCTTTCTGAGAAACTTCTTTGTGTTCTGTGAAATCATCTCACAGAGTTACAGCTTTCATCTCAAGAAGCCTTTCGCTAAGACAGTTCTTGTGGAATTGGCAAAGTGATATTTGGAAGCCCATAGAGGGCTACGGTGAAAAAGGAAATATCCTCAGATGAAATCTGGAAAGAAGCTTTCTGAGAAACTGCTGAGTGTTCTGTTAATTCATCTCACAGAGTTACATCTGTATTTCGTGGATCTCTTTGCTAGCCTTATTTCTGTGGAATCTGAGAACAGATATTTTGGATCCCTTTGAAGAATATAGGGCCAAAGGAAATATCCTCCGTAACAAAGGGAAAGAAGCTTTCTGAGAATCTTCTTTGTGTAATGTGAAATCATCTCACAGAGTTACGGCTTTCCCCTCAAGAAGCCTTTCGCAAAGACAGTTCTTGTGGAATTGCAAAGTGATATTTGGAAGCCCTTAGAGGGCTAGGGTGAAAAAGGAAATATCCTCAGATGAAATCTGGAAGGAAGCTTTCTGAGAAACTGCTGAGTGTTCTGTTAATTCATCTCACAGAGTTACATCTGTATTTCGTGGATCTCTTTGCTAGCCTTATTTCTGTGGAATCTGAGAACAGATATTTCGGATCCCATTGAAGACTATAGGGCCAAAGGAAATATCCTCCGATAACAAAGAGAAAGAAGCTTTCTGAGAAACTTCTTTGTGTTCTGTGAAATCATCTCACAGAGTTACAGCTTTCCCCTCAAGAAGCCTTTCGCTAAGACAGTTCTTGTGGAATTGGCAAAGTGATATTTGGAAGCCCTTAGAGGCCTATGGTGAAAAAGGAAATATCCTCAGATGAAATCTGGAAAGAAGCTTTCTGAGAAACTGCTTAGTGTTCTGTTAATTCATCTCACAGAGTTACATCTGTATTTCGTGGATCTCTTTGCTAGCCTTATTTCTGTGGAATCTGAGAACAGATATTTCGGATTCCTAGGAAGACTATAGGGGCAAAGGAAATATCCTCCGATAACAAAGAGAAAGAAGCTTTCTGAGAAACTTCTCTGTGTTCTGTGACATCATCTCACAGAGTTACAGCTTTTCCCTCAAGAAGCCCTTCGCTAAGACAGTTCTTGTGGAATTGGCAAAGTGATATTTGGAAGCCCATAGAGGGCTAGGGTGAAAAAGGAAATATCCTCAGATGAAATCTGGAAGGAAGCTTTCTGAGAGAGTGCTGAGTGTTCTGTTAATTCATCTCATAGAGTTACATCTGTATTTCGTGGATCTCTTTGCTAGCCTTATTTCTGTGGAATCTGAGAACAGATACTTCGGATCCCATTGAAGACTATAGGGCCAAAGGAAATATCCTCCGATAACAAAGAGAAAGAAGCTTTCTGAGAAACTTCTTTGTGTTCTGTGAAATCATCTCACAGAGTTACAGCTTTCCCCTCAAGAGGCCTTTCGCTAAGACTGTACTTGTGGAATTGGCAAAGTGATATTTGGAAGCCCTTAGAGGGCTATGGTGAAAAAGGAAATATCCTCAGATGAAATCTGGAAGGAAGCTTTCTGAGAAACTGCTGAGTGTTCTGTTAATTCATCTCACAGAGTTACATCTGTATTTCGTGGATCTCTTTGCTAGCCTTATTTCTGTGGAATCTGAGAACAGATATTTCGGATCCCATTGAAGACTATAGGGCCAAAGGAAATATCCTCCGATAACAAAGAGAAAGAAGCTTTCTGAGAAACTTCTTTGTGTTCTGTGAAGTCATCTCACAGAGTTACAGCTTTCCCCTCAAGAAGCCTTTCGCTAAGACAGTTCTTGTGGAATTGGCAAAGTGATATTTGGAAGCCCTTAGAGGCCTATGGTGAAAAAGGAAATATCCTCAGATGAAATCTGTAAAGAAGCTTTCTGAGAAACTGCTTAGTGTTCTGTTAATTCATCTCACAGAGTTACATCTGTATTTCGTGGATCTCTTTGCTAGCCTTATTTCTTTGGAATCTGAGAACAGATATTTCGGATTCCTATGAAGACTATAGGGGCAAAGGAAATATCCTCCGATAACAAAGAGAAAGAAGCTTTCTGAGAAACTTCTCTGTGTTCTGTGACATCATCTCACAGAGTTACAGCTTTTCCCTCAAGAAGCCCTTCGCTAAGACAGTTCTTGTGGAATTGGCAAAGTGATATTTGGAAGCCCTTAGAGGGCTAGGGTGAAAAAGGAAATATCCTCAGATGAAATCTGGAAGGAAGCTTTCTGAGAGAGTGCTGAGTGTTCTGTTAATTCATCTCATAGAGTTACATCTCTATTTCGTGGATCTCTTTGCTAGCCTTATTTCTGTGGAATCTGAGAACAGATACTTCGGATCCCATTGAAGACTATAGGGCCAAAGGAAATATCCTCCGACAACAAAGAGAAAGAAGCTTTCTGAGAAACTTCTTTGTGTTCTGTGAAATCATCTCACAGAGTTACAGCTTTCCCCTCAAGAGGCCTTTCGCTAAGACTGTACTTGTGGAATTGGCAAAGTGATATTTGGAAGCCCTTAGAGGGCTATGGTGAAAAAGGAAATATCCTCAGATGAAATCTGGAAGGAAGCTTTCTGAGAAACTGCTGAGTGTTCTGTTAATTCATCTCACAGAGTTACATCTGTATTTCGTGGATCTCTTTGCTAGCCTTATTTCTGTGGAATCGGAGAACAGATATTTCGGATCCCATTGAAGACTATAGGGCCAAAGGAAATATCCTCCGATAACAAAGAGAAAGAAGCTTTCTGAGAAACTTCTTTGTGTTCTGTGAAGTCATCTCACAGAGTTACAGCTTTCCCCTCAAGAAGCCTTTCGCTAAGACAGTTCTTGTGGAATTGGCAAAGTGATATTTGGAAGCCCTTAGAGGCCTATGGTGAAAAAGGAAATATCCTCAGATGAAATCTGTAAAGAAGCTTTCTGAGAAACTGCTTAGTGTTCTGTTAATTCATCTCACAGAGTTACATCTGTATTTCGTGGATCTCTTTGCTAGCCTTATTTCTTTGGAATCTGAGAACAGATATTTCGGATTCCTATGAAGACTATAGGGGCAAAGGAAATATCCTCCGATAACAAAGAGAAAGAAGCTTTCTGAGAAACTTCTTTGTGTTCTGTGAAATCATCTCACAGAGTTACAGCTTTCCCCTCAAGAAGCCTTTCGCTAAGACAGTTCTTGTGGAATTGGCAAAGTGATATTTGGAAGCCCATAGAGGGCTTTGTTGAAAAAGGAAATATCCTCAGATGAAATCTGGAAAGAAGCTTTCTGAGAAACTGCTGAGTGTTCTGTTAATTCATCTCACAGAGTTACATCTGTATTTCGTGGATCTCTTTGCTAGACTTATTTCTGTGGAATCTGAGAACAGATATTTCGGATCCTATTGAAGACTATAGGGCCAAAGGAAATATCCTCCGATAACAAAGAGAAAGAAGCTTTCTGAGAAACTTCTTTGTGTTCTGTGAAATCATCTCACAGAGTTACAGCTTTCCCCTCAAGAAGCCTTTCGCTAAGACAGTTCTTGTGGAATTGGCAAAGTGATATTTGGAAGCCCATAGAGGCCTAAGGTGAAACAGGAATTATCCTCAGATGAAATCTGGAAAGAAGCTTTCTGAGAAACTGCTGAGTGTTCTGTTAATTCATTTAACAGAGTTACATCTGTATTTCGTGGATCTCTTTGCTAGCCTTATTTCTGTGGAAGCTGAGAACAGATATTACGGATCCCATTGAAGACTATAGGGCCAAAGGAAATATCCTCCGTAACAAAGGGAAAGAAGCTTTCTGAGAAACTTCTTTGTGTTCTGTGAAATCATCTCACAGAGTTACAGCTTTCCCCTCAAGAAGCCTTTCGCAAAGACAGTTCTTGTGGAATTGCAAAGTGATATTTGGAAGCCCATAGAGGGCTATGGTGAAAAAGGAAATATCCTCAGATGAAATCTGGAAAGAAGCTTTCTGAGAAACTGCTGAGTGTTCTGTTAATTCATCTCACAGAGTTCCATCTGTATTTCGTGGATCTCTTTGCTAGACTTATTTCTGTGGAATCTGAGAACAGATATTTCCTATCCCTTTGAAGACTATTATGCCAAAGGAAATATCCTCCGATAACAAAGAGAAAGAACCTTTCTGAGAAACTTCTTTGTGTTCTGTGAAATCATCTCACAGAGTTACAGCTTTCCCCTCAAGAAGCCTTTCGCTAAGACAGTTCTTGTGGAATTGGCAAAGTGATATTTGGAAGCCCTTAGAGGGCTATGGTGAAAAAGGAAATTTCCTCAGATGAAATCTGGAAAGAAGCTTTCTGAGAAACTGCTTAGTGTTCTGCTAATTCATCTCACAGAGTTACATCTGTATTTCGTGGATCTCTTTGCTAGACTTATTTCTGTGGAATCTGAGAACAGATATTTCGGATCCCTTTGAAGACTATAGGGCCAAAGGAAATATCCTCCGATAACAAAGAGAAAGAAGCTTTCTGAGAAACTTCTTTGTGTTCTGTGAAATCATCTCACAGAGTTACAGCTTTCCCCTCAAGAAGCCTTTCGCTAAGACAGTTCTTGTGGAAATGGCAAAGTGATATTTGGAAGCCCATAGAGGGCTATGGTGAAAAAGGAAATATCCTCAGATGAAATCTGGAGAGAAGCTTTCTGAGAAACTCCTTAGTGTTCTGTTAATTCATCTCACAGAGTTACATCTGTATTTCGTGGATCTCTTTGCTAGACTTATTTCTGTGGAATCTGAGAACGGATATTTCGGATCCTATTGAAGACTATAGGGCCAAAGGAAATATCCTCCGATAACAAAGAGAAAGAAGCTTTCTGAGAAACTTCTTAGTGTTCTGTGAAATCATCTCACAGAGTTACAGCTTTCATCTCAAGAAGCCTTTCGCTAAGACAGTTCTTGTGGAATTGGCAAAGTGATATTTGGAAGCCCATAGAGGGCTACGGTGAAAAAGGAAATATAATCAGATGAAATCTGGAAAGAAGCTTTCTGAGA
Organism: Macaca nemestrina; assembly: GCF_043159975.1. Classification (NCBI taxonomy): domain Eukaryota; kingdom Metazoa; phylum Chordata; class Mammalia; order Primates; family Cercopithecidae; genus Macaca; species Macaca nemestrina. The sequence continues at coordinate 26,459,294 of NC_092144.1, forward strand.
AACTGCTGAGTGTTCTGTTAAATCATCTCACAGAGTTACATCTGTATTTCGTGGATCTCTTTGCTAGACTTATTTCTGTGGAATCTGAGAACAGATATTTTGGATCCCTTTGAAGAATATAGGGCCAAAGGAAATATCCTCCGTAACAAAGGGAAAGAAGCTTTCTGAGAATCTTCTTTGTGTAATGTGAAATCATCTCACAGAGTTACGGCTTTCCCCTCAAGAAGCCTTTCGAAAGACAGTTCTTGTGGAATTGCAAAGTGATATTTGGAAGCCCTTAGAGGGCTAGGGTGAAAAAGGAAATATCCTCAGATGAAATCTGGAAGGAAGCTTTCTGAGAAACTGCTGAGTGTTCTGTTAATTCATCTCACAGAGTTACATCTGTATTTCGTGGATCTCTTTGCTAGCCTTATTTCTGTGGAATCTGAGAACAGATATTTCGGATCCCATTGAAGACTATAGGGCCAAAGGAAATATCCTCCGATAACAAAGAGAAAGAAGCTTTCTGAGAAACTTCTTTGTGTTCTGTGAAATCATCTCACAGAGTTACAGCTTTCCCCTCAAGAAGCCTTTCGCTAAGACAGTTCTTGTGGAATTGGCAAAGTGATATTTGGAAGCCCTTAGAGGCCTATGGTGAAAAAGGAAATATCCTCAGATGAAATCTGGAAAGAAGCTTTCTGAGAAACTGCTTAGTGTTCTGTTAATTCATCTCACAGAGTTACATCTGTATTTCGTGGATCTCTTTGCTAGCCTTATTTCTTTGGAATCTGAGAACAGATATTTCGGATCCCATTGAAGACTACAGGGCCAAAGGAAATATCCTCCGATAACAAAGAGAAAGAAGCTTTCTGAGAAACTTCTTTGTGTTCTGTGAAGTCATCTCACAGAGTTACAGCTTTCCCCTCAAGAAGCCTTTCGCTAAGACAGTTCTTGTGGAATTGGCAAAGTGATATTTGGAAGCCCTTAGAGGCCTATGGTGAAAAAGGAAATATCCTCAGATGAAATCTGTAAAGAAGCTTTCTGAGAAACTGCTTAGTGTTCTGTTAATTCATCTCACAGAGTTACATCTGTATTTCGTGGATCTCTTTGCTAGCCTTATTTCTTTGGAATGTGAGAACAGATATTTCGGAATCCTATGAAGACTATAGGGGCAAAGGAAATATCCTCCGATAACAAAGAGAAAGAAGCTTTCTGAGAAACTTCTTTGTGTTCTGTGAAATCATCTCACAGAGTTACAGCTTTCCCCTCAAGAAGCCTTTCGCTAAGACAGTTCTTGTGGAATTGGCAAAGTGATATTTGGAAGCCCATAGAGGGCTTTGTTGAAAAAGGAAATATCCTCAGATGAAATCTGGAAAGAAGCTTTCTGAGAAACTGCTGAGTGTTCTGTTAATTCATCTCACAGAGTTACATCTGTATTTCGTGGATCTCTTTGCTAGCCTTATTTCTGTGGAATGTGAGAACAGATATTTCGGATCCTATTGAAGACTATAGGGCCAAAGGAAATATCCTCCGATAACAAAGAGAAAGAAGCTTTCTGAGAAACTTCTTTGTGTTCTGTGAAATCATCTCACAGAGTTACAGCTTTCCCCTCAAGAAGCCTTTCGCTAAGACAGTTCTTGTGGAATTGGCAAAGTGATATTTGGAAGCCCATAGAGGCCTAAGGTGAAACAGGAAATATCCTCAGATGAAATCTGGAAAGAAGCTTTCTGAGAAACTGCTGAGTGTTCTGTTAATTCATTTCACAGAGTTACATCTGTATTTCGTGGATCTCTTTGCTAGCCTTATTTCTGTGGAAGCTGAGAACAGATATTACGGATCCCATTGAAGACTATAGGGCCAAAGGAAATATCCTCCGTAACAAAGGGAAAGAAGCTTTCTGAGAAACTTCTTTGTGTTCTTTGAAATCATCTCACAGAGTTACAGCTTTCCCCTCAAGAAGCCTTTCGCAAAGACAGTTCTTGTGGAATTGCAAAGAGATATTTGGAAGCCCATAGAGGGCTATGGTGAAAAAGGAAATATCCTCAGATGAAATCTGGAAAGAAGCTTTCTGAGAAACTGCTTAGTGTTCTGTTAATTCATCTCACAGAGTTACATCTGTATTTCGTGGATCTCTTTGCTAGACTTATTTCTGTGGAATCTGAGAACAGATATTTCGGATCCCTTTGAAGACTATTATGCCAAAGGAAATATCCTCCGATAACAAAGAGAAAGAACCTTTCTGAGAAACTTCTTTGTGTTCTGTGAAATCATCTCACAGAGTTACAGCTTTCCCCTCAAGAAGCCTTTCGCTAAGACAGTTCTTGTGGAATTGGCAAAGTGATATTTGGAAGCCCTTAGAGGGCTATGGTGAAAAAGGAAATTTCCTCAGATGAAATCTGGAAAGAAGCTTTCTGAGAAACTGCTTAGTGTTCTGTTAATTCATCTCACAGAGTTACATCTGTATTTCGTGGATCTCTTTGCTAGACTTATTTCTGTGGAATCTGAGAACAGATATTTCGGATCCCTTTGAAGACTATAGGGCCAAAGGAAATATCCTCCGATAACAAAGAGAAAGAAGCTTTCTGAGAAACTTCTTTGTGTTCTGTGAAATCATCTCACAGAGTTACAGCTTTCCCCTCAAGAAGCCTTTCGCTAAGACAGTTCTTGTGGAAATGGCAAAGTGATATTTGGAAGCCCATAGAGGGCTATGGTGAAAAAGGAAATATCCTCAGATGAAATCTGGAGAGAAGCTTTCTAAGAAACTCCTTAGTGTTCTGTTAATTCATCTCACAGAGTTACGTCTGTATTTCGTGGATCTCTTTGCTAGACTTATTTCTGTGGAATCTGAGAACAGATATTTCGGATCCTATTGAAGACTATAGGGCCAAAGGAAATATCCTCCGATAACAAAGAGAAAGAAGCTTTCTGAGAAACTTCTTTGTGTTCTGTGAAATCATCTCACAGAGTTACAGCTTTCATCTCAAGAAGCCTTTCGCTAAGACAGTTCTTGTGGAATTGGCAAAGTGATATTTGGAAGCCCATAGAGGGCTACGGTGAAAAAGGAAATATCCTCAGATGAAATCTGGAAAGAAGCTTTCTGAGAAACTGCTGAGTGTTCTGTTAATTCATCTCACAGAGTTACATCTGTATTTCGTGGATCTCTTTGCTAGCCTTATTTCTGTGGAATCTGAGAACAGATATTTTGGATCCCTTTGAAGAATATAGGGCCAAAGGAAATATCCTCCGTAACAAAGGGAAAGAAGCTTTCTGAGAATCTTCTTTGTGTAATGTGAAATCATCTCACAGAGTTACGGCTTTCCCCTCAAGAAGCCTTTCGCAAAGACAGTTCTTGTGGAATTGCAAAGTGATATTTGGAAGCCCTTAGAGGGCTAGGGTGAAAAAGGAAATATCCTCAGATGAAATCTGGAAGGAAGCTTTCTGAGAAACTGCTGAGTGTTCTGTTAATTCATCTCACAGAGTTACATCTGTATTTCGTGGATCTCTTTGCTAGCCTTATTTCTGTGGAATCTGAGAACAGATATTTCGGATCCCATTGAAGACTATAGGGCCAAAGGAAATATCCTCCGATAACAAAGAGAAAGAAGCTTTCTGAGAAACTTCTTTGTGTTCTGTGAAATCATCTCACAGAGTTACAGCTTTCCCCTCAAGAAGCCTTTCGCTAAGACAGTTCTTGTGGAATTGGCAAAGTGATATTTGGAAGCCCTTAGAGGCCTATGGTGAAAAAGGAAATATCCTCAGATGAAATCTGGAAAGAAGCTTTCTGAGAAACTGCTTAGTGTTCTGTTAATTCATCTCACAGAGTTACATCTGTATTTCGTGGATCTCTTTGCTAGCCTTATTTCTGTGGAATCTGAGAACAGATATTTCGGATTCCTAGGAAGACTATAGGGGCAAAGGAAATATCCTCCGATAACAAAGAGAAAGAAGCTTTCTGAGAAACTTCTCTGTGTTCTGTGACATCATCTCACAGAGTTACAGCTTTTCCCTCAAGAAGCCCTTCGCTAAGACAGTTCTTGTGGAATTGGCAAAGTGATATTTGGAAGCCCATAGAGGGCTAGGGTGAAAAAGGAAATATCCTCAGATGAAATCTGGAAGGAAGCTTTCTGAGAGAGTGCTGAGTGTTCTGTTAATTCATCTCATAGAGTTACATCTGTATTTCGTGGATCTCTTTGCTAGCCTTATTTCTGTGGAATCTGAGAACAGATACTTCGGATCCCATTGAAGACTATAGGGCCAAAGGAAATATCCTCCGATAACAAAGAGAAAGAAGCTTTCTGAGAAACTTCTTTGTGTTCTGTGAAATCATCTCACAGAGTTACAGCTTTCCCCTCAAGAGGCCTTTCGCTAAGACTGTACTTGTGGAATTGGCAAAGTGATATTTGGAAGCCCTTAGAGGGCTATGGTGAAAAAGGAAATATCCTCAGATGAAATCTGGAAGGAAGCTTTCTGAGAAACTGCTGAGTGTTCTGTTAATTCATCTCACAGAGTTACATCTGTATTTCGTGGATCTCTTTGCTAGCCTTATTTCTGTGGAATCTGAGAACAGATATTTCGGATCCCATTGAAGACTATAGGGCCAAAGGAAATATCCTCCGATAACAAAGAGAAAGAAGCTTTCTGAGAAACTTCTTTGTGTTCTGTGAAGTCATCTCACAGAGTTACAGCTTTCCCCTCAAGAAGCCTTTCGCTAAGACAGTTCTTGTGGAATTGGCAAAGTGATATTTGGAAGCCCTTAGAGGCCTATGGTGAAAAAGGAAATATCCTCAGATGAAATCTGTAAAGAAGCTTTCTGAGAAACTGCTTAGTGTTCTGTTAATTCATCTCACAGAGTTACATCTGTATTTCGTGGATCTCTTTGCTAGCCTTATTTCTTTGGAATCTGAGAACAGATATTTCGGATTCCTATGAAGACTATAGGGGCAAAGGAAATATCCTCCGATAACAAAGAGAAAGAAGCTTTCTGAGAAACTTCTCTGTGTTCTGTGACATCATCTCACAGAGTTACAGCTTTTCCCTCAAGAAGCCCTTCGCTAAGACAGTTCTTGTGGAATTGGCAAAGTGATATTTGGAAGCCCATAGAGGGCTAGGGTGAAAAAGGAAATATCCTCAGATGAAATCTGGAAGGAAGCTTTCTGAGAGAGTGCTGAGTGTTCTGTTAATTCATCTCATAGAGTTACATCTGTATTTCGTGGATCTCTTTGCTAGCCTTATTTCTGTGGAATCTGAGAACAGATACTTCGGATCCCATTGAAGACTATAGGGCCAAAGGAAATATCCTCCGACAACAAAGAGAAAGAAGCTTTCTGAGAAACTTCTTTGTGTTCTGTGAAATCATCTCACAGAGTTACAGCTTTCCCCTCAAGAGGCCTTTCGCTAAGACTGTACTTGTGGAATTGGCAAAGTGATATTTGGAAGCCCTTAGAGGGCTATGGTGAAAAAGGAAATATCCTCAGATGAAATCTGGAAGGAAGCTTTCTGAGAAACTGCTGAGTGTTCTGTTAATTCATCTCACAGAGTTACATCTGTATTTCGTGGATCTCTTTGCTAGCCTTATTTCTGTGGAATCGGAGAACAGATATTTCGGATCCCATTGAAGACTATAGGGCCAAAGGAAATATCCTCCGATAACAAAGAGAAAGAAGCTTTCTGAGAAACTTCTTTGTGTTCTGTGAAGTCATCTCACAGAGTTACAGCTTTCCCCTCAAGAAGCCTTTCGCTAAGACAGTTCTTGTGGAATTGGCAAAGTGATATTTGGAAGCCCTTAGAGGCCTATGGTGAAAAAGGAAATATCCTCAGATGAAATCTGTAAAGAAGCTTTCTGAGAAACTGCTTAGTGTTCTGTTAATTCATCTCACAGAGTTACATCTGTATTTCGTGGATCTCTTTGCTAGCCTTATTTCTTTGGAATCTGAGAACAGATATTTCGGATTCCTATGAAGACTATAGGGGCAAAGGAAATATCCTCCGATAACAAAGAGAAAGAAGCTTTCTGAGAAACTTCTCTGTGTTCTGTGACATCATCTCACAGAGTTACAGCTTTTCCCTCAAGAAGCCCTTCGCTAAGACAGTTCTTGTGGAATTGGCAAAGTGATATTTGGAAGCCCATAGAGGGCTAGGGTGAAAAAGGAAATATCCTCAGATGAAATCTGGAAGGAAGCTTTCTGAGAGAGTGCTGAGTGTTCTGTTAATTCATCTCATAGAGTTACATCTCTATTTCGTGGATCTCTTTGCTAGCCTTATTTCTGTGGAATCTGAGAACAGATACTTCGGATCCCATTGAAGACTATAGGGCCAAAGGAAATATCCTCCGACAACAAAGAGAAAGAAGCTTTCTGAGAAACTTCTTTGTGTTCTGTGAAATCATCTCACAGAGTTACAGCTTTCCCCTCAAGAGGCCTTTCGCTAAGACTGTACTTGTGGAATTGGCAAAGTGATATTTGGAAGCACTTAGAGGGCTATGGTGAAAAAGGAAATATCCTCAGATGAAATCTGGAAGGAAGCTTTCTGAGAAACTGCTGAGTGTTCTGTTAATTCATCTCACAGAGTTACATCTGTATTTCGTGGATCTCTTTGCTAGCCTTATTTCTGTGGAATCGGAGAACAGATATTTCGGATCCCATTGAAGACTATAGGGCCAAAGGAAATATCCTCCGATAACAAAGAGAAAGAAGCTTTCTGAGAAACTTCTTTGTGTTCTGTGAAGTCATCTCACAGAGTTACAGCTTTCCCCTCAAGAAGCCTTTCGCTAAGACAGTTCTTGTGGAATTGGCAAAGTGATATTTGGAAGCCCTTAGAGGCCTATGGTGAAAAAGGAAATATCCTCAGATGAAATCTGTAAAGAAGCTTTCTGAGAAACTGCTTAGTGTTCTGTTAATTCATCTCACAGAGTTACATCTGTATTTCGTGGATCTCTTTGCTAGCCTTATTTCTTTGGAATCTGAGAACAGATATTTCGGATTCCTATGAAGACTATAGGGGCAAAGGAAATATCCTCCGATAACAAAGAGAAAGAAGCTTTCTGAGAAACTTCTTTGTGTTCTGTGAAATCATCTCACAGAGTTACAGCTTTCCCCTCAAGAAGCCTTTCGCTAAGACAGTTCTTGTGGAATTGGCAAAGTGATATTTGGAAGCCCATAGAGGGCTTTGTTGAAAAAGGAAATATCCTCAGATGAAATCTGGAAAGAAGCTTTCTGAGAAACTGCTGAGTGTTCTGTTAATTCATCTCACAGAGTTACATCTGTATTTCGTGGATCTCTTTGCTAGACTTATTTCTGTGGAATCTGAGAACAGATATTTCGGATCCTATTGAAGACTATAGGGCCAAAGGAAATATCCTCCGATAACAAAGAGAAAGAAGCTTTCTGAGAAACTTCTTTGTGTTCTGTGAAATCATCTCACAGAGTTACAGCTTTCCCCTCAAGAAGCCTTTCGCTAAGACAGTTCTTGTGGAATTGGCAAAGTGATATTTGGAAGCCCATAGAGGCCTAAGGTGAAACAGGAATTATCCTCAGATGAAATCTGGAAAGAAGCTTTCTGAGAAACTGCTGAGTGTTCTGTTAATTCATTTCACAGAGTTACATCTGTATTTCGTGGATCTCTTTGCTAGCCTTATTTCTGTGGAAGCTGAGAACAGATATTACGGATCCCATTGAAGACTATAGGGCCAAAGGAAATATCCTCCGTAACAAAGGGAAAGAAGGTTTCTGAGAAACTTCTTTGTGTTCTGTGAAATCATCTCACAGAGTTACAGCTTTCCCCTCAAGAAGCCTTTCGCAAAGACAGTTCTTGTGGAATTGCAAAGTGATATTTGGAAGCCCATAGAGGGCTATGGTGAAAAAGGAAATATCCTCAGATGAAATCTGGAAAGAAGCTTTCTGAGAAACTGCTGAGTGTTCTGTTAATTCATCTCACAGAGTTCCATCTGTATTTCGTGGATCTCTTTGCTAGACTTATTTCTGTGGAATCTGAGAACAGATATTTCCTATCCCTTTGAAGACTATTATGCCAAAGGAAATATCCTCCGATAACAAAGAGAAAGAACCTTTCTGAGAAACTTCTTTGTGTTCTGTGAAATCATCTCACAGAGTTACAGCTTTCCCCTCAAGAAGCCTTTCGCTAAGACAGTTCTTGTGGAATTGGCAAAGTGATATTTGGAAGCCCTTAGAGGGCTATGGTGAAAAAGGAAATTTCCTCAGATGAAATCTGGAAAGAAGCTTTCTGAGAAACTGCTTAGTGTTCTGCTAATTCATCTCACAGAGTTACATCTGTATTTCGTGGATCTCTTTGCTAGACTTATTTCTGTGGAATCTGAGAACAGATATTTCGGATCCCTTTGAAGACTATAGGGCCAAAGGAAATATCTTCCGATAACAAAGAGAAAGAAGCTTTCTGAGAAACTTCTTTGTGTTCTGTGAAATCATCTCACAGAGTTACAGCTTTCCCCTCAAGAAGCCTTTCGCTAAGACAGTTCTTGTGGAAATGGCAAAGTGATATTTGGAAGCCCATAGAGGGCTATGGTGAAAAAGGAAATATCCTCAGATGAAATCTGGAGAGAAGCTTTCTGAGAAACTGCTTAGTGTTCTGTTAATTCATCTCACAGAGTTACATCTGTATTTCGTGGATCTCTTTGCTAGCCTTATTTCTTTGGAATCTGAGAACAGATATTTCGGATCCCATTGAAGACTACAGGGCCAAAGGAAATATCCTCCGATAACAAAGAGAAAGAAGCTTTCTGAGAAACTTCTTTGTGTTCTGTGAAGTCATCTCACAGAGTTACAGCTTTCCCCTCAAGAAGCCTTTCGCTAAGACAGTTCTTGTGGAATTGTCAAAGTGATATTTGGAAGCCCTTAGAGGCCTATGGTGAAAAAGGAAATATCCTCAGATGAAATCTGTAAAGAAGCTTTCTGAGAAACTGCTTAGTGTTCTGTTAATTCATCTCACAGAGTTACATCTGTATTTCGTGGATCTCTTTGCTAGCCTTATTTCTTTGGAATGTGAGAACAGATATTTCGGAATCCTATGAAGACTATAGGGGCAAAGGAAATATCCTCCGATAACAAAGAGAAAGAAGCTTTCTGAGAAACTTCTTTGTGTTCTGTGAAATCATCTCACAGAGTTACAGCTTTCCCCTCAAGAAGCCTTTCGCTAAGACAGTTCTTGTGGAATTGGCAAAGTGATATTTGGAAGCCCATAGAGGGCTTTGTTGAAAAAGGAAATATCCTCAGATGAAATCTGGAAAGAAGCTTTCTGAGAAACTGCTGAGTGTTCTGTTAATTCATCTCACAGAGTTACATCTGTATTTCGTGGATCTCTTTGCTAGCCTTATTTCTGTGGAATGTGAGAACAGATATTTCGGATCCTATTGAAGACTATAGGGCCAAAGGAAATATCCTCCGATAACAAAGAGAAAGAAGCTTTCTGAGAAACTTCTTTGTGTTCTGTGAAATCATCTCACAGAGTTACAGCTTTCCCCTCAAGAAGCCTTTCGCTAAGACAGTTCTTGTGGAATTGGCAAAGTGATATTTGGAAGCCCATAGAGGCCTAAGGTGAAACAGGAAATATCCTCAGATGAAATCTGGAAAGAAGCTTTCTGAGAAACTGCTGAGTGTTCTGTTAATTCATTTCACAGAGTTACATCTGTATTTCGTGGATCTCTTTGCTAGCCTTATTTCTGTGGAAGCTGAGAACAGATATTACGGATCCCATTGAAGACTATAGGGCCAAAGGAAATATCCTCCGTAACAAAGGGAAAGAAGCTTTCTGAGAAACTTCTTTGTGTTCTTTGAAATCATCTCACAGAGTTACAGCTTTCCCCTCAAGAAGCCTTTCGCAAAGACAGTTCTTGTGGAATTGCAAAGAGATATTTGGAAGCCCATAGAGGGCTATGGTGAAAAAGGAAATATCCTCAGATGAAATCTGGAAAGAAGCTTTCTGAGAAACTGCTTAGTGTTCTGTTAATTCATCTCACAGAGTTCCATCTGTATTTCGTGGATCTCTTTGCTAGACTTATTTCTGTGGAATCTGAGAACAGATATTTCGGATCCCTTTGAAGACTATTATGCCAAAGGAAATATCCTCCGATAACAAAGAGAAAGAACCTTTCTGAGAAACTTCTTTGTGTTCTGTGAAATCATCTCACAGAGTTACAGCTTTCCCCTCAAGAAGCCTTTCGCTAAGACAGTTCTTGTGGAATTGGCAAAGTGATATTTGGAAGCCCTTAGAGGGCTATGGTGAAAAAGGAAATTTCCTCAGATGAAATCTGGAAAGAAGCTTTCTGAGAAACTGCTTAGTGTTCTGTTAATTCATCTCACAGAGTTACATCTGTATTTCGTGGATCTCTTTGCTAGACTTATTTCTGTGGAATCTGAGAACAGATATTTCGGATCCCATTGAAGACTATAGGGCCAAAGGAAATATCCTCCGATAACAAAGAGAAAGAAGCTTTCTGAGAAACTTCTTTGTGTTCTGTGAAATCATCTCACAGAGTTACAGCTTTCCCCTCAAGAAGCCTTTCGCTAAGACAGTTCTTGTGGAAATGGCAAAGTGATATTTGGAAGCCCATAGAGGGCTATGGTGGAAAAGGAAATATCCTCAGATGAAATCTGGAGAGAAGCTTTCTAAGAAACTCCTTAGTGTTCTGTTAATTCATCTCACAGAGTTACGTCTGTATTTCGTGGATCTCTTTGCTAGACTTATTTCTGTGGAATCTGAGAACAGATATTTCGGATCCTATTGAAGACTATAGGGCCAAAGGAAATATCCTCCGATAACAAAGAGAAAGAAGCTTTCTGAGAAACTTCTTTGTGTTCTGTGAAATCATCTCACAGAGCTACAGCTTTCCCCTCAAGAAGCCTTTCGATAAGACAGTTCTTGTGGAATTGGCAAAGTGATATTTGGAAGCCCATAGAGGGCTATGGTGAAAAAGGAAATATCCTCAGATGAAATCTGGAGAGAAGCTTTCTGAGAAACTGCTTAGTGTTCTGTTAATTCATCTCACAGAGTTACATCTGTATTTCGTGGATCTCTTTGCTAGACTTATTTCTGTGGAATCTGAGAACGGATATTTCGGATCCTATTGAAGACTATAGGGCCAAAGGAAATATCCTCCGATAACAAAGAGAAAGAAGCTTTCTGAGAAACTTCTTTGTGTTCTGTGAAATCATCTCACAGAGTTACAGCTTTCATCTCAAGAAGCCTTTCGCTAAGACAGTTCTTGTGGAATTGGCAAAGTGATATTTGGAAGCCCATAGAGGGCTGCGGTGAAAAAGGAAATATCCTCAGATGAAATCTGGAAAGAAGCTTTCTGAGAAACTGCTGAGTGTTCTGTTAAATCATCTCACAGAGTTACATCTGTATTTCGTGGATCTCTTTGCTAGACTTATTTCTGTGGAATCTGAGAACAGATATTTTGGATCCCTTTGAAGAATATAGGGCCAAAGGAAATATCCTCCGTAACAAAGGGAAAGAAGCTTTCTGAGAATCTTCTTTGTGTAATGTGAAATCATCTCACAGAGTTACGGCTTTCCCCTCAAGAAGCCTTTCGCAAAGACAGTTCTTGTGGAATTGCAAAGTGATATTTGGAAGCCCTTAGAGGGCTAGGGTGAAAAAGGAAATATCCTCAGATGAAATCTGGAAGGAAGCTTTCTGAGAAACTGCTGAGTGTTCTGTTAATTCATCTCACAGAGTTACATCTGTATTTCGTGGATCTCTTTGCTAGCCTTATTTCTGTGGAATCTGAGAACAGATATTTCGGATCCCATTGAAGACTATAGGGCCAAAGGAAATATCCTCCGATAACAAAGAGAAAGAAGCTTTCTGAGAAACTTCTTTGTGTTCTGTGAAATCATCTCACAGAGTTACAGCTTTCCCCTCAAGAAGCCTTTCGCTAAGACAGTTCTTGTGGAATTGGCAAAGTGATATTTGGAAGCCCTTAGAGGCCTATGGTGAAAAAGGAAATATCCTCAGATGAAATCTGGAAAGAAGCTTTCTGAGAAACTGCTTAGTGTTCTGTTAATTCATCTCACAGAGTTACATCTGTATTTCGTGGATCTCTTTGCTAGCCTTATTTCTTTGGAATCTGAGAACAGATATTTCGGATTCCTAGGAAGACTATAGGGCCAAAGGAAATATCCTCCGATAACAAAGAGAAAGAAGCTTTCTGAGAACCTTCTTTGTGTTCTGTGAAATCATCTCACAGAGTTACAGCTTTCCCCTCAAGAAGCCTTTCGATAAGACAGTTCTTGTGGAATTGGCAATGTGATATTTGGAAGCCCATAGAGGGCTAAGGTGAAAAAGGAAATATCCTCAGATGAAATCTGGAGAGAAGCTTTCTGAGAAACTGCTTAGTGTTCTGTTAATTCATCTCACAGAGTTACATCTGTATTTCGTGGATCTCTTTGCTAGACTTATTTCTGTGGAATCTGAGAACTGATATTTCGGATCCTATTGAAGACTATAGGGCCAAAGGAAATATCCTCCGATAACAAAGAGAAAGAAGCTTTCTGAGAAACTTCTTTGTGTTCTGTGAAATCATCTCACAGAGTTACAGCTTTCCCCTCAAGAAGCCTTTCGCTAAGACAGTTCTTGTGGAATTGGCAAAGTGATATTTGGAAGCCCATAGAGGGCTACGGTGAAAAAGGAAATATCCTCAGATGAAATCTGGAAAGAAGCTTTCTGAGAAACTGCTGAGTGTTCTGTTAATTCATCTCACAGAGTTACATCTGTATTTCGTGGATCTCTTTGCTAGCCTTATTTCTGTGGAATCTGAGAACAGATATTTCGGATCCCTTTGAAGAATATAGGGCCAAAGGAAATATCCTCCGTAACAAAGGGAAAGAAGCTTTCTGAGAATCTTCTTTGTGTAATGTGAAATCATCTCACAGAGTTACAGCTTTCCCCTCAAGAAGCCTTTCGCAAAGACAGTTCTTGTGGAATTGCAAAGTGATATTTGGAAGCCCTTAGAGGGCTAGGGTGAAAAAGGAAATATCCTCAGATGAAATCTGGAAGGAAGCTCTCTGAGAAACTGCTGAGTGTTCTGTTAATTCATCTCACAGAGTTACATCTGTATTTCGTGGATCTCTTTGCTAGCCTTATTTCTGTGGAATCTGAGAACAGATATTTCGGATCCCATTGAAGACTATAGGGCCAAAGAAAATATCCTCCGATAACAAAGAGAGAGAAGCTTTCTGAGAAACTTCTTTGTGCTCTGTGAAATCATCTCACAGAGTTACAGCTTTCCCCTCAAGAAGCCTTTCGCTAAGACAGTTCTTGTGGAATTGGCAAAGTGATATTTGGAAGCCCTTAGAGGCCTATGGTGAAAAAGGAAATATCCTCAGATGAAATCTGGAAAGAAGCTTTCTGAGAAACTGCTTAGTGTTCTGTTAATTCATCTCACAGAGTTACATCTGTATTTCGTGGATCTCTTTGCTAGCCTTATTTCTGTGGAATCTGAGAACAGATATTTCGGATTCCTATGAAGACTATAGGGGAAAGGAAATATCCTCAGATAACAAAGAGAAAGAAGCTTTCTGAGAAACTTCTCTGTGTTCTGTGACATCATCTCACAGAGTTACAGCTTTTCCCTCAAGAAGCCCTTCGCTAAGACAGTTCTTGTGGAATTGGCAAAGTGATATTTAGAAGCCCTTAGAGGCCTATGGTGAAAAAGGAAATATCCTCAGATGAAATCTGTAAAGAAGCTTTCTGAGAAACTGCTTAGTGTTCTGTTAATTCATCTCACAGAGTTACATCTGTATTTCGTGGATCTCTTTGCTAGCCTTATTTCTTTGGAATCTGAGAACAGATATTTCGGATTCCTATGAAGACTATAGGGGCAAAGGAAATATCCTCCGATAACAAAGAGAAAGAAGCTTTCTGAGAAACTTCTTTGTGTTCTGTGAAATCATCTCACAGAGTTACAGCTTTCCCCTCAAGAAGCCTTTCGCAAAGACAGTTCTTGTGGAATTGGCAAAGTGATATTTGGAAGCCCATAGAGGGCTACGGTGAAAAAGGAAATATCCTCAGATGAAATCTGGAAAGAAGCTTTCTGAGAAACTGCTGAGTGTTCTGTTAATTCATCTCACCGAATTACATCTGTATTTCGTGGATCTCTTTGCTAGCCTTATTTCTGTGGAAGCTGAGAACAGATATTACGGATCCCATTGAAGACTATAGGGCCAAAGGAAATATCCTCCGTAACAAAGGGAAAGAAGGTTTCTGAGAAACTTCTTTGTGTTCTGTGAAATCATCTCACAGAGTTACAGCTTTCCCCTCAAGAAGCCTTTCGCAAAGACAGTTTTTGTGGAATTGCAAAGTGATATTTGGAAGCCCTTAGAGGGCTATGGTGAAAAAGGAAATATCCTCAGATGAAATCTGGAAAGAAGCTTTCTGAGAAACTGCTTAGTGTTCTGTTAATTCATCTCACAGAGTTCCATCTGTATTTCGTGGATCTCTTTGCTAGACTTATTTCTGTGGAATCTGAGAACAGATATTTCCTATCCCTTTGAAGACTATTGGGCCAAAGGAAATATCCTCCGATAACAAAGAGGAAGAACCTTTCTGAGAAACTTCTTTGTGTTCTGTGAAATCATCTCACAGAGTTACAGCTTTCCCCTCAAGAAGCCTTTCGCTAAGACAGTTCTTGTGGAATTGGCAAAGTGATATTTGGAAGCCCTTAGAGGCCTATGGTGAAAAAGGAAATTTCCTCAGATGAAATCTGGAAAGAAGCTTTCTGAGAAACTGCTTAGTGTTCTGTTAATTCATCTCACAGAGTTACATCTGTATTTCGTGGATCTCTTTGCTAGACTTATTTCTGTGGAATCTGAGAACAGATATTTCGGATCCCTTTGAAGACTATAGGGCCAAAGGAAATATCCTCCGATAACAAAGAGAAAGAAGCTTTCTGAGAAACTTCTTTGTGTTCTGTGAAATCATCTCACAGAGTTACAGCTTTCCCCTCAAGAAGCCTTTCGCTAAGACAGTTCTTGTGGAAATGGCAAAGTGATATTTGGAAGCCCATAGAGGGCTATGGTGAAAAAGGAAATATCCTCAGATGAAATCTGGAGAGAAGCTTTCTGAGAAACTCCTTAGTGTTCTGTTAATTCATCTCACAGAGTTACATCTGTATTTCGTGGATCTCTTTGCTAGACTTATTTCTGTGGAATCTGAGAACAGATATTTCGGATCCTATTGAAGACTATAGGGCCAAAGGAAATATCCTCCGATAACAAACAGAAAGAAGCTTTCTGAGAAACTTCTTTGTGTTCTGTGAAATCATCTCACAGAGTTACAGCTTTCATCTCAAGAAGCCTTTCGCTAAGACAGTTCTTGTGGAATTGGCAAAGTGATATTTGGAAGCCCATAGAGGGCTACGGTGAAAAAGGAAATATCCTCAGATGAAATCTGGAAAGAAGCTTTCTGAGAAACTGCTGAGTGTTCTGTTAATTCATCTCACAGAGTTACATCTGTATTTCGTGGATCTCTTTGCTAGCCTTATTTCTGTGGAATCTGAGAACAGATATTTTGGATCCCTTTGAAGAATATAGGGCCAAAGGAAATATCCTCCGTAACAAAGGAAAAGAAGCTTTCTGAGAATCTTCTTTGTGTAATGTGAAATCATCTCACAGAGTTACAGCTTTCCCCTCAAGAATCCTTTCGCAAAGGCAGTTCTTGTGGAATTGCAGAGTGACATTTGGAAGCCCTTAGAGGGCTAGGGTGAAAAAGGAAATATCCTCAGATGAAATCTGGAAGGAAGCTCTCTGAGAAACTGCTGAGTGTTCTGTTAATTCATCTCACAGAGTTACATCTGTATTTCGTGGATCTCTTTGCTAGCCTTATTTCTGTGGAATCTGAGAACAGATACTTCGGATCCTATTGAAGACTATAGGGCCAAAGGAAATATCCTCCGATAACAAAGAGAAAGAAGCTTTCTGAGAAACTTCTTTGTGTTCTGTGAAATCATCTCACAGAGTTACAGCTTTCCCCTCAAGAAGCCTTTCGCTAAGACAGTTCTTGTGGAATTGGCAAAGTGATATTTGGAAGCCCATAGAGGGCTACGGTGAAACAGGAAATATCCTCAGATGAAATCTGGAAAGAAGCTTTCTGAGAAACTGCTGAGTGTTCTGTTAATTCATTTCACAGAGTTACATCTGTATTTCGTGGATCTCTTTGCTAGCCTTATTTCTGTGGAATCTGAGAACAGATATTTCGGATCGCATTGAAGACTATAGGGCCAAAGGAAATATCCTCCGTAACAAAGGGAAAGAAGCTTTCTGAGAAACTTCTTTGTGTTCTGTGAAATCATCTCACAGAGTTACAGCTTTCCCCTCAAGAAGCCTTTCGCAAAGACAGTTCTTGTGGAATTGGCAAAGTGATATTTGGAAGCCCTTAGAGGGCTAAGGTGAAAAAGGAAATATCCTCAGATGAAATCTGGAAAGAAGCTTTCTGAGAAACTGCTTAGTGTTCTGTTAATTCATCTCAGAGAGTTACATCTGTATTTCGTGGATCCCTTTGCTAGACTTATTTCTGTGGAATCTGAGAACAGATATTTCCGATCCCTTTGAAGACTATTGGGCCAAAGGAAATATCCTCCGATAACAAAGAGAAAGAACCTTTCTGAGAAACTTCTTTGTGTTCTGTGAAATCATCTCACAGAGTTACAGCTTTCGCCTCAAGAGGCCTTTCGCTAAGACTGTACTTGTGGAATTGGCAAAGTGATACTTGGAAGCCCTTAGAGGGCTATGGTGAAAAAGGAAATATCCTCAGATGAAATCTGGAAAGGAGCTTTCTGAGAAACTGCTTAGTGTTCTGTTAATTCATCTCACAGAGTTACATCTGTATTTCGTGGATCTCTTTGCTAGCCTTATTTCTTTGGAATCTGAGAACAGTTATTTCGGATTCCTATGAAGACTATAGGGGCAAAGGAATAATCCTCCGATAACAAAGAGAAAGAAGGTTTCTGAGAAACTTCTTTGTGTTCTGTGAAATCGTCTCACAGAGTTACAGCTTTCCCCTCAAGAAGCCTTTCGCTAAGACAGTTCTTGTGGAATTGGCAAAGTGATATTTGGAAGCCCATAGAGGGCTATGGTGAAAAAGGAAATATCCTCAGATGAAATCTGGAGAGAAGCTTTCTGAGAAACTCCTCAGTGTTCTGTTAATTCATCTCACAGAGTTACATCGGTATTTCGTGGATCTCTTTGCTAGACTTATTTCTGTGGAATCTGAGAACAGATATTTCGGATCCTATTGAAGACTATAGGGCCAAAGGAAATATCCTCCGATAACAAAGAGAAAGAAGTTTTCTGAGACACTTCTTTGTATTCTGTGAAATCATCTCACAGAGTTACAGCTTTCCCCTCAAGAAACCTTTCGCTAAGACAGTTCTTGTGGAATTGGCAAAGTGATATTTGGAGGCCCATAGAGGGCTATGGTGAAAAAGGAAATATCCTCAGATGAAATCTGGAAAGAAGCTTTCTGAGAAACTGCTGAGTGTTCTGTTAATTCATCTCACAGAGTTACATCTGTATTTCGTG
Source organism: Macaca nemestrina (assembly GCF_043159975.1). Taxonomy (NCBI): domain Eukaryota; kingdom Metazoa; phylum Chordata; class Mammalia; order Primates; family Cercopithecidae; genus Macaca; species Macaca nemestrina. The sequence goes on from NC_092144.1 coordinate 26,476,819, forward strand.
GATCTCTTTGCTAGCCTTATTTCTGTGGAATCTGAGAACAGATATATCGGATCCCTTTGAAGAATATAGGGCCAAAGGAAATATCCTCCGTAACAAAGGAAAAGAAGCTTTCTGAGAATCTTCTTTGTGTAATGTGAAATCATCTCACAGAGTTACAGCTTTCCCCTCAAGAATCCTTTCGCAAAGGCAGTTCTTGTGGAATTGCAGAGTGACATTTGGAAGCCCTTAGAGGGCTAGGGTGAAAAAGGAAATATCCTCAGATGAAATCTGGAAGGAAGCTCTCTGAGAAACTGCTGAGTGTTCTGTTAATTCATCTCACAGAGTTACATCTGTATTTCGTGGATCTCTTTGCTAGCCTTATTTCTGTGGAATCTGAGAACAGATACTTCGGATCCTATTGAAGACTATAGGGCCAAAGGAAATATCCTCCGATAACAAAGAGAAAGAAGCTTTCTGAGAAACTTCTTTGTGTTCTGTGAAATCATCTCACAGAGTTACAGCTTTCCCCTCAAGAAGCCTTTCGCTAAGACAGTTCTTGTGGAATTGGCAAAGTGATATTTGGAAGCCCATAGAGGGCTACGGTGAAACAGGAAATATCCTCAGATGAAATCTGGAAAGAAGCTTTCTGAGAAACTGCTGAGTGTTCTGTTAATTCATTTCACAGAGTTACATCTGTATTTCGTGGATCTCTTTGCTAGCCTTATTTCTGTGGAATCTGAGAACAGATATTTCGGATCGCATTGAAGACTATAGGGCCAAAGGAAATATCCTCCGTAACAAAGGGAAAGAAGCTTTCTGAGAAACTTCTTTGTGTTCTGTGAAATCATCTCACAGAGTTACAGCTTTCCCCTCAAGAAGCCTTTCGCAAAGACAGTTCTTGTGGAATTGGCAAAGTGATATTTGGAAGCCCTTAGAGGGCTAAGGTGAAAAAGGAAATATCCTCAGATGAAATCTGGAAAGAAGCTTTCTGAGAAACTGCTTAGTGTTCTGTTAATTCATCTCAGAGAGTTACATCTGTATTTCGTGGATCCCTTTGCTAGACTTATTTCTGTGGAATCTGAGAACAGATATTTCCGATCCCTTTGAAGACTATTGGGCCAAAGGAAATATCCTCCGATAACAAAGAGAAAGAACCTTTCTGAGAAACTTCTTTGTGTTCTGTGAAATCATCTCACAGAGTTACAGCTTTCGCCTCAAGAGGCCTTTCGCTAAGACTGTACTTGTGGAATTGGCAAAGTGATACTTGGAAGCCCTTAGAGGGCTATGGTGAAAAAGGAAATATCCTCAGATGAAATCTGGAAAGGAGCTTTCTGAGAAACTGCTTAGTGTTCTGTTAATTCATCTCACAGAGTTACATCTGTATTTCGTGGATCTCTTTGCTAGCCTTATTTCTTTGGAATCTGAGAACAGTTATTTCGGATTCCTATGAAGACTATAGGGGCAAAGGAATAATCCTCCGATAACAAAGAGAAAGAAGGTTTCTGAGAAACTTCTTTGTGTTCTGTGAAATCGTCTCACAGAGTTACAGCTTTCCCCTCAAGAAGCCTTTCGCTAAGACAGTTCTTGTGGAATTGGCAAAGTGATATTTGGAAGCCCATAGAGGGCTATGGTGAAAAAGGAAATATCCTCAGATGAAATCTGGAGAGAAGCTTTCTGAGAAACTCCTCAGTGTTCTGTTAATTCATCTCACAGAGTTACATCGGTATTTCGTGGATCTCTTTGCTAGACTTATTTCTGTGGAATCTGAGAACAGATATTTCGGATCCTATTGAAGACTATAGGGCCAAAGGAAATATCCTCCGATAACAAAGAGAAAGAAGTTTTCTGAGACACTTCTTTGTATTCTGTGAAATCATCTCACAGAGTTACAGCTTTCCCCTCAAGAAACCTTTCGCTAAGACAGTTCTTGTGGAATTGGCAAAGTGATATTTGGAGGCCCATAGAGGGCTATGGTGAAAAAGGAAATATCCTCAGATGAAATCTGGAAAGAAGCTTTCTGAGAAACTGCTGAGTGTTCTGTTAATTCATCTCACAGAGTTACATCTGTATTTCGTGGATCTCTTTGCTAGCCTTATTTCTGTGGAATCTGAGAACAGATATTTCGGATCCCATTGAAGACTATAGGGCCAAAGGAAATATCCTCCGATAACAAAGAGAAAGAAGCTTTCTGAGAAACTTCTTTGTGTTCTGTGAAATCATCTCACAGAGTTACAGCTTTCCCCTCAAGAAGCCTTTCGCTAAGACAGTTCTTGTGGAATTGGCAAAGTGATATTTGGAAGCCCTTAGAGGCCTATGGTGAAAAAGGAAATATCCTCAGATGAAATCTGGAAAGAAGCTTTCTGAGAAACTGCTTAGTGTTCTGTTAATTCATCTCACAGAGTTACATCTGTATTTCGTGGATCTCTTTGCTAGCCTTATTTCTTTGGAAACTGAGAACAGATATTTCGGATTCCTATGAAGACTATAGGGGCAAAGGAAATATCCTCCGATAACAAAGAGAAAGAAGCTTTCTGAGAACCTTCTTTGTGTTCTGTGAAATCATCTCACAGAGTTACAGCTTTCCCCTCAAGAAGCCTTTCGCTAAGACAGTTCTTGTGGAATTGGCAAAGTGATATTTGGAAGCCCATAGAGGGCTATGGTGAAAAAGGAAATATCCTCAGATGAAATCTGGAAAGAAGCTTTCTGAGAAACTGCTTAGTGTTCTGTTAATTCATCTCACAGAGTTACATCTGTATTTCGTGGATCTCTTTGCTATACTTATTTCTGTGGAATCTGAGAACAGATATTTCGGATCCTATTGAAGACTATAGGGCCAAAGGAAATATCCTCCGATAACCAAGAGAAAGAAGCTTTCTGAGAAACTTCTTTGTGTTCTGTGAAATCATCTCACAGAGTTACAGCTTTCCCCTCAAGAAGCCTTTCGCTAAGACAGTTCTTGTGGAATTGGCAAAGTGATATTTGGAAGCCCATAGAGGGCTACGGTGAAAAAGGAAATATCCTCAGATGAAATCTGGAAAGAAGCTTTCTGAGAAACTGCTGAGTGTTCTGTTAATTCATCTCACAGAGTTACATCTGTATTTCGTGGATCTCTTTGCTAGCCTGATTTCTGTGGATTTTGAGAACAGATATTTCGGATCCCATTGAAGACTATAGGGCCAAAGGAAATATCCTCCGTAACAAAGGGAAAGAAGCTTTCTGAGAAACTTCTTTGTGTTCTGTGAAATCAACTCACAGAGTTACAGCTTTCCCCTCAAGAAGCCTTTCGCAAAGACAGTTCTTGTGGAACTGCAAAGTGATATTTGGAAGCCCTTAGAGGGCTATGGTGAAAAAGGAAATATCCTCAGATGAAATCTGGAAAGAAGCTTTCAGAGAAACTGCTTAGTGTTCTGTTAATTCATCTCACAGAGTTACATCTGTATTTCGGGGATGTCTTTGCTAGACTTATTTCTGTGGAATCTGAGAACAGATATTTCCGATTCCTTTGAAGACTATTGGGCCAAAGGAAATATCCTCCGATAACAAAGAGAAAGAACCTTTCTGAGAAACTTCTTTGTGTTCTGTGAAATCATCTCACAGAGTTACAGCTTTCCCCTCAAGAGGCCTTTCGCTAAGACTGTACTTGTGGAATTGGCAAAGTGATATTTGGAAGCCCTTAGAGGGCTAGGGTGAAAAAGGAAATATCCTCAGATGAAATCTGGAAGGAAGCTTTCTGAGAAACTGCTGAGTGTTCTGTTAATTCATCTCACAGAGTTACATCTGTATTTCGTGGATCTCTTTGCTAGCCTTATTTCTGTGGAATCTGAGAACAGATATTTCGGATCCCATTGAAGACTATAGGGCCAAAGGAAATATCCTCCGATAACAAAGAGAAAGAAGCTTTCTGAGAAACTTCTTTGTGTTCTGTGAAATCATCTCACAGAGTTACAGCTTTCCCCTCAAGAAGCCTTTCGCTAAGACAGTTCTTGTGGAATTGGCAAAGTGATATTTGGAAGCCCTTAGAGGCCTATGGTGAAAAAGGAAATATCCTCAGATGAAATCTGGAAAGAAGCTTTCTGAGAAACTGCTTAGTGTTCTGTTAATTCATCTCACAGAGTTACATCTGTATTTCGTGGATCTCTTTGCTAGCCTTATTTCTTTGGAAACTGAGAACAGATATTTCGGATTCCTATGAAGACTATAGGGGCAAAGGAAATATCCTCCGATAACAAAGAGAAAGAAGCTTTCTGAGAACCTTCTTTGTGTTCTGTGAAATCATCTCACAGAGTTACAGCTTTCCCCTCAAGAAGCCTTTCGCTAAGACAGTTCTTGTGGAATTGGCAAAGTGATATTTGGAAGCCCATAGAGGGCTATGGTGAAAAAGGAAATATCCTCAGATGAAATCTGGAAAGAAGCTTTCTGAGAAACTGCTTAGTGTTCTGTTAATTCATCTCACAGAGTTACATCTGTATTTCGTGGATCTCTTTGCTATACTTATTTCTGTGGAATCTGAGAACAGATATTTCGGATCCTATTGAAGACTATAGGGCCAAAGGAAATATCCTCCGATAACCAAGAGAAAGAAGCTTTCTGAGAAACTTCTTTGTGTTCTGTGAAATCATCTCACAGAGTTACAGCTTTCCCCTCAAGAAGCCTTTCGCTAAGACAGTTCTTGTGGAATTGGCAAAGTGATATTTGGAAGCCCATAGAGGGCTACGGTGAAAAAGGAAATATCCTCAGATGAAATCTGGAAAGAAGCTTTCTGAGAAACTGCTGAGTGTTCTGTTAATTCATCTCACAGAGTTACATCTGTATTTCGTGGATCTCTTTGCTAGCCTGATTTCTGTGGATTTTGAGAACAGATATTTCGGATCCCATTGAAGACTATAGGGCCAAAGGAAATATCCTCCGTAACAAAGGGAAAGAAGCTTTCTGAGAAACTTCTTTGTGTTCTGTGAAATCAACTCACAGAGTTACAGCTTTCCCCTCAAGAAGCCTTTCGCAAAGACAGTTCTTGTGGAACTGCAAAGTGATATTTGGAAGCCCTTAGAGGGCTATGGTGAAAAAGGAAATATCCTCAGATGAAATCTGGAAAGAAGCTTTCAGAGAAACTGCTTAGTGTTCTGTTAATTCATCTCACAGAGTTACATCTGTATTTCGGGGATGTCTTTGCTAGACTTATTTCTGTGGAATCTGAGAACAGATATTTCCGATTCCTTTGAAGACTATTGGGCCAAAGGAAATATCCTCCGATAACAAAGAGAAAGAACCTTTCTGAGAAACTTCTTTGTGTTCTGTGAAATCATCTCACAGAGTTACAGCTTTCCCCTCAAGAGGCCTTTCGCTAAGACTGTACTTGTGGAATTGGCAAAGTGATATTTGGAAGCCCTTAGAGGGCTAGGGTGAAAAAGGAAATATCCTCAGATGAAATCTGGAAGGAAGCTTTCTGAGAAACTGCTGAGTGTTCTGTTAATTCATCTCACAGAGTTACATCTGTATTTCGTGGATCTCTTTGCTAGCCTTATTTCTGTGGAATCTGAGAACAGATATTTCGGATCCCATTGAAGACTATAGGGCCAAAGGAAATATCCTCCGATAACAAAGAGAAAGAAGCTTTCTGAGAAACTTCTTTGTGTTCTGTGAAATCATCTCACAGAGTTACAGCTTTCCCCTCAAGAAGCCTTTCGCTAAGCCAGTTCTTGTGGAATTGGCAAAGTGATATTTGGAAGCCCATAGAGGCCTAAGGTGAAACAGGAAATATCCTCAGATGAAATCTGGAAAGAAGCTTTCTGAGAAACTGCTGAGTGTTCTGTTAATTCATTTCACAGAGTTACATCTGTATTTCGTGGATCTCTTTGCTAGCCTTATTTCTGTGGAAGCTGAGAACAGATATTACGGATCCCATTGAAGACAATAGGGCCAAAGGAAATATCCTCCGTAACAAAGGGAAAGAAGCTTTCTGAGAAACTTCTTTGTGTTCTGTGAAATCATCTCACAGAGTTACAGCTTTCCCCTCAAGAAGCCTTTCGCAAAGACAGTTCTTGTGGAATTGCAAAGTGATATTTGGAAGCCCTTAGAGGGCTATGGTGAAAAAGGAAATATCCTCAGATGAAATCTGGAAAGAAGCTTTCTGAGAAGCTGCTTAGTGTTCTGTTAATTCATCTCACAGAGTTCCATCTGTATTTCGTGGATCTCTTTGCTAGACTTATTTCTGTGGAATCTGAGAACAGATATTTCGGATCCTATTGAAGACTATAGGGCCAAAGGAAATATCCTCCGATAACAAAGAGAAAGAAGCTTTCTGAGAAACTTCTTTGTGTTCTGTGAAATCATCTCACAGAGTTACAGCTTTCCCCTCAAGAAGCCTTTCGCTAAGACAGTTCTTGTGGAATTGGCAAAGTGATATTTGGAAGCCCATAGAGGGCTACGGTGAAAAAGGAAATATCCTCAGATGAAATCTGGAAAGAAGCTTTCTGAGAAACTGCTGAGTGTTCTGTTAATTCATCTCACATAGTTACATCTGTATTTCGTGGATCTCTTTGCTAGCCTTATTTCTGTGGAATCTGAGAACAGATATTTCGGATCCCTTTGAAGAATATAGGGCCAAAGGAAATATCCTCCGTAACAAAGGGAAAGAAGCTTTCTGAGAATCTTCTTTGTGTAATGTGAAATCATCTCACAGAGTTACAGCTTTCCCCTCAAGAAGCCTTTCGCAAAGACAGTTCTTGTGGAATTGCAAAGTGATATTTGGAAGCCCTTAGAGGGCTAGGGTGAAAAAGGAAATAACCTCAGATGAAATCTGGAAGGAAGCTTTCTGAGAAACTGCTTAGTGTTCTGTTAATTCATCTCACAGATTTACATCTGTATTTCGTGGATCTCTTTGCTAGCCTTATTTCTGTGGAATCTGAGAACAGATATTTCGGATCCCATTGAAGACTATAGGGCCAAAGTAAATATCCTCCGATAACAAAGAGAAAGAAGCTTTCTGAGAAACTTCTTTGTGTTCTGTGAAATCATCTCACAGAGTTACAGCTTTCCCCTCAAGAAGCCTTTCGCTAAGACAGTTCTTGTGGAATTGGCAAAGTGATATTTGGAAGCCCTTAGAGGCCTATGGTGAAAAAGGAAATATCCTCAGATGAAATCTGGAAAGAAGCTTTCTGAGAAACTGCTTAGTGTTCTGTTAATTCATCTCACAGAGTTACATCTGTATTTCGTGGATCTCTTTGCTAGCCTTATTTCTGTGGAATCTGAGAACAGATATTTCGGATTCCTAAGAAGACTATAGGGCCAAAGGAAATATCCTCCGATAACAAAGAGAAAGAAGCTTTCTGAGAAACTTCTCTGTGTTCTGTGACATCATCTCACAGAGTTACAGCTTTTCCCTCAAGAAGCCCTTCGCTAAGACAGTTCTTGTGGAATTGGCAAAGTGATATTTGGAAGCCCATAGAGGGCTAGGGTGAAAAAGGAAATATCCTCAGATGAAATCTGGAAGGAAGCTTTCTGAGAGAGTGCTGAGTGTTCTGTTAATTCATCTCACAGAGTTACATCTGTATTTCGTGGATCTCTTTGCTAGCCTTATTTCTGTGGAATCTGAGAACAGATACTTCGGATCCCATTGAAGACTATAGGGCCAAAGGAAATATCCTCCGATAACAAAGAGAAAGGAGCTTTCTGAGAAACTTCTTTGTGTTCTGTGAAATCATCTCACAGAGTTACAGCTTTCCCCTCAAGAAGCCTTTCGCTAAGACAGTTCTTGTGGAATTGCCAAAGTGATATTTGGAAGCCCATAGAGGGCTATGGTGAAAAAGGAAATATCCTCAGATGAAATCTGGAAAGAAGCTTTCTGAGAAACTGCTTAGTGTTCTGTTAATTCATCTCACAGAGTTACATCTGTATTTCGTGGATCTCTTTGCTAGACTTATTTCTGTGGAATCTGAGAACAGATATTTCGGATCCTATTGAAGACTATAGGGCCAAAGGAAATATCCTCCGATAACAAAGAGAAAGAAGCTTTCTGAGAAACTTCTTTGTGTTCTGTGAAATCATCTCACAGAGTTACAGCTTTCCCCTCAAGAAGCCTTTCGCTAAGACAGTTCTTGTGGAATTGCAAAGTGATATTTGGAAGCCCATAGAGGCCTACGGTGAAACAGGAAATATCCTCAGATGAAATCTGGAAAGAAGCTTTCTGAGAAACTGCTGAGTGTTCTGTTAATTCATTTCACAGAGTTACATCTGTATTTCGTGGATCTCTTTGCTAGCCTTATTTCTGTGGAAGCTGAGAACAGATATTACGGATCCCATTGAAGACTATAGGGCCAAAGGAAATATCCTCCGTAACAAAGAGAAAGAAGCTTTCTGAGAAACTTCTTTGTGTTCTGTGAAATCATCTCACAGAGTTACAGCTTTCCCCTCAAGAAGCCTTTCGCAAAGACAGTTCTTGTGGAATTGCAAAGTGATATTTGGAAGCCCTTAGAGGGCTATGGTGAAAAAGGAAATATCCTCAGATGAAATCTGGAAAGAAGCTTTCTGAGAAACTGCTTAGTGTTCTGTTAATTCATCTCACAGAGTTCCATCTGTATTTCGTGGATCTCTTTGCTAGACTTATTTCTGTGGAATCTGAGAACAGATATTTCCTATCCCTTTGAAGACTATTGGGCCAAAGGAAATATCCTCCGATAACAAAGAGAAAGAACCTTTCTGAGAAACTTCTTTGTGTTCTGTGAAATCATCTCACAGAGTTACAGCTTTCCCCTCAAGAAGCCTTTCACTAAGACAGTTCTTGTGGAATTGGCAAAGTGATATTTGGAAGCCCTTAGAGGGCTATGGTGAAAAAGGAAATTTCCTCAGATGAAATCTGGAAAGAAGCTTTCTGAGAAACTGCTTAGTGTTCTGTTAATTCATCTCACAGAGTTACATCTGTATTTCGTGGATCTCTTTGCTAGACTTATTTCTGTGGAATCTGAGAACAGATATTTCGGATCCCTTTGAAGACTATAGGGCCAAAGGAAATATCCTCCGATAACAAAGAGAAAGAAGCTTTCTGAGAAACTTCTTTGTGTTCTGTGAAATCATCTCACAGAGTTACAGCTTTCCCCTCAAGAAGCCTTTCGCTAAGACAGTTCTTGTGGAATTGGCAAAGTGATATTTGGAAGCCCATAGAGGGCTATGGTGAAAAAGGAATTATCCTCAGATGAAATCTGGAGAGAAGCTTTCTGAGAAACTGCTTAGTGTTCTGTTAATTCATCTCACAGAGTTACATCTGTATTTCGTGGATCTCTTTGCTAGACTTATTTCTGTGGAATCTGAGAACAGATATTTCGGATCCTATTGAAGACTACAGGGCCAAAGGAAATATCCTCCGATAACAAAGAGAAAGAAGCTTTCTGAGAAACTTCTTTGTGTTCTGTGAAATCATCTCACAGAGTTACAGCTTTCCCCTCAAGAAGCCTTTCGCTAAGACAGTTCTTGTGGAATTGGCAAAGTGATATTTGGAAGCCCTTAGAGGGCTAGGGTGAAAAAGGAAATATCCTCAGATGAAATCTGGAAGGAAGCTTTCTGAGAAACTGCTGAGTGTTCTGTTAATTCATCTCACAGAGTTACATCTGTATTTCGTGGATCTCTTTGCTAGCCTTATTTCTGTGGAATCTGAGAACAGATATTTCGGATCCCATTGAAGACTATAGGGCCAAAGTAAATATCCTCCGATAACAAAGAGAAAGAAGCTTTCTGAGAAACTTCTTTGTGTTCTGTGAAATCATCTCACAGAGTTACAGCTTTTCCCTCAAGAAGCCCTTCGCTAAGACAGTTCTTGTGGAATTGGCAAAGTGATATTTGGAAGCCCATAGAGGGCTAGGGTGAAAAAGGAAATATCCTCAGATGAAATCTGGAAGGAAGCTTTCTGAGAGAGTGCTGAGTGTTCTGTTAATTCATCTCACAGAGTTACATCTGTATTTCGTGGATCTCTTTGCTAGCCTTATTTCTGTGGAATCTGAGAACAGATACTTCGGATCCCATTGAAGACTATTGGGCCAAAGGAAATATCCTCCGATAACAAAGAGAAAGGAGCTTTCTGAGAAACTTCTCTGTGTTCTGTGAAATCATCTCACAGAGTTACAGCTTTCCCCTCAAGAAGCCTTTCGCTAAGACAGTTCTTGTGGAATTGGCAAAGTGATATTTGGAAGCCCATAGAGGGCTATGGTGAAAAAGGAAATATCCTCAGATGAAATCTGGAAAGAAGCTTTCTGAGAAACTGCTTAGTGTTCTGTTAATTCATCTCACAGAGTTACATCTGTATTTCGTGGATTTCTTTGCTAGACTTATTTCTGTGGAATCTGAGAACAGATATTTCGGATCCTATTGAAGACTATAGGGCCAAAGGAAATATCCTCCGATAACAAAGAGAAAGAAGCTTTCTGAGAAACTTCTTTGTGTTCTGTGAAATCATCTCACAGAGTTACAGCTTTCCCCTCAAGAAGCCTTTCGCTAAGACAGTTCTTGTGGAATTGGCAAAGTGATATTTGGAAGCCCATAGAGGGCTACGTTGAAACAGGAAATATCCTCAGATGAAATCTGCAAAGAAGCTTTCTGAGAAACTGCTGAGTGTTCTGTTAATTCATTTCACAGAGTTACATCTGTATTTCGTGGATCTCTTTGCTAGCCTTATTTCTGTGGAATCTGGGAACAGATATTTCGGATCCCATTGAAGACTATAGGGCCAAAGGAAATATCCTCCGTAACAAAGGGAAAGAAGCTTTCTGAGAAACTTCTTTGTGTTCTGTGAAATCATCTCACAGAGTTACAGCTTTCCACTCAAGAAGCCTTTCGCAAAGACAGTTCTTGTGGAATTGGCAAAGTGATATTTGGAAGCCCTTAGAGGGCTATGGTGAAAAAGGAAATATCCTCAGATGAAATCTGGAAAGAAGCTTTCTGAGAAACTGCTTAGTGTTCTGTTAATTCATCTCACAGAGTTACATCTGTATTTCGTGGATCCCTTTGCTAGACTTATTTCTGTGGAATCTGAGAACAGATATTTCCGATCCCTTTGAAGACTATTGGGCCAAAAGAAATATCCTCCGATAACAAAGAGAAAGAACCTTTCTGAGAAACTTCTTTGTGTTCTGTGAAATCATCTCACAGAGTTACAGCTTTCCCCTCAAGAGGCCTTTCGCTAAGACTGTACTTGTGGAATTGGCAAAGTGATATTTGAAAACCCTTAGAGGGCTATGGTGAAAAAGGAAATATCCTCAGATGAAATCTGGAAAGAAACTTTCTGAGAAACTGCTTAGTGTTCTGTTAATTCATCTCACAGAGTTACATCTGTATTTCGTGGATCTCTTTGCTAGCCTTATTTCTTTGGAATGTGAGAACAGTTATTTCGGATTCCTATGAAGACTATAGGGGCAAAGGAAAAATCCTCCGATAACAATGAGAAAGAAGCTTTCTGAGAAACTTCTTTGTGTTCTGTGAAATCGTCTCACAGAGTTACAGCTTTCCCCTCAAGAAGCCTTTCGCTAAGACAGTTCTTGTGGAATTGGCAAAGTGATATTTGGAAGCCCATAGAGGGCTATGGTGAAAAAGGAAATATCCTCAGATGAAATCTGGAGAGAAGCTTTCTGAGAAACTCCTTAGTGTTCTGTTAATTCATCTCACAGAGTTACATCGGTATTTCGTGGATCTCTTTGCTAGACTTATTTCTGTGGAATCTGAGAACAGATATTTCGGATCCAATTGAAGACTATATGGCCAAAGGAAATATCCTCCGATAACAAAGAGAAAGAAGTTTTCTGAGACCCTTCTTTGTATTCTGTGAAATCATCTCACAGAGTTACATCTTTCCCCTCAAGAAACCTTTCGCTAAGACAGTTCTTGTGGAATTGGCAAAGTGATATTTTGAAGCCCATAGAGGGCTATGGTGAAAAAGGAAATATCCTCAGATGAAATCTGGAAGGAAGCTTTCTGAGAAACTGCTGAGTGTTCTGTTAATTCATCTCACAGAGTTACATCTGTATTTCGTGGATCTCTTTGCTAGCCTTATTTCTGTGGAATCTGAGAACAGATATTTCGGATCCCATTGAAGACTATAGGGCCAAAGGAAATATCCTCCGATAACAAAGAGAAAGAAGCTTTCTGAGAAACTTCTTTGTGTTCTGTGAAATCATCTCACAGAGTTACAGCTTTCCCCTCAAGAAGCCTTTCGCTAAGACAGTTCTTGTGGAATTGGCAAAGTGATATTTGGAAGCCCATAGAGGGCTACGGTGAAAAAGGAAATATCCTCAGATGAAATCTGGAAAGAAGCTTTCTGAGAAACTGCTGAGTGTTCTGTTAATTCATCTCACAGAGTTACATCTGTATTTCGTGGATCTCTTTGCTAGCCTTATTTCTGTGGAATCTGAGAACAGATATTTCGGATCCCATTGAAGACTATAGGGCCAAAGGAAATATCCTCCGTAACAAAGGGAAAGAAGCTTTCTGAGAAACTTCTTTGTGTTCTGTGAAATCGTCTCACAGAGTTACAGCTTTCCCCTCAAGAAGCCTTTCGCAAAGACAGTTCTTGTGGAATTGCAAAGTGATATTTGGAAGCCCTTAGAGGGCTATTGTGAAAAAGGAAATATCCTCAGATGAAATCTGGAAAGAAGCTTTCTGAGAAACTGCTTATTGTTCTGTTAATTCATCTCACAGAGTTACATCTGTATTTCGTGGATCTCTTTGCTAGACTTATTTCTGTGGAATCTGAGAACAGATATTTCCGATCCCTTTGAAGACTATTGGGCCAAAGGAAATATCCTCCGATAATAAAGAGAAAGAAGCTTTCTGAGAAACTTCTTTGTGTTCTGTGAAATCATCTCACAGAGTTACAGCTTTCCCCTCAAGAAGCCTTTCGCTAAGACAGTTCTTGTGGAATTGGCAAAGTGATATTTGGAAGCCCGTAGAGGGCTATGGTGAAAAAGGAAATATCCTCAGATGAAATCTGGAAAGAAGCTTTCTGAGAAACTGCTTAGTGTTCTGTTAGTTCATCTCACAGAGTTACATCTGTATTTCCTGGATCTCTTTGCTAGCCTTATTTCTGTGGAATCTGAGAACAGATATTTCGGATCCCTTTGAAGACTATAGGGCCAAAGGAAATATCCTCCGATAACAAAGAGAAAGAAGCTTTCTGAGAAACTTCTTTGTGTTCTGTGAAATCATCTCACAGAGTTACAGCTTTCCCCTCAAGAAGCCTTTCGCTAAGACAGTTCTTGTGGAATTGGCAAAGTGATATTTGGAAGCCCATAGAGGGCTAGGGTGAAAAAGGAAATATCCTCAGATGAAATCTGGAAAGAAGCTTTCTGAGAAACTGCTTAGTGTTCTGTTAATTCATCTCACAGAGTTACATCTGTATTTCGTGGATCTCTTTGCTAGACTTATTTCTGTGGAATCTGAGAACGGATATTTCCGATCCCTTTGAAGACGATAGGGCCAAAGTAAATAATCTCTGATAACAAAGAGAAAGAAGCTTTCTGAGAAACTTCTTTGTGTTCTGTGAAATCATCTCACAGAGTTACAGCTTTCCCCTCAAGAAGCCTTTCGCTAAGACAGTTCTTGTGGAATTGGCAAAGTGATATTTGGAAGCCCATAGAGGGCTATGGTGAAAAAGGAAATATCCCCAGATGAAATCTGGAAAGAAGCTTTCTGAGAAACTGCTTAGTGTTCTGTTAATTCATCTCACAGAGTTACATCTGTATTTCGTGGATCTCTTTGCTAAACTTATTTCTGTGGAATCTGAGAACAGATAATTCGGATCCTATTGAAGACTATAAGGCCAAAGAAAATATCCTCCGATAACAAAGAGAAAGAAGATTTCTGAGAAACTTCTTTGTGTTCTGTGAAATCATCTCACAGAGTTACAGCTTTCCCCTCAAGAAGCCTTTCGCTAAGACAGTTCTTGTGGAATTGGCAAAGTGATATTTGGAAGCCCATAGAGGGCTATGGTGAAAAAGGAAATATCCTCAGATGAAATCTGGAAAGAAGCTTTCTGAGAAACTGCTGAGTGTTCTGTTAATTCACCTCACAGAGTTACATCTGTATTTCGTGGATCTCTTTGCTAGACTTATTTCTGTGGAATCTGAGAACGGATATTTCCGATCCCTTTGAAGACTATAGGGCCAAAGTAAATAATCTCCGATAACAAAGAGAAAGAAGCTTTCTGAGAAACTTCTTTCAATTCTGCGAAATCATCTCACAGAGATACAGCTTTCCCCTCAAGAAGCCTTTCGCTAAGACAGTTCTTGTGGATTTGGCAAAGTGATATTTGGAAGCCCATACAGGGCTATGGTGAAAAAGGAAATATCCTCAGATGAAATATGGAAAGAAGCTTTCTGAGAAACTGCTTAGTGTTGTGTTAATTCATCTCACAGAGTTACATCTGTATTTCGTGGATCTCTTCGCTAGACTTATTTCTGTGGAATCTGAGAACAGATATTTCGGATCCCTTTGAAGAGAATAGGGCCAAAGGAAATATCCTCCGATAACAAAGAGAAAGAAGCTTTCTGAGAAACTTCTTTGTGTTCTGTGAAATCATCTCACAGAGCTACAGCTTTCCCCTCAAGAAGCCTTTCGCTAAGACAGTTCTTGTGGAATTGGCAAAGTGATATTTGGAAGCCCATAGAGGTCTATGGTGAAAAAGGAAATATCCTCAGATGAAATCTGGAAAGAAGCTTTCTGAGAAACTGCTGAGTGTTCTGTTAATTCATCTCACAGAGTTACATCTGTATTTCGTGGATCTCTCTGCTAGCCTTATTTCTGTGGAATCTGAGAACAAATATTTCGGATCCCATTGAAGACTACAGGGCCAAAGGAAATGTCCTCCGATAACAAAGAGAAAGAAGTTTTCTAAGAAACTTCTTTGTATTCTGTGAAATCATCTCACAGAGTTACAGCTTTCCCCTCAAGAAGCCTTTCGCTAAGACAGTTCTTGTGGAATTGGCAAAGTGATATTTGGAAGCCCATAGAGGGCTATGGTGAAAAAGGAAATATCCTCAGATGAAATCTGGAGAGAAGCTTTCGGAGAAACTCCTTAGTGTTCTGTTAATTCATCTCACAGAGTTACATCTGTATTTCGTGGATCTCTTTGCTAGACTTATTTCTGTGGAATCTGAGAACAGATATTTCGGATCCTTTTGAAGACTATAGGGCCAAAGGAAATATCCTCCGATAACAAAGAGAAAGAAACTTTCTGAGAAACTTCTTTGTGTTCTGTGAAATCATCTCACAGAGCTACAGCTTTCCCCTCAAGAAGCCTTTCGCTAAGACAGTTCTTGTGGAATTGGCAAAGTGATATTTGGAAGCCCATAGAGGGCTATGGTGAAAAAGGAAATATCCTCAGATGAAATCTGGAAAGAAGCTTTCTGAGAAACTGCTGAGTGTTCTGTTAATTCATCTTACAGAGTTACATCTGTATTTCGTGGATCTCTTTGCTAGCCTTATTTCTGTGGAATCAGAGAACAAATATTTCGTATCCCATTGAAGACTACAGGGCCAAAGGAAATATCCTCCGATAACAAAGAGAAAGAAGTTTTCTGAGACACTTCTTTGTATTCTGTGAAATCATCTCACAGAGTTACAGCTTTCCCCTCAAGAAGCCTTTCGCTAAGACAGTTCTTGTGGAATTGGCAAAGTGATATTTGGAAGCCCATAGAGGGCTTGGGTGAAAAAGGAAATATCCTCAGATGAAATCTGGAAGGAAGCTTTCTGAGAAACTGCTGAGTGTTCTGTTAATTCATCTCACAGAGTTACATCTGTATTTCGTGGATCTCTTTGCTAGCCTTATTTCTGTGGAATCTGAGAACAGATATTTCAGATCCCATTGAAGACTACAGGGCCAAAGGAAATATCCTCCGATAACAAAGAGAAAGAAGCTTTCTGAGAAACTTCTTTGTGATCTGTGAAATCATCTCACAGAGTTACAGCTTTCCCCTCAAGAAGCCTTTCGCTAAGACAGTTCTTGTGGAATTGGCAAAGTGATATTTGGAAGTCCTTCGATGACTATGATGAAAAAAGAAATATCCTCAGACGAAATCTGGAAGGAAGCTTTCTGAGAAACTGCTTAGTGTTCTGTTAATTCATCTCACAGAGTTACATCTGTATTTCTTGGATCTCTTTGCTAGCCTTATTTCTTTGGAATCTGAGAACAGATATTTCGGATTCCTATGAAGATTATAGGGGCAAAGGAAATATCCTCCGATAACAAAGAGAAAGAAGCTTTCTGAGAAACTTCTTTGTGTTCTGTGAAATCATCGCACAGAGTTACAGCTTTCCCCTCAAGAAGCCTTTCGCTAAGACAGTTCTTGTGGAATTGGCAAAGTGATATTTGGAAGCCCTTAGAGGCCTATGGTGAAAAAGGAAATATCCTCAGATGAAATCTGGAAAGAAGCTTTCTGAGAAACTGCTTAGTGTTCTGTTAATTCATCTCACAGGGTTACATCTGTATTTCGTGGATCTCTTTGCTAGCCTTATTTCTTTGGAATCTGAGAACAAATATTTCGGATTCCTATGAAGACTATAGGGGCAAAGGAAATATCCTCCGATAACAAAGAGAAAGAAGCTTTCTGAGAAACTTCTTTGGGTTCTGTGAAATCATCTCACAGAGTTACAGCTTTCGCCTCAAGAAGCCTTTCGCTAAGACAGTTCTTGTGGAATTGGCAAAGTGATATTTGGAAGCCCATAGAGGGCTATGGTGAAAAAGGAAATATCCTCAGATGAAATCTGGAAAGAAGCTTTCTGAGAAACTGCTTAGTGTTCTGTTAATTCATCTCACAGAGTTACATCTGTATTTCGTGGATCTCTTTGCTAGACATATTTCTGTGGAATCTGAGAACAGATATTTCGGATCCTATTGAAGACTATAGGGCCAAAGGAAATATCCTCCGATAACAAAGAGAAAGAAGCTTTCTGAGAAACTTCTTTGTGTTCTGTGAAATCATCTCACAGAGTTACAGCTTTCCCCTCAAGAAGCCTTTCGCTAAGACAGTTCTTGTGGAATTGGCAAAGTGATATTTGGAAGCCCATAGAGGGCTACGGTGAAAAAGGAAATATCCTCAGATGAAATCTGGAAAGAAGCTTTCTGAGAAACTGCTGAGTGTTCTGTTAATTCATCTCACAGAGTTACATCTGTATTTCGTGGATCTCTTTGCTAGCCTTATTTCTGTGGAATCTGAGAACAGATATTTCGGATCCCATTGAAGACTATAGGGCCAAAGGAAATATCCTCCGTAACAAAGGGAAAGAAGCTTTCTGAGAAACTTCTTTATGTTCTGTGAAATCGTCTCACAGAGTTACAGCTTTCCCCTCAAGAAGCCTTTCGCAAAGACAGTTCTTGTGGAATTGCAAAGTGATATTTGGAAGCCCTTAGAGGGCTATTGTGAAAAAGGAAATATCCTCAGATGAAATCTGGAAAGAAGCTTTCTGAGAAACTGCTTAGTGTTCTGTTAATTCATCTCACAGAGTTACATCTGTATTTCGTGGATCTCTTTGCTAGACTTTTTTCTGTGGAATCTGAGAACAGATATTTCCGATCCCTTTGAAGACTATTGGGCCAAAGGAAATATCCTCCGATAATAAAGAGAAAGAAGCTTTCTGAGAAACTTCTTTGTGTTCTGTGAAATCATCTCACAGAGTTACAGCTTTCCCCTCAAGAAGCCTTTCGCTAAGACAGTTCTTGTGGAATTGGCAAAGTGATATTTGGAAGCCCGTAGAGGGCTATGGTGAAAAAGGAAATATCCTCAGATGAAATCTGGAAAGAAGCTTTCTGAGAAACTGCTTAGTGTTCTGTTAGTTCATCTCACAGAGTTACATCTTTATTTCCTGGATCTCTTTGCTAGCCTTATTTCTGTGGAATCTGAGAACAGATATTTCGGATCCCTTTGAAGACTATAGGGCCAAAGGAAATATCCTCCGATAACAAAGAGAAAGAAGCTTTCTGAGAAACTTCTTTGTGTTCTGTGAAATCATCTCACAGAGTTACAGCTTTCCCCTCAAGAAGCCTTTCGCTAAGACAGTTCTTGTGGAATTGGCAAAGTGATATTTGGAAGCCCATAGAGGGCTAGGGTGAAAAAGGAAATATCCTCAGATGAAATCTGGAAAGAAGCTTTCTGAGAAACTGCTTAGTGTTCTGTTAATTCATCTCACAGAGTTACATCTGTATTTCGTGGATCTCTTTGCTAGACTTATTTCTGTGGAATCTGAGAACGGATATTTCCGATCCCTTTGAAGACTATAGGGCCAAAGTAAATAATCTCCGATAACAAAGAGAAAGAAGCTTTCTGAGAAACTTCTTTGTGTTCTGTGAAATCATCTCACAGAGTTACAGCTTTCCCCTCAAGAAGCCTTTCGCTAAGACAGTTCTTGTGGAATTGGCAAAGTGATATTTGGAAGCCCATAGAGGGCTATGGTGAAAAAGGAAATATCCTCAGATGAAATCTGGAAAGAAGCTTTCTGAGAAACTGCTGAGTGTTCTGTTAATTCATCTCACAGAGTTACATCTGTATTTCGTGGATCTCTTTGCTAGACTTATTTCTGTGGAATCTGAGAACAGATAATTCGGATCCTATTGAAGAATATAAGGCCAAAGGAAATATCCTCCGATAACAAAGAGAAAGAAGATTTCTGAGAAACTTCTTTGTGTTCTGTGAAATCATCTCACAGAGTTACAGCTTTCCCCTCAAGAAGCCTTTCGCTAAGACAGTTCTTGTGGAATTGGCAAAGTGATATTTGGAAGCCCATAGAGGGCTATGGTGAAAAAGGAAATATCCTCAGATGAAATCTGGAAAGAAGCTTTCTGAGAAACTGCTGAGTGTTCTGTTAATTCATCTCACAGAGTTACATCTGTATTTCGTGGATCTCTTTGCTAGACTTATTTCTGTGGAATCTGAGAACGGATATTTCCGATCCCTTTGAAGACTATAGGGCCAAAGTAAATAATCTCCGATAACAAAGAGAAAGAAGCTTTCTGAGAAACTTCTTTGTGTTCTGTGAAATCATCTCACAGAGTTACAGCTTTCCCCTCAAGAAGCCTTTCGCTAAGACAGTTCTTGTGGAATTGGCAAAGTGATATTTGGAAGCCCATAGAGGGCTATGGTGAAAAAGGAAATATCCTCAGATGAAATCTGGAAAGAAGCTTTCTGAGAAACTGCTTAGTGTTCTGTTAATTCATCTCACAGAGTTACATCTGTTTTTCGTGGATCTCTTTGCTAGACTTATTTCTGTGGAATCTGAGAACAGATATTTTGGATCCCTTTGAAGACTATAGGGCCAAAGGAAATAATCTCCGATAACAAAGAGAAACAAGCTTTCTGAGGATCTTCTTTCAATTCTGCGAAATCATCTCACAGAGATACAGCTTTCCCCTCAAGAAGCCTTTCGCTAAGACAGTTCTTGTGGATTTGGCAAAGTGATATTTGGAAGCCCATACAGGGCTATGGTGAAAAAGGAAATATCCTCAGATGAAATATGGAAAGAAGCTTTCTGAGAAACTGCTTAGTGTTGTGTTAATTCATCTCACAGAGTTACATCTGTATTTCGTGGATCTCTTCGCTAGACTTATTTCTGTGGAATCTGAGAACAGATATTTCGGATCCCTTTGAAGAGAATAGGGCCAAAGGAAATATCCTCCGATAACAAAGAGAAAGAAGCTTTCTGAGAAACTTCTTTGTGTTCTGTGAAATCATCTCACAGAGCTACAGCTTTCCCCTCAAGAAGCCTTTCGCTAAGACAGTTCTTGTGGAATTGGCAAAGTGATATTTGGAAGCCCATAGAGGTCTATGGTGAAAAAGGAAATATCCTCAGATGAAATCTGGAAAGAAGCTTTCTGAGAAACTGCTGAGTGTTCTGTTAATTCATCTCACAGAGTTACATCTGTATTTCGTGGATCTCTTTGCTAGCCTTATTTCTGTGGAATCTGAGAACAAATATTTCGGATCCCATTGAAGACTACAGGGCCAAAGGAAATGTCCTCCGATAACAAAGAGAAAGAAGTTTTCTAAGAAACTTCTTTGTATTCTGTGAAATCATCTCACAGAGTTACAGCTTTCCCCTCAAGAAGCCTTTCGCTAAGACAGTTCTTGTGGAATTGGCAAAGTGATATTTGGAAGCCCATAGAGGGCTATGGTGAAAAAGGAAATATCCTCAGATGAAATCTGGAGAGAAGCTTTCGGAGAAACTCCTTAGTGTTCTGTTAATTCATCTCACAGAGTTACATCTGTATTTCGTGGATCTCTTTGCTAGACTTATTTCTGTGGAATCTGAGAACAGATATTTCGGATCCTTTTGAAGACTATAGGGCCAAAGGAAATATCCTCCGATAACAAAGAGAAAGAAACTTTCTGAGAAACTTCTTTGTGTTCTGTGAAATCATCTCACAGAGCTACAGCTTTCCCCTCAAGAAGCCTTTCGCTAAGACAGTTCTTGTGGAATTCGCAAAGTGATATTTGGAAGCCCATAGAGGGCTATGGTGAAAAAGGAAATATCCTCAGATGAAATCTGGAAAGAAGCTTTCTGAGAAACTGCTGAGTGTTCTGTTAATTCATCTTACAGAGTTACATCTGTATTTCGTGGATCTCTTTGCTAGCCTTATTTCTGTGGAATCAGAGAACAAATATTTCGTATCCCATTGAAGACTACAGGGCCAAAGGAAATATCCTCCGATAACAAAGAGAAAGAAGTTTTCTGAGACACTTCTTTGTATTCTGTGAAATCATCTCACAGAGTTACAGCTTTCCCCTCAAGAAGCCTTTCGATAAGACAGTTCTTGTGGAATTGGCAAAGTGATATTTGGAAGCCCATAGAGGGCTTGGGTGAAAAAGGAAATATCCTCAGATGAAATCTGGAAGGAAGCTTTCTGAGAAACTGCTTAGTGTTCTGTTAATTCATCTCACAGAGTTACATCTGTATTTCGTGGATCTCTTTGCTAGCCTTATTTCTGTGGAATCTGAGAACAGATATTTCAGATCCCATTGAAGACTACAGGGCCAAAGGAAATATCCTCCGATAACAAAGAGAAAGAAGCTTTCTGAGAAACTTCTTTGTGATCTGTGAAATCATCTCACAGAGTTACAGCTTTCCCCTCAAGAAGCCTTTCGCTAAGACAGTTCTTGTGGAATTGGCAAAGTGATATTTGGAAGTCCTTCGATGACTATGATGAAAAAAGAAATATCCTCAGACGAAATCTGGAAGGAAGCTTTCTGAGAAACTGCTTAGTGTTCTGTTAATTCATCTTACAGAGTTACATCTGTATTTCGTGGATCTCTTTGCTAGCCTTATTTCTGTGGAATCAGAGAACAAATATTTCGTATCCCATTGAAGACTACAGGGCCAAAGGAAATATCCTCCGATAACAAAGAGAAAGAAGCTTTCTGAGAAACTTCTTTGTGTTCTGTGAAATCATCTCACAGAGTTACAGCTTTCCCCTCAAGAAGCCTTCGCTAAGACAGTTCTTCTGGAATTGGCAAAGTGATATTTGGAAGCCCATAGAGGGCTATGGTGAAAAAGGAAATATCCTCAGATGAAATCTGGAAAGAAGCTTTCTGAGAAACTGCTTAGTGTTCTGTTAGTTCATCTCACAGAGTTACATCTGTATTTCGTGGATCTCTTTGCTAGCCTTATTTCTGTGGAATCTGAGAACAGATATTTCGGATCCCTTTGAAGACTATAGGGCCAAAGGAAATATCCTCCGATAACAAAGAGAAAGAAGCTTTCTGAGAAACTTCTTTGTGTTCTGTGAAATCATCTCACAGAGTTACAGCTTTCCCCTCAAGAAGCCTTTCGCTAAGACAGTTATTGTGGAATTGGCAAAGTGATATTTGGAAGGCCATAGAGGGCTAGGGTGAAAAAGGAAATATCCTCAGATGAAATCTGGAAAGAAGCTTTCTGAGAAACTGCTGAGTGTTCTGTTAATTCATCTCACAGAGTTACTTCTGTATTTCGTGGATCTCTTTGCTAGACTTATTTCTGTGGAATCTGAGAACGGATATTTCCGATCCCTTTGAAGACAATAGGGCCAAAGGAAATAATCTACCGTAAAAAAGAGAAAGAAGCTTTCTGAGAAACTTCTTTGTGTTCTGTGAAATCATCTCACAGAGTTACAGCTTTCCCCTCAAGAAGACTTTCGCTAAGACAGTTCTTGTGGAATTGGTAAAGTGATATTTGGAAGCCCATAGAGGGCTACGGTGAAAAAGGAAATATCCTCAGATGAAATCTGGAAAGAAGCTTTCTGAGAAACTGCTGAGTGTTCTGTTAATTCATCTCACAGAGTTACATCTCTATTTCGTGGATCTCTTTGCTAGACTAATTTCTGTGGAATCTGAGAACAGATATTTCGGATCCTATTGAAGACTATAGGGCCAAAGGAAATATCCTCCGATAACAAAGAGAAAGAAGCTTTCTGAGAAACTTCTTTGTGTTCTGTGAAATCATCTCACCGAGTTACAGCTTTCCCCTCAAGAAGCCTTTCGCTAAGACAGTTCTTGTGCAATTGGCAAAGTGATATTTGGAAGCCCATAGAGGGCTATGGTGAAAAAGGAAATATCCTCAGATGAAATCTGGAAAGAAGCTTTCTGAGAAACTGCGGAGTGTTCTGTTAATTCATCTCACAGAGTTACATCTGTATTTCGTGGATCTCTTTGCTAGCCTTATTTCTGTGGAATCTGAGAACAGATATTTCGGATCCCATTGAAGACTATAGGGCCAAAGGAAATATCCTCCGATAACAAAGACAAAGAAGCTTTCTGAGAAACTTCTTTGTGTTCTGTGAAATCATCTCACAGAGTTACAGCTTTCCCCTCAAGAAGCCTTTCGCTAAGACAGTTCTTGTGGAATTGGCAAAGTGATATTTGGAAGCCCATTGAGGGCTATGGTGAAAAAGGAAATATCCTCAGATGAAATCTGGAAAGAAGCTTTCTGAGAAACTGCTGAGTGTTCTGTTAATTCATCTCACAGAGTTACATCTGTATTTCCTGGATCTCTTTGCTAGCCTTATTTCTGTGGAATCTGAGAACAGATATTTCGGATCCCATTGAAGACTATAGGGCCAAAGGAAATATCCTCCGATAACAAAGAGAAAGAAGCTTTCTGAGAAACTTCTTTGTGTTCTGTGAAATCATCTCACAGAGTTACAGCTTTCCCCTCAAGAAGCCTTTCGCTAAGACAGTTCTTGTGGAATTGGCAAAGTGATATTTGGAAGCCCTTAGAGGGCTATGGTGAAAAAGGAAATATCCTCAGATGAAATCTGGAAAGAAGCTTTCTGAGAAACTGCTTAGTGTTCTGTTAATTCATCTCACAGAGTTGCATCTGTATTTCGTGGATCTCTTTGCTAGACTTATTTCTGTGGAATCTGAGAACAGATATTTCGGATCCCTTTGAAGACTATAGGGCCAAAGGAAATATCCTCCGATAACAAAGAGAATGAAGCTTTCTGAGAAACTTCTTTGTGTTCTGTGAAATCATCTCACAGAGTTACAGCTTTCCCCTCAAGAAGCCTTTCGCTAAGACAGTTCTTGTGGAATTGGCAAAGTGATATTTGGAAGCCCATAGAGGGCTATGGTGAAAAAGGAAATATCCTCAGATGAAATCTGGAGAGAAGCTTTCTGAGAAAATCCTTAGTGTTCTGTTAATTCATCTCACAGAGTTACAGCTGTATTTCGTGGATCTCTTTGCTAGACTTATTTCTGTGGAATCTGAGAACAGATATTTCGGATCCTATTGAAGACTGTAGGGCCAAAGGAAATATCCTCCGATAACAAAGAGAAAGAAGCTTTCTGAGAAACTTCTTTGTGTTCTGTGAAATCATCTCACAGAGCTACAGCTTTCCCCTCAAGAAGCCTTTCGCTAAGACAGTTCTTGTGGAATTGGCAAAGTGATATTTGGAAGCCCATAGAGGGCTATGGTGAAAAAGGAAATATCCTCAGATGAAATCTGGAAAGAAGCTTTCTGAGAAAGTGCTGAGTGTTCTGTTAATTCATCTCACAGAGTTACATCTGTATTTCGTGGATCTCTTTGCTAGCCTTATTTCTGTGGAATCTGATAACAAATATTTCGGATCCCATTGAAGACTATAGGGCCAAAGGAAATATCCTCCGATAACAAAGAGAAAGAAGCTTTCTGAGAAACTTCTTTGTGTTCTGTGAAATCATCTCACAGAGTTACAGCTTTCCCCTCAAGAAGCCTTTCGCTAAGACAGTTCTTGTGGAATTGGCAAAGTGATATTTGGAAGCCCTTAGAGGCCTATGTTGAAAAAGGAAATATCCTCAGATGAAATCTGGAAAGAAGCTTTCTGAGAAACTGCTTAGTGTTCTCTTAATTCATCTCACAGAGTTACATCTGTATTTCGTGGATCTCTTTGCTAGCCTTATTTCTTTGAAATCTGAGAACAGATATTTCGGATTCCTATGAAGACTATAGGGGCAAAGGAAATATCCTCCGATAACAAAGAGAAAGAAGCTTTCTGAGAAACTTCTTTGTGTTCTGTGAAATCATGTCACAGAGTTACAGCTTTCCCCTCAAGATGCCTTTCGCTAAGACAGTTCTTGTGGAATTGGCAAAGTGATATTTGGAAGCCCGTAGAGGGCTATGGTGAAAAAGGAAATATCCTCAGATGAAATCTGGAAAGAAGCTTTCTGAGAAACTGCTTAGTGTTCTGTTAGTTCATCTCACAGAGTTACATCTGTATTTCGTGGATCTCTTTGCTAGCCTTATTTCTGTGGAATCTGAGAACAGATATTTCGGATCCCTTTGAAGACTATAGGGCCAAAGGAAATATCCTCCGATAACAAAGAGAAAGAAGCTTTCTGAGAAACTTCTTTGTGTTCTGTGAAATCATCTCACAGAGTTACAGCTTTCCCCTCAAGAAGCCTTTCGCTAAGACAGTTCTTGTGGAATTGGCAAAGTGATATTTGGAAGCCCATAGAGGGCTAGGGTGAAAAAGGAAATATCCTCAGATGAAATCTGGAAAGAAGCTTTCTGAGAAACTGCTGAGTGTTCTGTTAATTCATCTCACAGAGTTACATCTGTATTTCGTGGATCTCTTTGCTAGCTTTATTTCTGTGGAATCTGAGAACAGATATTTCGGATCCCATTGAAGTCTACAGTGCCAAAGGAAATATCCTCCGATAACAAAGAGAAAGAAGCTTTCTGAGAAACCTCTTTCTGTTCTGTGAAATCATCTCACAGAGTTACAGCTTTCCCCTCAAGAAGCCTTTCGCTAAGACAGTTCTTGTGGAATTGGCAAAGTGATATTTGGAAGCCCATAGAGGGCTATGGTGAAAAAGGAAATATCCACAGATGAAATCTGGAAAGAAGCTTTCTGAGAAACTGCTGAGTGTTCTGTTAATTCATCTCACAGAGTTACATCTGTATTTCGTGGATCTCTTTGCTAGCCTTATTTCTGTGGAATCTGAGAACAGATATTTCGGATCCCATTTAAGACTATAGGACCAAAGGAAATAATCTCCGATAACAAAGAGAAAGAAGCTTTCTGAGAAACTTCTTTGTGTTCTGTGAAATCATCTCACAGAGTTACAGCTTTCCCCTCAAGAAGCCTTTCGCTAAGACAGTTCTTGTGGAATTGGCAAAGTGATATTTGGAAGCCCATAGAGGGCTATGGTGAAAAAGGAAATATCCTCAGATGAAATCTGGAAAGAAGCTTTCTGAGAAACTGCTTAGTGTTCTGTTAATTCATCTCACAGAGTTACATCTGTATTTCGTGGATCTCTTTGGTAGACTTATTTCTGTGGAATCTGAGAACAGATATTTCGGATTCCTATGAAGACTATAGGGCCAAAGGAAATATCCTCCGATAACAAAGAGAAAGAAGCTTTCTGAGAAACTTCTTTGTGTTCTGTGAAATCATCTCACAGAGTTACAGCTTTCCCCTCAAGATGCCTTTCGCTAAGACAGTTCTTGTGGAATTGGCAAAGTGATATTTGGAAGCCCGTAGAGGGCTATGGTGAAAAAGGAAATATCCTCATGAAATCTGGAAAGAAGCTTTCTGAGAAACTGCTTAGTGTTCTGTTAGTTCATCTCACAGAGTTACATCTGTATTTCGTGGATCTCTTTGCTAGCCTTATTTCTGTGGAATCTGAGAACAGATATTTCGGATCCCTTTGAAGACTATAGGGCCAAAGGAAATATCCTCCGATAACAAAGAGAAAGAAGCTTTCTGAGAAACTTCTTTGTGTTCTGTGAAATCATCTCACAGAGTTACAGCTTTCCCCTCAAGAAGCCTTTCGCTAAGACAGTTCTTGTGGAATTGGCAAAGTGATATTTCGAAGCCCATAGAGGGCTAGGGTGAAAAAGGAAATATCCTCAGATGAAATCTGGAAAGAAGCTTTCTGAGAAACTGCTGAGTGTTCTGTTAATTCATCTCACAGAGTTACATCTGTATTTCGTGGATCTCTTTGCTAGACTTATTTCTGTGGAATCTGAGAACGGATATTTCCGATCCCTTTGAAGACTATAGGGCCAAAGGAAATAATCTACGATAACAAAGAGAAAGAAGCTTTCTGAGAAACTTCTTTGTGTTCTGTGAAATCATCTCACAGAGTTACAGCTTTCCCCTCAAGAAGCCTTTCGCTAAGACAGTTCTTGTGGAATTGGCAAAGTGATATTTGGAAGCCCATAGAGGGCTATGGTGAAAAAGGAAATATCCTCAGATGAAATCTGGAAAGAAGCTTTCTGAGAAACTGCTTAGTGTTCTGTTAGTTCATCTCACAGAGTTACATCTGTATTTCGTGGATCTCTTTGCTAGCCTTATTTCTGTGGAATCTGAGAACAGATATTTCGGATCCCTTTGAAGACTATAGGGCCAAAGGAAATATCCTCCGATAACAAAGAGAAAGAAGCTTTCTGAGAAACTTCTTTGTGTTCTGTGAAATCATCTCACAGAGTTACAGCTTTCCCCTCAAGAAGCCTTTCGCTAAGACAGTTCTTGTGGAATTGGCAAAGTGATATTTGGAAGCCCATAGAGGGCTATGGTGAAAAAGGAAATATCCTCAGATGAAATCTGGAAAGAAGCTTTCTGAGAAACTGCTGAGTGTTCTGTTAATTCATCTCACAGAGTTACATCTGTATTTCGTGGATCTCTTTGCTAGCCTTATTTCTGTGGAATCTGAGAACAGATATTTCGGATCCCATTTAAGACTATAGGGCCAAAGGAAATATCCTCCGATAACAAAGAGAAAGAAGCTTTCTGAGAAACTTCTTTGTGTTCTGTGAAATCATCTCACAGAGTTACAGCTTTCCCCTCAAGATGCCTTTCGCTAAGACAGTTCTTGTGGAATTGGCAAAGTGATATTTGGAAGCCCATAGAGGGCTATGGTGAAAAAGGAAATATCCTCAGATGAAATCTGGAAAGAAGCTTTCTGAGAAACTGCTTAGTGTTCTGTTAATTCATCTCACAGAGTTACATCTGTATTTCGTGGATCTCTTTGCTAGACTTATTTCTGTGGAATCTGAGAACAGATATTTCGGATCCCTTTGAAGACCATAGGGCCAAAGGAAATAATCTCCGATAACAAAGAGAAAGAAGCTTTCTGAGAAACTTCTTTGTGTTCTGTGAAATCATCTCACAGAGTTACAGCTTTCCCCTCAAGAAGCTTTCGCTAAGACAGTTCTTGAGGAATTGGCAAAGTGATACTTGGAAGCCCATAAAGGGCTATGGTGAAAAAGGAAATATTCTCAGATGAAATCTGGAAAGAAGCTTTCTGAGAAACTGCTTAGTGTTCTGTTAATTCATCTCACAGAGTTACATCTGTATTTCGTGGATCTCTTTGCTAGCCTTATTTCTGTGGAATCTGAGAACAGATATTTCGGATCCCATTGAAGACTATAGGGCCACAGGAAATAATCTACGATAACAAAGAGAAAGAAGCTTTCAGAGAAACTTCTTTGTGTTCTGTGAAATCATCTCACAGAGTACCGCTTTCCCCTCAGGAAGCCTTTCGCTAAGACAGTTCTTGTGGAATTGGCAAAGTGATATTTGCAAGCCCATAGAGGGCTAGGGTGAAAAAGGAAATATCCTCAGATGAAATCTGGAAAGAAGCTTTCTGAGAAACTGCTTAGTGTTCTGTTAATTCATCTCACAGAGTTACATCTGTATTTCGTGGATCTCTTTGCTAGACTTATTTCTGTGGAATCTGAGAACAGATATTTCGGATCCCTTTGAAGACTATAGGGCCAAAGGAAATATCCTCCGATAACAAAGAGAAAGAAGCTTTCTGAGAAACTTCTTTGTGTTCTGTGAAATCATCTCACAGAGTTACAGCTTTCCCCTCAAGAAACCTTTCGCTAAGAGTTCTTGTGGAATTGGCACAGTGATATTTGGAAGCCCATAGAGGGCTATGGTGAAAAAGGAAATATCCTCAGATGAAATCTGGAAAGAAGATTTCTGAGAAACTGCTGAGTGTTTTGTTTATTCATCTCACAGAGTTACATCTGTATTTCGTGGATCTCCTTGCTAGCCTTATTTTTGTGGAATCTGAGAACAGATATTTCGGATCCCATTGAAGACTATAGGGCCAAAGGAAATATCCTCCGATAACAAAGAGAAAGAAGCTTTCTGAGAAACTTCTTTGTGTTCTGTGAAATCATCTCACAGAGTTACAGCTTTCCCCTCAAGAAGCCTTTCGCTAAGACAGTTCTTGTGGAAATGGATAAGTGATATTTGGAAGCCCATAGAGGGCTATGGTGAAAAAGGAAATATCCTCAGATGAAATCTGGAAAGAAGGTTTCTGTGAAACTGCTTAGTGTTCTGTTAATTCATCTCACAGAGTTACATCTGTATTTCGTGGATCTCTTTGCTAGCCTTATTTCTGTGGAATCTGAGAACAGATATTTCGGATCCCTTTGAAGACTATAGGGCCAAAGGAATTATCCTCCGATAACAAAGAGAAAGAAGCTTTCTGAGAAACTTCTTTGTGTTCTGTGAAATCATCTCACAGAGTTTCAGCTTTCCCCTCAAGAAGCCTTTCGCTAAGACAGTTCTTGTGGAATTGGCAAAGTGATATTTGGAAGCCCATAGAGGGCTATGGTGAAAAAGGAAATATCCTCAGATGAAATCTGGAAAGAAGCTTTCTGAGAAGCTGCTGAGTGTTCTGTTAATTCATCTCACAGAGTTACATCTGCATTTCGTGGATCTCTTTGCTAGCCTTATTTCTGTGGAATCTGAGAACAGATATTTCGGATCCCATTGAAGACTATATGGGCAAAGGAAATATCCTCCGATAACAAAGAGAAAGAAGCTTTCTGAGAAACTTCTTTGTGTTCTGTGAAATCGTCTCACAGAGTACCGCTTTCCCCTCAGGAAGCCTTTCGCTAAGACAGTTCTTGTGGAATTGGCAAAGTGATATTTGCAAGCCCATAGAGGGCTATGGTGAAAAAGGAAATATCCTCAGATGAAATCTGGAAAGAAGCTTTCTGAGAAACTGCTTAGTGTTCTGTTAATTCATCTCACAGAGTTACTTCTGTATTTCGAGGATCTCTTTGCTAGACTTATTTCTGTGGAATCTGAGAACAGATATATCGGATTCTATTGAAGATTATAGGGCCAAAGGAAATATCCTCCGATAACAAAGAGAAAGAAGCTTTCTGAGAAACTTCTTTGTGTTCTGTGAAATCATCTCACAGAGTTACAGCTTTCCCCTCAAGAAGCCTTTAGCTAAGACAGTTCTTGTGGAATTGGCAAAGTGATATTTGGAAGCCCAAAGAGGGCTATGGTGAAAAAGGAAATATCCTCAGATGAAATCTGGAAAGAAGCTTTCTGTGAAACTGCTGAGTGTTCTGTTAATTCATTTCACATAGTTACATCTGTATTTCGTGGATCTCTTTGCTAGCCTTATTTCTGTGGAATCTGAGAACAGATATTTCGGATCCCTTTGAAGACTATAGGGCCAAAGGAAATATCCTCCGATAACAAAGAGAAAGAAGATTTCTGAGAAACTTCTTTGTGTTCTGTGAAATCATCTCACAGAGTTACAGCTTTCCCCTCAAGAAGCCTTTCGGAAAGACAGTTCTTGTCGAATTGACAAAGTGATATTTGGAAGCCCTTAGAGGGCTATGGTGAAAAAGGAAATATCCTCAAATGAAATCTGGAAAGAAGCTTTCTGAGAAACTGCTTAGTGTTCTGTTAATTCATCTCACAGAGTTAATTCTGTATTTCGTGGATCTCTTTGCTAGCCTTATTTCTTAGGAATCTGAGAACAGATATTTCGGATCCCATTGAAGACTATAGCGCCAAAGGAAATATCCTCCGATAACAAAGAGAAAGAAGCTTTCTTAGAAACTTCTTTGTGTTCTGTGAAATCATCTCACAGAGCTACAGCTTTCCCCTCAAGAAGCCTTTCGCTAAGATAGTTCTTGTGGAGTTGGCAAAGTGATATTTGGAAGCCCATAGAGGGCTATGGTGAAAAAGGAAATATCCTCAGATGAAATCTGGAAAGAATCTTTCTGAGAAACTGCTTAGTGTTCTGTTAGTTCATCTCACAGAGTTACATCTGTATTTCGTGGATCTCTTTGCTAGACTTATTTCTGTGGAATCTGAGAACAGATATTTCGGATCCCTTTGAAGACTGTAGGGCCAAAGGAAATAATCTCCGATAACAAAGAGAAAGAAACTTTCTGAGAAACTTCTTTGTGTTCTGTGAAATCATCTCACAGAGTTCCAGCTTTCCCCTCAAGAAGCCTTTCGCTAAGACAGTTCTTGTGGAATTGGCAAAGTGATATTTGGAAGCCCATAGAGGGCTATGGTGAAAAAGGAAATATCCTCAGATGAAATCTGGAGAGAAGCTTTCTGAGAAACTCCTTAGTGTTCTGTTAATTCATCTCACAGAGTTACATCTGTATTTCGTGGATCTCTTTGCTAGACTTATTTCTGTGTAATCTGAGAACAGATATTTCGGATCCCATTGAAGACTATAGTGCCAAAGGAAATATCCTCCGATAACAAAGAGAAAGAAGCTTTCTGAGAAACTTCTTTGTGTTCTGTGAAATCATCTCACAGAGTTGCAGCTTTCCCCTCAAGAAGCCTTTCGCTAAGACAGTTCTTGTGGAATTGGCAAAGCGATATTTGGAAGCCCATAGAGGGCTATGGTGAAAAAGGAAATATCCTCAGATGAAATCTGGAAAGAAGCTTTCTGAGAAACTGCTTAGTGTTCTGTTAATTCATCTCACAGAGTTACTTCTGTATTTCGAGGATCTCTTTGCTAGACTTATTTCTGTGGAATCTGAGAACAGATATTTCGGATTCTATTGAAGACTATAGGGCCAAAGGAAATAAACTCCGATAACAAAGAGAAAGAAGCTTTCTGAGAAACTTCTTTGTGTTCTGTGAAATCATCTCACAGAGTTACAGCTTTCCCCTCAAGATGCCTTTCGCTAAGACAGTTCTTGTGGAATTGGCAAAGTGATATTTGGAAGCCCGTAGAGGGCTATGGTGAAAAAGGAAATATCCTCAGATGAAATCTGGAAAGAAGCTTTCTGAGAAACTGCTTAGTGTTCTGTTAGTTCATCTCACAGAGTTACATCTGTATTTCGTGGATCTCTTTGCTAGCCTTATTTCTGTGGAATCTGAAACAGATATTTCGGATCCCTTTGAAGACTATAGGGCCAAAGGAAATATCCTCCGATAACAAAGAGAAAGAAGCTTTCTGAGAAACTTCTTTGTGTTCTGTGAAATCATCTCACAGAGTTACAGCTTTCCCCTCAAGAAGCCTTTCGCTAAGACAGTTCTTGTGGAATTGGCAAAGTGATATTTGGAAGCCCATAGAGGGCTAGGGTGAAAAAGGAAATATCCTCAGATGAAATCTGGAAAGAAGCTTTCTGAGAAGCTGCTGAGTGTTCTGTTAATTCATCTCACAGAGTTACATCTGTATTTCGTGGATCTCTTTGCTAGACTTATTTCTGTGGAATCTGAGAACGGATATTTCCGATCCCTTTGAAGACTATAGGGCCAAAGGAAATAATCTACGATAACAAAGAGAAAGAAGCTTTCTGAGAAACTTCTTTGTGTTCTGTGAAATCATCTCACAGAGTTACAGCTTTCCCCTCAAGAAGCCTTTCGCTAAGACAGTTCTTGTGGAATTGGCAAAGTGATATTTGGAAGCCCATAGAGGGCTATGGTGAAAAAGGAAATATCCTCAGATGAAATCTGGAAAGAAGCTTTCTGAGAAACTGCTTAGTGTTCTGTTAGTTCATCTCACAGAGTTACATCTGTATTTCGTGGATCTCTTTGCTAGCCTTATTTCTGTGGAATCTGAGAACAGATATTTCGGATCCCTTTGAAGACTATAGGGCCAAAGGAATTATCCTCCGATAACAAAGAGAAAGAAGCTTTCTGAGAAACT
This sequence comes from Macaca nemestrina, assembly GCF_043159975.1. Taxonomy (NCBI): domain Eukaryota; kingdom Metazoa; phylum Chordata; class Mammalia; order Primates; family Cercopithecidae; genus Macaca; species Macaca nemestrina. Next base: position 26,509,155 of record NC_092144.1, read on the forward strand.
TCTTTGTGTTCTGTGAAATCATCTCACAGAGTTTCAGCTTTCCCCTCAAGAAGCCTTTCGCTAAGACAGTTCTTGTGGAATTGGTAAAGTGATATTTGGAAGCCCATAGAGGGCTATGGTGAAAAAGGAAATATCCTCAGATGAAATCTGTTGAGAAGCTTTCTGAGAAACTCCTTAGTGTTCTGTTAATTCATCTCACAGAGTTACATCTGTATTTCATGGATATCTTTGCTAGACTTATTTCTGTGGAATCTGAGAACAGATATTTCGGATCCTATTGAAGACTATAGGGCCAATGGAAATATTCTCCGATAACAAAGAGAAAGAAGCTTTCTGAGAAACTTCTTTGTGTTCTGTGAAATCATCTCACAGAGCTACAGCTTTCCCCACAAGAAGCCTTTCGCTAAGACAGTTCTTGTGGAATTGTCAAAGTGCTATTTGGAAGCCCATAGAGGGCTACGGTGAAAAAGGAAATATCCTCAGATGAAATCTGGAAAGAAGCTTTCTGAGAAACTGCTGAGTGTTCTGTTAATTCATCTCACAGAGTTACATCTGTATTTCGTGGATCTCTTTGCTAGCCTTATTTCTGTGGAATCTGAGAACAGATATTTCGGATCCCATTGAAGACTATTGGGCCAAAGGAAATATCCTCCGATAACAAAGAGAAAGAAGCTTTCTGAGAAACTTCTTTGTGTTCTGTGAAATCATCTCACAGAGTTACAGCTTTCCCCTCAAGAAGCCTTTCGCTAAGACAGTTCTTGTGGAATTGGCAAAGTGATATTTGGAAGCCATAGAGGGCTATGGTGAAAAAGGAAATATCCTCAGATGAAATCTGGAAAGAAGCTTTCTGAGAAGCTGCTGAGTGTTCTGTTAATTCATCTCACAGAGTTACATCTGCATTTCGTGGATCTCTTTGCTAGCCTTATTTCTGTGGAATCTGAGAACAGATATTTCGGATCCCATTGAAGACTATATGGGCAAAGGAAATATCCTCCGATAACAAAGAGAAAGAAGCTTTCTGAGAAACTTCTTTGTGTTCTGTGAAATCATCTCACAGAGTTGCACCTTCCCCCTTAAGAAGCCTTTCGCTAAGACAGTTCTTGTGGAAATGGCAAAGTGATATTTGGAAGTCCATAGAGGGCTATGGTGAAAAAGGAAATATCCTGAGATGAAATCTGGAAAGAAGGTTTCTGTGAATCTGCTTAGTGTTCTGTTAATTCATCTCACAGAGTTACATCTGTATTTCGTGGATCTCTTTGCTAGCCTTATTTCTGTGGAATCTGAGAACAGATATTTCGGATCCCATTGAAGACTATAGGGCCAAAGGAAATAATCTACGATAACAAAGAGAAAGAAGCTTTCTGAGAAACTTCTTTGTGTTCTGTGAAATCATCTCACAGAGTACCGCTTTCCCCTCAGGAAGCCTTTCGCTAAGACAGTTCTTGTGGAATTGGCAAAGTGATATTTGCAAGCCCATAGAGGGCTAGGGTGAAAAAGGAAATATCCTCAGATGAAATCTGGAAAGAAGCTTTCTGAGAAACTGCTTAGTGTTCTGTTAATTCATCTCACAGAGTTACTTCTGTATTTCGAGGATCTCTTTGCTAGACTTATTTCTGTGGAATCTGAGAACAGATATATCGGATTCTATTGAAGATTATAGGGCCAAAGGAAATATCCTCCGATAACAAAGAGAAAGAAGCTTTCTGAGAAACTTCTTTGTGTTCTGTGAAATCATCTCACAGAGTTACAGCTTTCCCCTCAAGAAGCCTTTAGCTAAGACAGTTCTTGTGGAATTGGCAAAGTGATATTTGGAAGCCCAAAGAGGGCTATGGTGAAAAAGGAAATATCCTCAGATGAAATCTGGAAAGAAGCTTTCTGTGAAACTGCTGAGTGTTCTGTTAATTCATTTCACATAGTTACATCTGTATTTCGTGGATCTCTTTGCTAGCCTTATTTCTGTGGAATCTGAGAACAGATATTTCGGATCCCTTTGAAGACTATAGGGCCAAAGGAAATATCCTCCGATAACAAAGAGAAAGAAGATTTCTGAGAAACTTCTTTGTGTTCTGTGAAATCATCTCACAGAGTTACAGCTTTCCCCTCAAGAAGCCTTTCGGAAAGACAGTTCTTGTCGAATTGACAAAGTGATATTTGGAAGCCCTTAGAGGGCTATGGTGAAAAAGGAAATATCCTCAAATGAAATCTGGAAAGAAGCTTTCCGAGAAACTGCTTAGTGTTCTGTTAATTCATCTCACAGAGTTAATTCTGTATTTCGTGGATCTCTTTGCTAGCCTTATTTCTTAGGAATCTGAGAACAGATATTTCGGATCCCATTGAAGACTATAGCGCCAAAGGAAATATCCTCCGATAACAAAGAGAAAGAAGCTTTCTTAGAAAATTCTTTGTGTTCTGTGAAATCATCTCACAGAGCTACAGCTTTCCCCTCAAGAAGCCTTTCGCTAAGACAGTTCTTGTGGAGTTGGCAAAGTGATATTTGGAAGCCCATAGAGGGCTATGGTGAAAAAGGAAATATCCTCAGATGAAATCTGGAAAGAATCTTTCTGAGAAACTGCTTAGTGTTCTGTTAGTTCATCTCACAGAGTTACATCTGTATTTCGTGGATCTCTTTGCTAGACTTATTTCTGTGGAATCTGAGAACAGATATTTCGGATCCCTTTGAAGACTGTAGGGCCAAAGGAAATAATCTCCGATAACAAAGAGAAAGAAACTTTCTGAGAAACTTCTTTGTGTTCTGTGAAATCATCTCACAGAGTTCCAGCTTTCCCCTCAAGAAGCCTTTCGCTAAGACAGTTCTTGTGGAATTGGCAAAGTGATATTTGGAAGCCCATAGAGGGCTATGGTGAAAAAGGAAATATCCTCAGATGAAATCTGGAGAGAAGCTTTCTGAGAAACTCCTTAGTGTTCTGTTAATTCATCTCACAGAGTTACATCTGTATTTCGTGGATCTCTTTGCTAGACTTATTTCTGTGTAATCTGAGAACAGATATTTCGGATCCCATTGAAGACTATAGTGCCAAAGGAAATATCCTCCGATAACAAAGAGAAAGAAGCTTTCTGAGAAACTTCTTTGTGTTCTGTGAAATCATCTCACAGAGTTGCAGCTTTCCCCTCAAGAAGCCTTTCGCTAAGACAGTTCTTGTGGAATTGGCAAAGCGATATTTGGAAGCCCATAGAGGGCTAGGGTGAAAAAGGAAATATCCTCAGATGAAATCTGGAAAGAAGTTTTCTGAGAAACTGCTTAGTGTTCTGTTAATTCATCTCACAGAGTTACATCTGTATTTCGTGGATCTCTTTGCTAGACTTATTTCTGTGGAATGTGAGAACAGATATTTCGGATCCCTTTGAAGACTATAGGGCCAAAGGAAATATCCTCCGATAACAAAGAGAAAGAAGCTTTCTGAGAAACTTCTTTGTGTTCTGTGAAATCATCTCACAGAGTTACAGCTTTCCCGTCAAGAAACCTTTCGCTAAGAGTTCTTGTGGAATTGGCACAGTGATATTTGGAAGCCAATAGAGGGCTATGGTGAAAAAGGAAATATCCTCAGATGAAATCTGGAAAGAAGATTTCTGAGAAACTGCTGAGTGTTTTGTATATTCATCTCACAGAGTTACATCTGTATTTCGTGGATCTCCTTGCTAGCCTTATTTTTGTGGAATCTGAGAACAGATATTTCGGATCCCATTGAAGACTATAGGGCCAAAGGAAATATCCTCCGATAACAAAGAGAAAGAAGCTTTCTGAGAAACTTCTTTGTGTTCTGTGAAATCATCTCACAGAGTTACAGCTTTCCCCTCAAGAAGCCTTTCGCTAAGACAGTTCTTGTGGAAATGGATAAGTGATATTTGGAAGCCCATAGAGGGCTATGGTGAAAAAGGAAATATCCTCAGATGAAATCTGGAAAGAAGGTTTCTGTGAAACTGCTTAGTGTTCTGTTAATTCATCTCACAGAGTTACATCTGTATTTCGTGGATCTCTTTGCTAGACTTATTTCTGTGGAATCTGAGAACAGATATTTCGGATCCCTTTGAAGCCTATAGGGTGAAAGGAAATATCCTCCGATAACAAAGAGAAAGAAGCTTTCTGAGAAACTTCTTTGTGTTCTGTGAAATCATCTCACAGAGTTACAGCTTTCCCCTCAAGAAGCCTTTCGCTAAGACAGTTCTTGTGGAATTGGCAAAGTGATATTTGGAAGCCCATAGAGGGCTAGGGTGAAAAAGGAAATATCCTCAGATGAAATCTGGAAAGAAGCTTTCTGAGAAGCTGCTGAGTGTTCTGTTAATTCATCTCACAGAGTTACATCTGTATTTCGTGGATCTCTTTGCTAGACTTATTTCTGTGGAATCTGAGAACGGATATTTCCGATCCCTTTGAAGACTATAGGGCCAAAGGAAATAATCTACGATAACAAAGAGAAAGAAGCTTTCTGAGAAACTTCTTTGTGTTCTGTGAAATCATCTCACAGAGTTACAGCTTTCCCCTCAAGAAGCCTTTCGCTAAGACAGTTCTTGTGGAATTGGCAAAGTGATATTTGGAAGCCCATAGAGGGCTATGGTGAAAAAGGAAATATCCTCAGATGAAATCTGGAAAGAAGCTTTCTGAGAAACTGCTTAGTGTTCTGTTAGTTCATCTCACAGAGTTACATCTGTATTTCGTGGATCTCTTTGCTAGCCTTATTTCTGTGGAATCTGAGAACAGATATTTCGGATCCCTTTGAAGACTATAGGGCCAAAGGAATTATCCTCCGATAACAAAGAGAAAGAAGCTTTCTGAGAAACTTCTTTGTGTTCTGTGAAATCATCTCACAGAGTTTCAGCTTTCCCCTCAAGAAGCCTTTCGCTAAGACAGTTCTTGTGGAATTGGCAAAGTGATATTTGGAAGCCCATAGAGGGCTATGGTGAAAAAGGAAATATCCTCAGATGAAATCTGTTGAGAAGCTTTCTGAGAAACTCCTTAGTGTTCTGTTAATTCATCTCACAGAGTTACATCTGTATTTCATGGATATCTTTGCTAGACTTATTTCTGTGGAATCTGAGAACAGATATTTCGGATCCTATTGAAGACTATAGGGCCAATGGAAATATTCTCCGATAACAAAGAGAAAGAAGCTTTCTGAGAAACTTCTTTGTGTTCTGTGAAATCATCTCACAGAGCTACAGCTTTCCCCACAAGAAGCCTTTCGCTAAGACAGTTCTTGTGGAATTGTCAAAGTGCTATTTGGAAGCCCATAGAGGGCTACGGTGAAAAAGGAAATATCCTCAGATGAAATCTGGAAAGAAGCTTTCTGAGAAACTGCTGAGTGTTCTGTTAATTCATCTCACAGAGTTACATCTGTATTTCGTGGATCTCTTTGCTAGCCTTATTTCTGTGGAATCTGAGAACAGATATTTCGGATCCCATTGAAGACTATTGGGCCAAAGGAAATATCCTCCGATAACAAAGAGAAAGAAGCTTTCTGAGAAACTTCTTTGTGTTCTGTGAAATCATCTCACAGAGTTACAGCTTTCCCCTCAAGAAGCCTTTCGCTAAGACAGTTCTTGTGGAATTGGCAAAGTGATATTTGGAAGCCCAAAGAGGGCTATGGTGAAAAAGGAAATATCCTCAGATGAAATCTGGAAAGAAGCTTTCTGTGAAACTGCTGAGTGTTCTGTTAATTCATTTCACATAGTTACATCTGTATTTCGTGGATCTCTTTGCTAGCCTTATTTCTGTGGAATCTGAGAACAGATATTTCGGATCCCTTTGAAGACTATAGGGCCAAAGGAAATATCCTCCGATAACAAAGAGAAAGAAGATTTCTGAGAAACTTCTTTGTGTTCTGTGAAATCATCTCACAGAGTTACAGCTTTCCCCTCAAGAAGCCTTTCGGAAAGACAGTTCTTGTCGAATTGACAAAGTGATATTTGGAAGCCCTTAGAGGGCTATGGTGAAAAAGGAAATATCCTCAAATGAAATCTGGAAAGAAGCTTTCTGAGAAACTGCTTAGTGTTCTGTTAATTCATCTCACAGAGTTAATTCTGTATTTCGTGGATCTCTTTGCTAGCCTTATTTCTTAGGAATCTGAGAACAGATATTTCGGATCCCATTGAAGACTATAGCGCCAAAGGAAATATCCTCCGATAACAAAGAGAAAGAAGCTTTCTTAGAAACTTCTTTGTGTTCTGTGAAATCATCTCACAGAGCTACAGCTTTCCCCTCAAGAAGCCTTTCGCTAAGATAGTTCTTGTGGAGTTGGCAAAGTGATATTTGGAAGCCCATAGAGGGCTATGGTGAAAAAGGAAATATCCTCAGATGAAATCTGGAAAGAATCTTTCTGAGAAACTGCTTAGTGTTCTGTTAGTTCATCTCACAGAGTTACATCTGTATTTCGTGGATCTCTTTGCTAGACTTATTTCTGTGGAATCTGAGAACAGATATTTCGGATCCCTTTGAAGACTGTAGGGCCAAAGGAAATAATCTCCGATAACAAAGAGAAAGAAACTTTCTGAGAAACTTCTTTGTGTTCTGTGAAATCATCTCACAGAGTTCCAGCTTTCCCCTCAAGAAGCCTTTCGCTAAGACAGTTCTTGTGGAATTGGCAAAGTGATATTTGGAAGCCCATAGAGGGCTATGGTGAAAAAGGAAATATCCTCAGATGAAATCTGGAGAGAAGCTTTCTGAGAAACTCCTTAGTGTTCTGTTAATTCATCTCACAGAGTTACATCTGTATTTCGTGGATCTCTTTGCTAGACTTATTTCTGTGTAATCTGAGAACAGATATTTCGGATCCCATTGAAGACTATAGTGCCAAAGGAAATATCCTCCGATAACAAAGAGAAAGAAGCTTTCTGAGAAACTTCTTTGTGTTCTGTGAAATCATCTCACAGAGTTGCAGCTTTCCCCTCAAGAAGCCTTTCGCTAAGACAGTTCTTGTGGAATTGGCAAAGCGATATTTGGAAGCCCATAGAGGGCTATGGTGAAAAAGGAAATATCCTCAGATGAAATCTGGAAAGAAGCTTTCTGAGAAACTGCTTAGTGTTCTGTTAATTCATCTCACAGAGTTACTTCTGTATTTCGAGGATCTCTTTGCTAGACTTATTTCTGTGGAATCTGAGAACAGATATTTCGGATTCTATTGAAGACTATAGGGCCAAAGGAAATAAACTCCGATAACAAAGAGAAAGAAGCTTTCTGAGAAACTTCTTTGTGTTCTGTGAAATCATCTCACAGAGTTACAGCTTTCCCCTCAAGATGCCTTTCGCTAAGACAGTTCTTGTGGAATTGGCAAAGTGATATTTGGAAGCCCGTAGAGGGCTATGGTGAAAAAGGAAATATCCTCAGATGAAATCTGGAAAGAAGCTTTCTGAGAAACTGCTTAGTGTTCTGTTAGTTCATCTCACAGAGTTACATCTGTATTTCGTGGATCTCTTTGCTAGCCTTATTTCTGTGGAATCTGAAACAGATATTTCGGATCCCTTTGAAGACTATAGGGCCAAAGGAAATATCCTCCGATAACAAAGAGAAAGAAGCTTTCTGAGAAACTTCTTTGTGTTCTGTGAAATCATCTCACAGAGTTACAGCTTTCCCCTCAAGAAGCCTTTCGCTAAGACAGTTCTTGTGGAATTGGCAAAGTGATATTTGGAAGCCCATAGAGGGCTAGGGTGAAAAAGGAAATATCCTCAGATGAAATCTGGAAAGAAGCTTTCTGAGAAGCTGCTGAGTGTTCTGTTAATTCATCTCACAGAGTTACATCTGTATTTCGTGGATCTCTTTGCTAGACTTATTTCTGTGGAATCTGAGAACGGATATTTCCGATCCCTTTGAAGACTATAGGGCCAAAGGAAATAATCTACGATAACAAAGAGAAAGAAGCTTTCTGAGAAACTTCTTTGTGTTCTGTGAAATCATCTCACAGAGTTACAGCTTTCCCCTCAAGAAGCCTTTCGCTAAGACAGTTCTTGTGGAATTGGCAAAGTGATATTTGGAAGCCCATAGAGGGCTATGGTGAAAAAGGAAATATCCTCAGATGAAATCTGGAAAGAAGCTTTCTGAGAAACTGCTTAGTGTTCTGTTAGTTCATCTCACAGAGTTACATCTGTATTTCGTGGATCTCTTTGCTAGCCTTATTTCTGTGGAATCTGAGAACAGATATTTCGGATCCCTTTGAAGACTATAGGGCCAAAGGAATTATCCTCCGATAACAAAGAGAAAGAAGCTTTCTGAGAAACTTCTTTGTGTTCTGTGAAATCATCTCACAGAGTTTCAGCTTTCCCCTCAAGAAGCCTTTCGCTAAGACAGTTCTTGTGGAATTGGTAAAGTGATATTTGGAAGCCCATAGAGGGCTATGGTGAAAAAGGAAATATCCTCAGATGAAATCTGTTGAGAAGCTTTCTGAGAAACTCCTTAGTGTTCTGTTAATTCATCTCACAGAGTTACATCTGTATTTCATGGATATCTTTGCTAGACTTATTTCTGTGGAATCTGAGAACAGATATTTCGGATCCTATTGAAGACTATAGGGCCAATGGAAATATTCTCCGATAACAAAGAGAAAGAAGCTTTCTGAGAAACTTCTTTGTGTTCTGTGAAATCATCTCACAGAGCTACAGCTTTCCCCACAAGAAGCCTTTCGCTAAGACAGTTCTTGTGGAATTGTCAAAGTGCTATTTGGAAGCCCATAGAGGGCTACGGTGAAAAAGGAAATATCCTCAGATGAAATCTGGAAAGAAGCTTTCTGAGAAACTGCTGAGTGTTCTGTTAATTCATCTCACAGAGTTACATCTGTATTTCGTGGATCTCTTTGCTAGCCTTATTTCTGTGGAATCTGAGAACAGATATTTCGGATCCCATTGAAGACTATTGGGCCAAAGGAAATATCCTCCGATAACAAAGAGAAAGAAGCTTTCTGAGAAACTTCTTTGTGTTCTGTGAAATCATCTCACAGAGTTACAGCTTTCCCCTCAAGAAGCCTTTCGCTAAGACAGTTCTTGTGGAATTGGCAAAGTGATATTTGGAAGCCATAGAGGGCTATGGTGAAAAAGGAAATATCCTCAGATGAAATCTGGAAAGAAGCTTTCTGAGAAGCTGCTGAGTGTTCTGTTAATTCATCTCACAGAGTTACATCTGCATTTCGTGGATCTCTTTGCTAGCCTTATTTCTGTGGAATCTGAGAACAGATATTTCGGATCCCATTGAAGACTATATGGGCAAAGGAAATATCCTCCGATAACAAAGAGAAAGAAGCTTTCTGAGAAACTTCTTTGTGTTCTGTGAAATCATCTCACAGAGTTGCACCTTCCCCCTTAAGAAGCCTTTCGCTAAGACAGTTCTTGTGGAAATGGCAAAGTGATATTTGGAAGTCCATAGAGGGCTATGGTGAAAAAGGAAATATCCTGAGATGAAATCTGGAAAGAAGGTTTCTGTGAATCTGCTTAGTGTTCTGTTAATTCATCTCACAGAGTTACATCTGTATTTCGTGGATCTCTTTGCTAGCCTTATTTCTGTGGAATCTGAGAACAGATATTTCGGATCCCATTGAAGACTATAGGGCCAAAGGAAATAATCTACGATAACAAAGAGAAAGAAGCTTTCTGAGAAACTTCTTTGTGTTCTGTGAAATCATCTCACAGAGTACCGCTTTCCCCTCAGGAAGCCTTTCGCTAAGACAGTTCTTGTGGAATTGGCAAAGTGATATTTGCAAGCCCATAGAGGGCTAGGGTGAAAAAGGAAATATCCTCAGATGAAATCTGGAAAGAAGCTTTCTGAGAAACTGCTTAGTGTTCTGTTAATTCATCTCACAGAGTTACTTCTGTATTTCGAGGATCTCTTTGCTAGACTTATTTCTGTGGAATCTGAGAACAGATATATCGGATTCTATTGAAGATTATAGGGCCAAAGGAAATATCCTCCGATAACAAAGAGAAAGAAGCTTTCTGAGAAACTTCTTTGTGTTCTGTGAAATCATCTCACAGAGTTACAGCTTTCCCCTCAAGAAGCCTTTAGCTAAGACAGTTCTTGTGGAATTGGCAAAGTGATATTTGGAAGCCCAAAGAGGGCTATGGTGAAAAAGGAAATATCCTCAGATGAAATCTGGAAAGAAGCTTTCTGTGAAACTGCTGAGTGTTCTGTTAATTCATTTCACATAGTTACATCTGTATTTCGTGGATCTCTTTGCTAGCCTTATTTCTGTGGAATCTGAGAACAGATATTTCGGATCCCTTTGAAGACTATAGGGCCAAAGGAAATATCCTCCGATAACAAAGAGAAAGAAGATTTCTGAGAAACTTCTTTGTGTTCTGTGAAATCATCTCACAGAGTTACAGCTTTCCCCTCAAGAAGCCTTTCGGAAAGACAGTTCTTGTCGAATTGACAAAGTGATATTTGGAAGCCCTTAGAGGGCTATGGTGAAAAAGGAAATATCCTCAAATGAAATCTGGAAAGAAGCTTTCCGAGAAACTGCTTAGTGTTCTGTTAATTCATCTCACAGAGTTAATTCTGTATTTCGTGGATCTCTTTGCTAGCCTTATTTCTTAGGAATCTGAGAACAGATATTTCGGATCCCATTGAAGACTATAGCGCCAAAGGAAATATCCTCCGATAACAAAGAGAAAGAAGCTTTCTTAGAAAATTCTTTGTGTTCTGTGAAATCATCTCACAGAGCTACAGCTTTCCCCTCAAGAAGCCTTTCGCTAAGACAGTTCTTGTGGAGTTGGCAAAGTGATATTTGGAAGCCCATAGAGGGCTATGGTGAAAAAGGAAATATCCTCAGATGAAATCTGGAAAGAATCTTTCTGAGAAACTGCTTAGTGTTCTGTTAGTTCATCTCACAGAGTTACATCTGTATTTCGTGGATCTCTTTGCTAGACTTATTTCTGTGGAATCTGAGAACAGATATTTCGGATCCCTTTGAAGACTGTAGGGCCAAAGGAAATAATCTCCGATAACAAAGAGAAAGAAACTTTCTGAGAAACTTCTTTGTGTTCTGTGAAATCATCTCACAGAGTTCCAGCTTTCCCCTCAAGAAGCCTTTCGCTAAGACAGTTCTTGTGGAATTGGCAAAGTGATATTTGGAAGCCCATAGAGGGCTATGGTGAAAAAGGAAATATCCTCAGATGAAATCTGGAGAGAAGCTTTCTGAGAAACTCCTTAGTGTTCTGTTAATTCATCTCACAGAGTTACATCTGTATTTCGTGGATCTCTTTGCTAGACTTATTTCTGTGTAATCTGAGAACAGATATTTCGGATCCCATTGAAGACTATAGTGCCAAAGGAAATATCCTCCGATAACAAAGAGAAAGAAGCTTTCTGAGAAACTTCTTTGTGTTCTGTGAAATCATCTCACAGAGTTGCAGCTTTCCCCTCAAGAAGCCTTTCGCTAAGACAGTTCTTGTGGAATTGGCAAAGCGATATTTGGAAGCCCATAGAGGGCTAGGGTGAAAAAGGAAATATCCTCAGATGAAATCTGGAAAGAAGTTTTCTGAGAAACTGCTTAGTGTTCTGTTAATTCATCTCACAGAGTTACATCTGTATTTCGTGGATCTCTTTGCTAGACTTATTTCTGTGGAATGTGAGAACAGATATTTCGGATCCCTTTGAAGACTATAGGGCCAAAGGAAATATCCTCCGATAACAAAGAGAAAGAAGCTTTCTGAGAAACTTCTTTGTGTTCTGTGAAATCATCTCACAGAGTTACAGCTTTCCCGTCAAGAAACCTTTCGCTAAGAGTTCTTGTGGAATTGGCACAGTGATATTTGGAAGCCAATAGAGGGCTATGGTGAAAAAGGAAATATCCTCAGATGAAATCTGGAAAGAAGATTTCTGAGAAACTGCTGAGTGTTTTGTATATTCATCTCACAGAGTTACATCTGTATTTCGTGGATCTCCTTGCTAGCCTTATTTTTGTGGAATCTGAGAACAGATATTTCGGATCCCATTGAAGACTATAGGGCCAAAGGAAATATCCTCCGATAACAAAGAGAAAGAAGCTTTCTGAGAAACTTCTTTGTGTTCTGTGAAATCATCTCACAGAGTTACAGCTTTCCCCTCAAGAAGCCTTTCGCTAAGACAGTTCTTGTGGAAATGGATAAGTGATATTTGGAAGCCCATAGAGGGCTATGGTGAAAAAGGAAATATCCTCAGATGAAATCTGGAAAGAAGGTTTCTGTGAAACTGCTTAGTGTTCTGTTAATTCATCTCACAGAGTTACATCTGTATTTCGTGGATCTCTTTGCTAGACTTATTTCTGTGGAATCTGAGAACAGATATTTCGGATCCCTTTGAAGCCTATAGGGTGAAAGGAAATATCCTCCGATAACAAAGAGAAAGAAGCTTTCTGAGAAACTTCTTTGTGTTCTGTGAAATCATCTCACAGAGTTACAGCTTTCCCCTCAAGAAGCCTTTCGCTAAGACAGTTCTTGTGGAATTGGCAAAGTGATATTTGGAAGCCCATAGAGGGCTAGGGTGAAAAAGGAAATATCCTCAGATGAAATCTGGAAAGAAGCTTTCTGAGAAGCTGCTGAGTGTTCTGTTAATTCATCTCACAGAGTTACATCTGTATTTCGTGGATCTCTTTGCTAGACTTATTTCTGTGGAATCTGAGAACGGATATTTCCGATCCCTTTGAAGACTATAGGGCCAAAGGAAATAATCTACGATAACAAAGAGAAAGAAGCTTTCTGAGAAACTTCTTTGTGTTCTGTGAAATCATCTCACAGAGTTACAGCTTTCCCCTCAAGAAGCCTTTCGCTAAGACAGTTCTTGTGGAATTGGCAAAGTGATATTTGGAAGCCCATAGAGGGCTATGGTGAAAAAGGAAATATCCTCAGATGAAATCTGGAAAGAAGCTTTCTGAGAAACTGCTTAGTGTTCTGTTAGTTCATCTCACAGAGTTACATCTGTATTTCGTGGATCTCTTTGCTAGCCTTATTTCTGTGGAATCTGAGAACAGATATTTCGGATCCCTTTGAAGACTATAGGGCCAAAGGAATTATCCTCCGATAACAAAGAGAAAGAAGCTTTCTGAGAAACTTCTTTGTGTTCTGTGAAATCATCTCACAGAGTTTCAGCTTTCCCCTCAAGAAGCCTTTCGCTAAGACAGTTCTTGTGGAATTGGCAAAGTGATATTTGGAAGCCCATAGAGGGCTATGGTGAAAAAGGAAATATCCTCAGATGAAATCTGTTGAGAAGCTTTCTGAGAAACTCCTTAGTGTTCTGTTAATTCATCTCACAGAGTTACATCTGTATTTCATGGATATCTTTGCTAGACTTATTTCTGTGGAATCTGAGAACAGATATTTCGGATCCTATTGAAGACTATAGGGCCAATGGAAATATTCTCCGATAACAAAGAGAAAGAAGCTTTCTGAGAAACTTCTTTGTGTTCTGTGAAATCATCTCACAGAGCTACAGCTTTCCCCACAAGAAGCCTTTCGCTAAGACAGTTCTTGTGGAATTGTCAAAGTGCTATTTGGAAGCCCATAGAGGGCTACGGTGAAAAAGGAAATATCCTCAGATGAAATCTGGAAAGAAGCTTTCTGAGAAACTGCTGAGTGTTCTGTTAATTCATCTCACAGAGTTACATCTGTATTTCGTGGATCTCTTTGCTAGCCTTATTTCTGTGGAATCTGAGAACAGATATTTCGGATCCCATTGAAGACTATTGGGCCAAAGGAAATATCCTCCGATAACAAAGAGAAAGAAGCTTTCTGAGAAACTTCTTTGTGTTCTGTGAAATCATCTCACAGAGTTACAGCTTTCTCCTCAAGAAGCCTTTCGCTAAGACAGTTCTTGTGGAATTGGCAAAGTGATATTTGGAAGCCATAGAGGGCTATGCTGAAAAAGGAAATATCCTCAGATGAAATCTGGAAAGAAGCTTTCTGAGAAGCTGCTGAGTGTTCTGTTAATTCATCTCACAGAGTTACATCTGCATTTCGTGGATCTCTTTGCTAGCCTTATTTCTGTGGAATCTGAGAACAGATATTTCGGATCCCATTGAAGACTATATGGGCAAAGGAAATATCCTCCGATAACAAAGAGAAAGAAGCTTTCTGAGAAACTTCTTTGTGTTCTGTGAAATCATCTCACAGAGTTGCACCTTCCCCCTTAAGAAGCCTTTCGCTAAGACAGTTCTTGTGGAAATGGCAAAGTGATATTTGGAAGTCCATAGAGGGCTATGGTGAAAAAGGAAATATCCTGAGATGAAATCTGGAAAGAAGGTTTCTGTGAATCTGCTTAGTGTTCTGTTAATTCATCTCACAGAGTTACATCTGTATTTCGTGGATCTCTTTGCTAGCCTTATTTCTGTGGAATCTGAGAACAGATATTTCGGATCCCATTGAAGACTATAGGGCCAAAGGAAATAATCTACGATAACAAAGAGAAAGAAGCTTTCTGAGAAACTTCTTTGTGTTCTGTGAAATCATCTCACAGAGTACCGCTTTCCCCTCAGGAAGCCTTTCGCTAAGACAGTTCTTGTGGAATTGGCAAAGTGATATTTGCAAGCCCATAGAGGGCTAGGGTGAAAAAGGAAATATCCTCAGATGAAATCTGGAAAGAAGCTTTCTGAGAAACTGCTTAGTGTTCTGTTAATTCATCTCACAGAGTTACTTCTGTATTTCGAGGATCTCTTTGCTAGACTTATTTCTGTGGAATCTGAGAACAGATATATCGGATTCTATTGAAGATTATAGGGCCAAAGGAAATATCCTCCGATAACAAAGAGAAAGAAGCTTTCTGAGAAACTTCTTTGTGTTCTGTGAAATCATCTCACAGAGTTACAGCTTTCCCCTCAAGAAGCCTTTAGCTAAGACAGTTCTTGTGGAATTGGCAAAGTGATATTTGGAAGCCCAAAGAGGGCTATGGTGAAAAAGGAAATATCCTCAGTTGAAATCTGGAAAGAAGCTTTCTGTGAAACTGCTGAGTGTTCTGTTAATTCATTTCACATAGTTACATCTGTATTTCGTGGATCTCTTTGCTAGCCTTATTTCTGTGGAATCTGAGAACAGATATTTCGGATCCCTTTGAAGACTATAGGGCCAAAGGAAATATCCTCCGATAACAAAGAGAAAGAAGATTTCTGAGAAACTTCTTTGTGTTCTGTGAAATCATCTCACAGAGTTACAGCTTTCCCCTCAAGAAGCCTTTCGGAAAGACAGTTCTTGTCGAATTGACAAAGTGATATTTGGAAGCCCTTAGAGGGCTATGGTGAAAAAGGAAATATCCTCAAATGAAATCTGGAAAGAAGCTTTCTGAGAAACTGCTTAGTGTTCTGTTAATTCATCTCACAGAGTTAATTCTGTATTTCGTGGATCTCTTTGCTAGCCTTATTTCTTAGGAATCTGAGAACAGATATTTCGGATCCCATTGAAGACTATAGCGCCAAAGGAAATATCCTCCGATAACAAAGAGAAAGAAGCTTTCTTAGAAAATTCTTTGTGTTCTGTGAAATCATCTCACAGAGCTACAGCTTTCCCCTCAAGAAGCCTTTCGCTAAGACAGTTCTTGTGGAGTTGGCAAAGTGATATTTGGAAGCCCATAGAGGGCTATGGTGAAAAAGGAAATATCCTCAGATGAAATCTGGAAAGAATCTTTCTGAGAAACTGCTTAGTGTTCTGTTAGTTCATCTCACAGAGTTACATCTGTATTTCGTGGATCTCTTTGCTAGACTTATTTCTGTGGAATCTGAGAACAGATATTTCGGATCCCTTTGAAGACTGTAGGGCCAAAGGAAATAATCTCCGATAACAAAGAGAAAGAAACTTTCTGAGAAACTTCTTTGTGTTCTGTGAAATCATCTCACAGAGTTCCAGCTTTCCCCTCAAGAAGCCTTTCGCTAAGACAGTTCTTGTGGAATTGGCAAAGTGATATTTGGAAGCCCATAGAGGGCTATGGTGAAAAAGGAAATATCCTCAGATGAAATCTGGAGAGAAGCTTTCTGAGAAACTCCTTAGTGTTCTGTTAATTCATCTCACAGAGTTACATCTGTATTTCGTGGATCTCTTTGCTAGACTTATTTCTGTGTAATCTGAGAACAGATATTTCGGATCCCATTGAAGACTATAGTGCCAAAGGAAATATCCTCCGATAACAAAGAGAAAGAAGCTTTCTGAGAAACTTCTTTGTGTTCTGTGAAATCATCTCACAGAGTTGCAGCTTTCCCCTCAAGAAGCCTTTCGCTAAGACAGTTCTTGTGGAATTGGCAAAGCGATATTTGGAAGCCCATAGAGGGCTACGGTGAAAAAGGAAATATCCTCAGATGAAATCTGGAAAGAAGTTTTCTGAGAAACTGCTTAGTGTTCTGTTAATTCATCTCACAGAGTTACATCTGTATTTCGTGGATCTCTTTGCTAGACTTATTTCTGTGGAATGTGAGAACAGATATTTCGGATCCCTTTGAAGACTATAGGGCCAAAGGAAATATCCTCCGATAACAAAGAGAAAGAAGCTTTCTGAGAAACTTCTTTGTGTTCTGTGAAATCATCTCACAGAGTTACAGCTTTCCCGTCAAGAAACCTTTCGCTAAGAGTTCTTGTGGAATTGGCACAGTGATATTTGGAAGCCAATAGAGGGCTATGGTGAAAAAGGAAATATCCTCAGATGAAATCTGGAAAGAAGATTTCTGAGAAACTGCTGAGTGTTTTGTATATTCATCTCACAGAATTACATCTGTATTTCGTGGATCTCCTTGCTAGCCTTATTTTTGTGGAATCTGAGAACAGATATTTCGGATCCCATTGAAGACTATAGGGCCAAAGGAAATATCCTCCGATAACAAAGAGAAAGAAGCTTTCTGAGAAACTTCTTTGTGTTCTGTGAAATCATCTCACAGAGTTACAGCTTTCCCCTCAAGAAGCCTTTCGCTAAGACAGTTCTTGTGGAAATGGATAAGTGATATTTGGAAGCCCATAGAGGGCTATGGTGAAAAAGGAAATATCCTCAGATGAAATCTGGAAAGAAGGTTTCTGTGAAACTGCTTAGTGTTCTGTTAATTCATCTCACAGAGTTACATCTGTATTTCGTGGATCTCTTTGCTAGACTTATTTCTGTGGAATCTGAGAACAGATATTTCGGATCCCTTTGAAGCCTATAGGGTGAAAGGAAATATCCTCCGATAACAAAGAGAAAGAAGCTTTCTGAGAAACTTCTTTGTGTTCTGTGAAATCATCTCACAGAGTTACAGCTTTCCCCTCAAGAAGCCTTTCGCTAAGACAGTTCTTGTGGAATTGGCAAAGTGATATTTGGAAGCCCATAGAGGGCTATGGTGAAAAAGGAAATATCCTCAGATGAAATCTGGAAAGAAGCTTTCTGAGAAACTACTTAGTGTTCTGTTAATTCACCTCACAGAGTTACATCTGTATTTCGTGGATCTCTTTGCTAGCCTTATTTCTGTGGAATCTGAGAACAGATATTTCGGATCCCATTGAAGACTACAGGACCAAAGGAAATAATCTCCGATAACAAAGAGAAAGAAGCTATCTGAGAAACTTCTTTGTGTTCTGTGAAATCATCTCACAGAGTTACAGCTTTCCCCTCAAGAAGCCTTTCGCTAAGAGAGTTCTTGTGGAATTGGCAAAGTGATATTTGGAAGCCCATAGAGGGCTATGGTGAAAAAGGAAATATCCTCAGATGAAATCTGTTGAGAAGCTTTCTGAGAAACTCCTTAGTGTTCTGTTAATTCATCTCACAGAGTTACATCTGTATTTCATGGATCACTTTGCTAGACTTGTTTCTGTGGAATCTGAGAACAGATATTTCGGATCCTATTGAAGACTATAGGGCCAATGGAAATATTCTCCGATAACAAAGAGAAAGAAGCTTTCTGAGAAACTTCTTTGTGTTCTGTGAAATCATCTCACAGAGATACAGCTTTCCCCTCAAGAAGCCTTTCGCTAAGACAGTTCTTGTGGAATTGTCAAAGTGCTATTTGGAAGCCCATAGAGGGCTACGGTGAAAAAGGAAATATCCTCAGATGAAATCTGGAAAGAAGCTTTCTGAGAAACTGCTGAGTGTTCTGTTAATTCATCTCACAGAGTTACATCTGTATTTTGTGGATCTCTTTGCTAGCCTTATTTCTGTGGAATCTGAGAACAGATATTTCGGATCCCATTGAAGACTATTGGGACAAAGGAAATATCCTCCGATAACAAAGAGAAAGAAGCTTTCTGAGAAACTTCTTTGTGTTCTGTGAAATCATCTCACAGAGTTACAGCTTTCCCCTCAAGAAGCCTTTCGCTAAGACAGTTCTTGTGGAATTGGCAAAGTGATATTTGGAAGCCCATAGAGGGCTATGGTGAAAAAGGAAATATCCTCAGATGAAATCTGGAAAGAAGCTTTCTGAGAAGCTGCTGAGTGTTCTGTTAATTCATCTCACAGAGTTACATCTGCATTTCGTGGATCTCTTTGCTAGCCTTATTTCTGTGGAATCTGAGAACAGATATTTCGGATCCCATTGAAGACTATATGGGCAAAGGAAATATCCTCCGATAACAAAGAGAAAGAAGCTTTCTGAGAAACTTCTTAGTGTTCTGTGAAATCATCTCACAGAGTTGCAGCTTTCCCCTTAAGAAGCCTTTCGCTAAGACAGTTCTTGTGGAAATGGCAAAGTGATATTTGGAAGTCCATAGAGGGCTATGGTGAAAAAGGAAATATCCTGAGATGAAATCTGGAAAGAAGGTTTCTGTGAATCTGCTTAGTGTTCTGTTAATTCATCTCACAGAGTTACATCTGTATTTCGTGGATCTCTTTGCTAGAATTATTTCTGTGGAATCTGAGAACAGATATTTCGGATCCCTTTGAAGACTATAGGGCCAAA
Source organism: Macaca nemestrina (assembly GCF_043159975.1). Taxonomy (NCBI): domain Eukaryota; kingdom Metazoa; phylum Chordata; class Mammalia; order Primates; family Cercopithecidae; genus Macaca; species Macaca nemestrina. Next base: position 26,527,961 of record NC_092144.1, read on the forward strand.
GGAAATATCCTCCGATAACAAAGAGAAAGAAGCTTTATGAGAAACTTCTTTGTGTTCTGTGAAATCATCTCACAGAGTTACAGCTTTCCCCTCAAGAAGCCTTTCGCTAAGACAGTTCTTGTGGAATTGGCAAAGTGATATTTGGAAGCCCATAGAGGGCTATGGAGAAAAAGGAAATATCCTCAGATGAAATCTGGAAAGAAGCTTTCTGAGAAACTGCTTAGTGTTCTGTTAATTCATCTCGCAGAGTTACATCTGTATTTCGTGGATCTCTTTGCTAGACTTCTTTCTGTGGAATCTGAGAACAGATATGTAGGATCCCTATGAAGACTATAGGGCCAAAGGAAATATCCTCAGATAACAAAGAGAAAGAAGCTTTCTGAGAAACTTCTTTGTGTTCTGTGAAACCATCTCACAGAGTTACAGCTTTCCCCTCAAGAAGCCTTTCGCTAAGACACTTCTTGTGGAATTGGCAAAGTGATATTTGGAAGCCCATAGAGGGCTATGGTGAAAAAGGAAATATCCTCAGATGAAATCTGGAAAGAAGCTTTCTGAGAAACTGCTGAGTGTTCTGTTAATTCATCTCACAGAGTTACATCTGTATTTCGTGGATCTCTTTGCTAGCCTTATTTCTGTGGAATCTGAGAACAGATATTTCGGATCCTATTGAAGACTATAGGGCCAAAGGAAATATCCTCCGATAACAAAGAGAAAGAAGCTTTCTGAGAAACTTCTTTGTGTTCTGTGAAATCATCTCACAGAGTTACAGCTTTCCCCTCAAGAAGCCTTTCGCTAAGACAGTTCTTGTGGAATTGTCAAAGTGCTATTTGGAAGCCCATAGAGGGCTAAGGTGAAAAAGGAAATATCCTCAGATGAAATCTGGAAAGAAGCTTTCTGAGAAACTGCTGAGTGTTCTGTTAATTCATCTCACAGAGTTACATCTGTATTTCGTGGATCTCTTTGCTAGCCTTATTTCTGTGGAATCTGAGAACAGATATTTCGGATCCCATTGAAGACTATTGGGCCAAAGGAAATATCCTCCGATAACAAAGAGAAAGAAGCTTTCTGAGAAACTTCTTTGTGTTCTGTGAAATCATCTCACAGAGTTACAGCTTTCCCCTCAAGAAGCCTTTCGCTAAGACAGTTCTTGTGGAATTGGCAAAGTGATATTTGGAAGCCCATAGAGGGCTATGGTGAAAAAGGAAATATCCTCAGATGAAATCTGGAAAGAAGCTTTCTGAGAAGCTGCTGAGTGTTCTGTTAATTCATCTCACAGAGTTACATCTGCATTTCGTGGATCTCTTTGCTAGCCTTATTTCTGTGGAATCTGAGAACAGATATTTCGGATCCCATTGAAGACTATATGGGCAAAGGAAATATCCTCCGATAACAAAGAGAAAGAAGCTTTCTGAGAAACTTCTTTGTGTTCTGTGAAATCATCTCACAGAGTTGCAGCTTCCCCCTTAAGAAGCCTTTCGCTAAGACAGTTCTTGTGGAAATGGCAAAGTGATATTTGGAAGTCCATAGAGGGCTATGGTGAAAAAGGAAATATCCTGAGATGAAATCTGGAAAGAAGGTTTCTGTGAATCTGCTTAGTGTTCTGTTAATTCATCTCACAGAGTTACATCTGTATTTCGTGGATCTCTTTGCTAGCCTTATTTCTGTGGAATCTGAGAACAGATATTTCGGATCCCATTGAAGACTATAGGGCCAAAGGAAATAATCTACGATAACAAAGAGAAAGAAGCTTTCTGAGAAACTTCTTTGTGTTCTGTGAAATCATCTCACAGAGTACCGCTTTCCCCTCAGGAAGCCTTTCGCTAAGACAGTTCTTGTGGAATTGGCAAAGTGATATTTGCAAGCCCATAGAGGGCTAGGGTGAAAAAGGAAATATCCTCAGATGAAATCTGGAAAGAAGCTTTCTGAGAAACTGCTTAGTGTTCTGTTAATTCATCTCACAGAGTTACTTCTGTATTTCGAGGATCTCTTTGCTAGACTTATTTCTGTGGAATCTGAGAACAGATATATCGGATTCTATTGAAGATTATAGGGCCAAAGGAAATATCCTCCGATAACAAAGAGAAAGAAGCTTTCTGAGAAACTTCTTTGTGTTCTGTGAAATCATCTCACAGAGTTACAGCTTTCCCCTCAAGAAGCCTTTAGCTAAGACAGTTCTTGTGGAATTGGCAAAGTGATATTTGGAAGCCCAAAGAGGGCTATGGTGAAAAAGGAAATATCCTCAGATGAAATCTGGAAAGAAGCTTTCTGTGAAACTGCTGAGTGTTCTGTTAATTCATTTCACATAGTTACATCTGTATTTCGTGGATCTCTTTGCTAGCCTTATTTCTGTGGAATCTGAGAACAGATATTTCGGATCCCTTTGAAGACTATAGGGCCAAAGGAAATATCCTCCGATAACAAAGAGAAAGAAGATTTCTGAGAAACTTCTTTGTGTTCTGTGAAATCATCTCACAGAGTTACAGCTTTCCCCTCAAGAAGCCTTTCGGAAAGACAGTTCTTGTCGAATTGACAAAGTGATATTTGGAAGCCCTTAGAGGGCTATGGTGAAAAAGGAAATATCCTCAAATGAAATCTGGAAAGAAGCTTTCTGAGAAACTGCTTAGTGTTCTGTTAATTCATCTCACAGAGTTAATTCTGTATTTCGTGGATCTCTTTGCTAGCCTTATTTCTTAGGAATCTGAGAACAGATATTTCGGATCCCATTGAAGACTATAGCGCCAAAGGAAATATCCTCCGATAACAAAGAGAAAGAAGCTTTCTTAGAAAATTCTTTGTGTTCTGTGAAATCATCTCACAGAGCTACAGCTTTCCCCTCAAGAAGCCTTTCGCTAAGACAGTTCTTGTGGAGTTGGCAAAGTGATATTTGGAAGCCCATAGAGGGCTATGGTGAAAAAGGAAATATCCTCAGATGAAATCTGGAAAGAATCTTTCTGAGAAACTGCTTAGTGTTCTGTTAGTTCATCTCACAGAGTTACATCTCTATTTCGTGGATCTCTTTGCTAGACTTATTTCTGTGGAATCTGAGAACAGATATTTCGGATCCCTTTGAAGACTGTAGGGCCAAAGGAAATAATCTCCGATAACAAAGAGAAAGAAACTTTCTGAGAAACTTCTTTGTGTTCTGTGAAATCATCTCACAGAGTTCCAGCTTTCCCCTCAAGAAGCCTTTCGCTAAGACAGTTCTTGTGGAATTGGCAAAGTGATATTTGGAAGCCCATAGAGGGCTATGGTGAAAAAGGAAATATCCTCAGATGAAATCTGGAGAGAAGCTTTCTGAGAAACTCCTTAGTGTTCTGTTAATTCATCTCACAGAGTTACATCTGTATTTCGTGGATCTCTTTGCTAGACTTATTTCTGTGTAATCTGAGAACAGATATTTCGGATCCCATTGAAGACTATAGTGCCAAAGGAAATATCCTCCGATAACAAAGAGAAAGAAGCTTTCTGAGAAACTTCTTTGTGTTCTGTGAAATCATCTCACAGAGTTGCAGCTTTCCCCTCAAGAAGCCTTTCGCTAAGACAGTTCTTGTGGAATTGGCAAAGCGATATTTGGAAGCCCATAGAGGGCTATGGTGAAAAAGGAAATATCCTCAGATGAAATCTGGAAAGAAGTTTTCTGAGAAACTGCTTAGTGTTCTGTTAATTCATCTCACAGAGTTACATCTGTATTTCGTGGATCTCTTTGCTAGCCTTATTTCTGTGGAATCTGAGAACAGATATTTCGGATCCCTTTGAAGACTATAGGGCCAAAGGAAATATCCTCCGATAACAAAGAGAAAGAAGCTTTCTGAGAAACTTCTTTGTGTTCTGTGAAATCATCTCACAGAGTTACAGCTTTCCCGTCAAGAAACCTTTCGCTAAGAGTTCTTGTGGAATTGGCACAGTGATAAATGGAAGCCAATAGAGGGCTATGGTGAAAAAGGAAATATCCTCAGATGAAATCTGGAAAGAAGATTTCTGAGAAACTGCTGAGTGTTTTGTTTATTCATCTCACAGAGTTACATCTGTATTTCGTGGATCTCCTTGCTAGCCTTATTTTTGTGGAATCTGAGAACAGATATTTCGGATCCCATTGAAGACTATAGGGCCAAAGGAAATATCCTCCGATAACAAAGAGAAAGAAGCTTTCTGAGAAACTTCTTTGTGTTCTGTGAAATCATCTCACAGAGTTACAGCTTTCCCCTCAAGAAGCCTTTCGCTAAGACAGTTCTTGTGGAAATGGATAAGTGATATTTGGAAGCCCATAGAGGGCTATGGTGAAAAAGGAAATATCCTCAGATGAAATCTGGAAAGAAGGTTTCTGTGTAACTGCTTAGTGTTCTGTTAATTCATCTCACAGAGTTACATCTGTATTTCGTGGATCTCTTTGCTAGACTTATTTCTGTGGAATCTGAGAACAGATATTTCGGATCCCTTTGAAGCCTATAGGGTGAAAGGAAATATCCTCCGATAACAAAGAGAAAGAAGCTTTCTGAGAAACTTCTTTGTGTTCTGTGAAATCATCTCACAGAGTTACAGCTTTCCCCTCAAGAAGCCTTTCGCTAAGACAGTTCTTGTGGAATTGGCAAAGTGATATTTGGAAGCCCATAGAGGGCTATGGTGAAAAAGGAAATATCCTCAGATGAAATCTGGAAAGAAGCTTTCTGAGAAACTGCTTAGTGTTCTGTTAATTCATCTCACAGAGTTACATCTGTATTTCGTGGATCTCTTTGCTAGCCTTATTTCTGTGGAATCTGAGAACAGATATTTCGGATCCCATTGAAGAATACAGGACCAAAGGAAATAATCTCCGATAACAAAGAGAAAGAAGCTTTCTGAGAAACTTCTTTGTGGTCTGTGAAATCATCTCACAGAGTTACAGCTTTCCCCTCAAGAAGCCTTTCGCTAAGAGAGTTCTTGTGGAATTGGCAAAGTGATATTTGGAAGCCCATAGAGGGCTATGGTGAAAAAGGAAATATCCTCAGATGAAATCTGTTGAGAAGCTTTCTGAGAAACTCCTTAGTGTTCTGTTAATTCATCTCACAGAGTTACATCTGTATTTCATGGATCACTTTGCTAGACTTGTTTCTGTGGAATCTGAGAACAGATATTTCGGATCCTATTGAAGACTATAGGGCCAATGGAAATATTCTCCGAAAACAAAGAGAAAGAAGCTTTCTGAGAAACTTCTTTGTGTTCTGTGAAATCATCTCACAGAGATACAGCTTTCCCCTCAAGAAGCCTTTCGCTAAGACAGTTCTTGTGGAATTGTCAAAGTGCTATTTGGAAGCCCATAGAGGGCTACGGTGAAAAAGGAAATATCCTCAGATGAAATCTGGAAAGAAGCTTTCTGAGAAACTGCTGAGTGTTCTGTTAATTCATCTCACAGAGTTACATCTGTATTTTGTGGATCTCTTTGCTAGCCTTATTTCTGTGGAATCTGAGAACAGATATTTCGGATCCCATTGAAGACTATTGGGACAAAGGAAATATCCTCCGATAACAAAGAGAAAGAAGCTTTCTGAGAAACTTCTTTGTGTTCTGTGAAATCATCTCACAGAGTTACAGCTTTCCCCTCAAGAAGCCTTTCGCTAAGACAGTTCTTGTGGAATTGGCAAAGTGATATTTGGAAGCCCATAGAGGGCTATGGTGAAAAAGGAAATATCCTCAGATGAAATCTGGAAAGAAGCTTTCTGAGAAGCTGCTGAGTGTTCTGTTAATTCATCTCACAGAGTTACATCTGCATTTCGTGGATCTCTTTGCTAGCCTTATTTCTGTGGAATCTGAGAACAGATATTTCGGATCCCATTGAAGACTATATGGGCAAAGGAAATATCCTCCGATAACAAAGAGAAAGAAGCTTTCTGAGAAACTTCTTAGTGTTCTGTGAAATCATCTCACAGAGTTGCAGCTTTCCCCTTAAGAAGCCTTTCGCTAAGACAGTTCTTGTGGAAATGGCAAAGTGATATTTGGAAGTCCATAGAGGGCTATGGTGAAAAAGGAAATATCCTGAGATGAAATCTGGAAAGAAGGTTTCTGTGAATCTGCTTAGTGTTCTGTTAATTCATCTCACAGAGTTACATCTGTATTTCGTGGATCTCTTTGCTAGAATTATTTCTGTGGAATCTGAGAACAGATATTTCGGATCCCTTTGAAGACTATAGGGCCAAAGGAAATATCCTCCGATAACAAAGAGAAAGAAGCTTTATGAGAAACTTCTTTGTGTTCTGTGAAATCATCTCACAGAGTTACAGCTTTCCCCTCAAGAAGCCTTTCGCTAAGACAGTTCTTGTGGAATTGGCAAAGTGATATTTGGAAGCCCATAGAGGGCTATGGAGAAAAAGGAAATATCCTCAGATGAAATCTGGAAAGAAGCTTTCTGAGAAACTGCTTAGTGTTCTGTTAATTCATCTCGCAGAGTTACATCTGTATTTCGTGGATCTCCTTCCTAGACTTCTTTCTGTGGAATCTGAGAACAGATATGTAGGATCCCTATGAAGACTATGGGGCCAAAGGAAATATCCTCAGATAACAAAGAGAAAGAAGCTTTCTGAGAAACTTCTTTGTGTTCTGTGAAACCATCTCACAGAGTTACAGCTTTCCCCTCAAGAAGCCTTTCGCTAAGACACTTCTTGTGGAATTGGCAAAGTGATATTTGGAAGCCCATAGAGGGCTATGGTGAAAAAGGAAATATCCTCAGATGAAATCTGGAAAGAAGCTTTCTGAGAAACTGCTGAGTGTTCTGTTAATTCATCTCACAGAGTTACATCTGTATTTCGTGGATCTCTTTGCTAGCCTTATTTCTGTGGAATCTGAGAACAGATATTTCGGATCCTGTTGAAGACTATAGGGCCAAAGGAAATATCCTCCGATAACAAAGAGAAAGAAGCTTTCTGAGAAACTTCTTTGTGTTCTGTGAAATCATCTCACAGAGTTACAGCTTTCCCCTCAAGAAGCCTTTCGCTAAGACAGTTCTTGTGGAATTGGCAAAGTGATATTTGGAAGCCCATAGAGGGCTACGGTGAAAAAGGAAATATCCTCAGATGAAATCTGGAAAGAAGCTTTCTGAGAAACTGCTGAGTGTTCTGTTAATTCATCTCACAGAGTTACATCTGTATTTCGTGGATCTCTTTGCTTGCCTTATTTCTGTGGAATCTGAGAACAGATATTTCGGATCCCATTGAAGACTATAGGGCCAAAGGAAATATCCTCCGTAACAAAGAGAAAGAAGCTTTCTGAGAAACTTCTTTGTGTTCTGTGAAATCATCTCACAGAATTACAGCTTTGACCTCAGGACGCCTTTCGCTAAGACAGTTCTTGTGGAATTGGCAAAGCGATATTTGGAAGCCCATAGAGGGCTATGGTGAAAAAGGAAGTATCCTCAGATGAAATCTGGAAAGAAGCTTTCTGAGAAACTGCTGAGTGTTCTGTTAATTCATCTCACAGAGTTACATCTGTATTTCGTGGAGCTCTTTGCTAGCCTTATTTCTGTGGAATCTGAGAACAGATATTTCGGATCCCATTGAAGACTATAGGGCCAAAGGAAATATCCTCCGATAACAAAGAGAAAGAAGCTTTCTGAGAAACTTCTTTGTGTTCTGTGAAATCATCTCGCAGAGTTACAGCTTTCCCCTCAAGAAGCCTTTCGCTAAGACAGTTCTTGTGGAATTGGCAAAGTGATATTTGGAAGCCCATAGAGGGCTATGTTGAAAAAGGAAATATCCTCAGATGAAATCTGGAAAGAAGCTTTCTGAGAAACTGCTGAGTGTTCTGTTAATTCATCTCACAGAGTTACATCTGTATTTCGTGGATCTCTTTGCTAGCCTTATTTCTGTGGAATCTGAGAACAGATATTTCGGATCCCATTGAAGACTATAGGGCCAAAGGAAATATCCTCCGTAACAAAGAGAAAGAAGCTTTCTGAGAAACTTCTTTGTGTTCTGTGAAATCATCTCACAGAGTTACAGCTTTCCCCTCAAGAAGCCTTTCGCAAAGACAGTTCTTGTGGAATTGGCAAAGTGATATTTGGAAGCCCTTAGAGGGCTATGGTGAAAAAGGAAATATCCTCAGATGAAATCTGGAAAGAAGCTTTCTGAGAAACTGCTGAGTGTTCTGTTAATTCGTCTCACAGAGTTACATCTGTATTTCGTGGATCTCTTTGCTAGCCTTATTTCTGGGGAATCTGAGAACAGATATTTCGGATCCCTTTGAAGACTATAGGGCCAAAGGAAATATCCTCCGATTACAAAGAGAAAGAAGCTTTCTGAGAAACTTCTTTGTGTTCTGTGAAATCATCTCACAGAGTTACAGCTTTCCCCCAATAAGCCTTTCGCTAAGACAGTTCTTGTGGAATTGGCAAAGTGATATTTGGAATCCCATAGAGGGCTATGGTGAAAAAGGAAATATCCTCAGATGAAATCTGGAAGGAAGATTTCTGAGAAACTGCTTAGTGTTCTGTTAATTCATCTCACAGAGTTACATCTGTATTTCTTCGATCTCTTTGCTAGACTTATTTCTGTGGAAACTGAGAACAGATATTTCCGATCCCGTTGAAGACTATATGGCCAAAGGAAATATCCTCCGATAACAAAGAGAAAGAAGCTTTCTGAGAAACTTCTTTGTGTTCTGTGAAATCAACTCACAGAGTTACAGCTTTACCCTCAAGGAGCCTTTCGCTAAGACAGTTCTTGTGGAATTGGCAAAGTGATATTTGGAAGCCCTTAGAGGGCTATGGTGAAAAAGGGAATATCCTCAGATGAAATCTGGAAAGAAGCTTTCTGAGAAACTGCTTAGTGTTCTGTTAATTCATCTCACAGAGTTACATCCGTATTTCGTGGATCTCTTTGCTAGCCTTATTTCTGTGGAATCTGAGAACAGATATTTCGGATCCCATTGAAGACTATAAGGCCAAAGGAAATATCCTCCGATAACAAAGAGAAAGAAGATTTCTGAGAAACTTCTTTGTGTTCTGTGAAATCATCTCACAGAGTTACAGCTTTCCCCTCAAGAAGCCTTTAGCTAAGACAGTTCTTGTCGAATTGACAAAGTGATATTTGGAAGCCCTTAGAGGGCTATGGTGAAAAAGGAAATATCCTCAAATGAAATCTGGAAAGAAGCTTTCTGAGAAACTGCTTAGTGTTCTGTTAATTCATCTCACAGAGTTAATTCTGTATTTCGTGGATCTCTTTGCTAGCCTTATTTCTTAGGAATCTGAGAACAGATATTTCGGATCCCATTGAAGACTATAGCGCCAAAGGAAATATCCTCCGATAACAAAGAGAAAGAAGCTTTCTTAGAAACTTCTTTGTGTTCTGTGAAATCATCTCACAGAGCTACAGCTTTACCCTCAAGAAGCCTTTCGCTAAGACAGTTCTTGTGGAGTTGGCAAAGTGATATTTGGAAGCCAATAGAGGGCTATGGTGAAATAGGAAATATCCTCAGATGAAATCTGGAAAGAATCTTTCTGAGAAACTGCTTAGTGTTCTGTTAGTTCATCTCACAGAGTTACATCTGTATTTCGTGGATCTCTTTGCTAGACTTATTTCTGTGGAATCTGAGAACAGATATTTCGGATCCCTTTGAAGACTGTAGGGCCAAAGGAAATAATCTCCGATAACAAAGAGAAAGAAACTTTCTGAGAAACTTCTTTGTGTTCTGTGAAATCATCTCACAGAGTTCCAGCTTTCCCCTCAAGAAGCCTTTCGCTAAGACAGTTCTTGTGGAATTGGCAAAGTGATATTTGGAAGCCCATAGAGGGCTATGGTGAAAAAGGAAATATCCTCAGATGAAATCTGGAGAGAAGCTTTCTGAGAAACTCCTTAGTGTTCTGTTAATTCATCTCACAGAGTTACATCTGTATTTCGTGGATCTCTTTGCTAGACTTATTTCTGTGTAATCTGAGAACAGATATTTCGGATCCCATTGAAGACTATAGTGCCAAAGGAAATATCCTCCGATAACAAAGAGAAAGAAGCTTTCTGAGAAACTTCTTTGTGTTCTGTGAAATCATCTCACAGAGTTACAGCTTTCCCCTCAAGAAGCCTTTCGCTAAGACAGTTCTTGTGGAATTGGCAAAGTGATATTTGGAAGCCCATAGAGGGCTATGGTGAAAAAGGAAATATCCTCAGATGAAATCTGGAAAGAAGCTTTCTGAGAAACTGCTTAGTGTTCTGTTAATTCATCTCACAGAGTTACATCTGTATTTCGTGGATCTCTTTGCTAGCCTTATTTCTGTGGAATCTGAGAACAGATATTTCGGATCCCATTGAAGACTACAGGACCAAAGGGAATATCCTCCGATAACAAAGAGAAAGAAGCTTTCTGAGAAACTTCTTTGTGTTCTGTGAAATCATCTCACAGAGTTACAGCTTTCCCCTCAAGAAGCCTTTCGCTAAGAGAGTTCTTGTGGAATTGGCAAAGTGATATTTGGAAGCCCATAGAGGGCTATGGTGAAAAAGGAAATATCCTCAGATGAAATCTGTTGAGAAGCTTTCTGAGAAACTCCTTAGTGTTCTGTTAATTCATCTCACAGAGTTACATCTGTATTTCATGGACCACTTTGCTAGACTTGTTTCTGTGGAATCTGAGAACAGATATTTCGGATCCTATTGAAGACTATAGGGCCAATGGAAATATTCTCCGATAACAAAGAGAAAGAAGCTTTCTGAGAAACTTCTTTGTGTTCTGTGAAATCATCTCACAGAGATACAGCTTTCCCCTCAAGAAGCCTTTCGCTAAGACAGTTCTTGTGGAATTGTCAAAGTGCTATTTGGAAGCCCATAGAGGGCTACGGTGAAAAAGGAAATATCCTCAGATGAAATCTGGAAAGAAGCTTTCTGAGAAACTGCTGAGTGTTCTGTTAATTCATCTCACAGAGTTACATCTGTATTTTGTGGATCTCTTTGCTAGCCTTATTTCTGTGGAATCTGAGAACAGATATTTCGGATCCCATTGAAGACTATTGGGACAAAGGAAATATCCTCCGATAACAAAGAGAAAGAAGCTTTCTGAGAAACTTCTTTGTGTTCTGTGAAATCATCTCACAGAGTTACAGCTTTCCCCTCAAGAAGCCTTTCGCTAAGACACTTCTTGTGGAATTGGCAAAGTGATATTTGGAAGCCCATAGAGGGCTATGGTGAAAAAGGAAATATCCTCAGATGAAATCTGGAAAGAAGCTTTCTGAGAAGCTGCTGAGTGTTCTGTTAATTCATCTCACAGAGTTACATCTGCATTTCGTGGATCTCTTTGCTAGCCTTATTTCTGTGGAATCTGAGAACAGATATTTCGGATCCCATTGAAGACTATATGGGCAAAGGAAATATCCTCCGATAACAAAGAGAAAGAAGCTTTCTGAGAAACTTCTTTGTGTTCTGTGAAATCATCTCACAGAGTTGCAGCTTTCCCCTTAAGAAGCCTTTCGCTAAGACAGTTCTTGTGGAAATGGCAAAGTGATATTTGGAAGTCCATAGAGGGCTATGGTGAAAAAGGAAATATCCTGAGATGAAATCTGGAAAGAAGGTTTCTGTGAATCTGCTTAGTGTTCTGTTAATTCATCTCACAGACTTACATCTGTATTTCGTGGATCTCTTTGCTAGACTTATTTCTGTGGAATCTGAGAACAGATATTTCGGATCCCTTTGAAGACTATAGGGCCAAAGGAAATATCCTCCGATAACAAAGAGAAAGAAGCTTTATGAGAAACTTCTTTGTGTTCTGTGAAATCATCTCACAGAGTTACAGCTTTCCCCTCAAGAAGCCTTTCGCTAAGACAGTTCTTGTGGAATTGGCAAAGTGATATTTGGAAGCCCATAGAGGGCTATGGAGAAAAAGGAAATATCCTCAGATGAAATCTGGAAAGAAGCTTTCTGAGAAACTGCTTAGTGTTCTGTTAATTCATATCGCAGAGTTACATCTGTATTTCGTGGATCTCTTTGCTAGACTTCTTTCTGTGGAATCTGAGAACAGATATGTAGGATCCCTATGAAGACTATAGGGCCAAAGGAAATATCCTCAGATAACAAAGAGAAAGAAGCTTTCTGAGAAACTTCTTTGTGTTCTGTGAAACCATCTCACAGAGTTACAGCTTTCCCCTCAAGAAGCCTTTCGCTAAGACACTTCTTGTGGAATTGGCAAAGTGATATTTGGAAGCCCATAGAGGGCTATGGTGAAAAAGGAAATATCCTCAGGTGAAATCTGGAAAGAAGCTTTCTGAGAAACTGCTGAGTGTTCTGTTAATTCATCTCACAGAGTTACATCTGTATTTCGTGGATCTCTTTGCTAGCCTTATTTCTGTGGAATCTGAGAACAGACATTTCGGATCCTATTGAAGACTATAGGGCCAAAGGAAATATCCTCCGATAACAAAGAGAAAGAAGCTTTCTGAGAAACTTCTTTGTGTTCTGTGAAATCATCTCACAGAGTTACCGCTTTCCCCTCAAGAGGCCTTTCGCTAAGACAGTTCTTGTGGAATTGGCAAAGTGATATTTGGAAGCCCATAGAGGGCTACGGTGAAAAAGGAAATATCCTCAGATGAAATCTGGAAAGAAGCTTTCTGAGAAACTGCTGAGTGTTCTGTTAATTCATCTCACAGAGTTACATCTGTATTTCGTGGATCTCTTTGCTTGCCTTATTTCTGTGGAATCTGAGAACAGATATTTCGGATCCCATTGAAGACTATAGGGCCAAAGGAAATATCCTCCGTAACAAAGAGAAAGAAGCTTTCTGAGAAACTTCTTTGTGTTCTGTGAAATCATCTCACAGAATTACAGCTTTGACCTCAGGAAGCCTTTCGCTAAGACAGTTCTTGTGGAATTGGCAAAGCGATATTTGGAAGCCCATAGAGGGCTATGGTGAAAAAGGAAGTATCCTCAGATGAAATCTGGAAAGAAGCTTTCTGAGAAACTGCTGAGTGTTCTGTTAATTCATCTCACAGAGTTACATCTGTATTTCGTGGAGCTCTTTGCTAGCCTTATTTCTGTGGAATCTGAGAACAGATATTTCGGATCCCATTGAAGACTATAGGGCCAAAGGAAATATCCTCCGATAACAAAGAGAAAGAAGCTTTCTGAGAAACTTCTTTGTGTTCTGTGAAATCATCTCGCAGAGTTACAGCTTTCCCCTCAAGAAGCCTTTCGCTAAGACAGTTCTTGTGGAATTGGCAAAGTGATATTTGGAAGCCCATAGAGGGCTATGTTGAAAAAGGAAATATCCTCAGATGAAATCTGGAAAGAAGCTTTCTGAGAAACTGCTGAGTGTTCTGTTAATTCATCTCACAGAGTTACATCTGTATTTCGTGGATCTCTTTGCTAGCCTTATTTCTGTGGAATCTGAGAACAGATATTTCGGATCCCATTGAAGACTATAGGGCCAAAGGAAATATCCTCCGTAACAAAGAGAAAGAAGCTTTCTGAGAAACTTCTTGTGTTCTGTGAAATCATCTCACAGAGTTACAGCTTTCCCCTCAAGAAGCCTTTCGCAAAGACAGTTCTTGTGGAATTGGCAAAGTGATATTTGGAAGCCCTTAGAGGGCTATGGTGAAAAAGGAAATATCCTCAGATGAAATCTGGAAAGAAGCTTTCTGAGAAACTGCTGAGTGTTCTGTTAATTCATCTCACAGAGTTACATCTGTATTTCGTGGATCTCTTTGCTAGCCTTATTTCTGGGGAATCTGAGAACAGATATTTCGGATCCCTTTGAAGACTATAGGGCCAAAGGAAATATCCTCCGATTACAAAGAGAAAGAAGCTTTCTGAGAAACTTCTTTGTGTTCTGTGAAATCATCTCACAGAGTTACAGCTTTCCCCTCAAGAAGCCTTTCGCTAAGACAGTTCTTGTGGAATTGGCAAAGTGATATTTGGAAGCCCTTAGAGGGCTATGGTGAAAAAGGAAATATCCTCAGATGAAATCTGGAAAGAAGCTTTCTGATTAACTGCTGAGTGTTCTGTTAATTCATCTCACAGAGTTACATCTGTATTTCGTGGATCTCTTTGCTAGCCTTATTTCTTCGGAATCTGAGAACAGATATTTCGGATTCCATTGAAGACTATAGGGCCAAAGGAAATATCCTCCGATAACAAAGAGAAAGAAGCTTTCTGAGAAACTACTTTGTGTTCTGTAAAATCATCTCACAGAGTTACCGCTTTCCCCTCAAGAAGCCTTTGGCTAAGACAGTTCTTGTGGAATTGGCAAAGTGATATTAGGAAGCCCATAGAGGGCTAGGGTGAAAAAGGAAATATCCTAAGATGAAATCTGGAAAGAAGCTTTCTGAGAAACTGCTTAGTGTTCTTTTAATTCATCTCACAGAGTTACATCTGTATTTCGTGGATCTCTTTACTAGTCTTACTTCTGTGGAATCTGAGAACAGATATTTCGGATCCCATTGAAGACTACAGGGCCAAAGGAAATAATCTCCGATAACAAAGAGAAAGAAGCTTTCTGAAAAACTTCTTTGTGTTCTGTGAAATCATCTCACAGAGTTACAGCTTTCCCCTCAAGAAGCCTTTCGCTAAGACAGTTCTTGGGGAATTGGCAAAGTGATATTTGGATGCCCATAGAGGGCTATGGTGAAAAAGGAAATATCCTCAAGTGAAATCTGGAGAGAAGCTTTCCGAGAAACTCCTTAGTGTTCTGTTAATTCATCTCACAGAGTTACATCTGTATTTCGTGGATCTCTTTGTTAGACTTATTTCTGTGTAATCTGAGAACAGATATTTCGGATCCTATTGAAGACTATAGGGCCAAAGGAAATATCCTCCGGTAACAAAGAGAAAGAAGCTTTCTGAGAAACTTCTTTGTGTTCTGTGAAATCATCTCACAGAGCTACAGCTTTCCCCTCAAGAAGCCTTTCGCTAAGACAGTTCTTGTGGAATTGGCAAAGTGATATTTGGAAGCCCTTAGAAGGCTATGGTGAAAAAGGAAATATCCTCAGATGAAATATGGAAGGAAGCTTTCTGAGAAACTGCTGTTTGCTCTGTTAATTCATCACACAGAGTTACGTCTGTATTTCGTGGATCTCTTTGCTAGCCTTATTTCTGTGGAATCTGAGAACAGATATTTCGGATCCCTTTGAAGACTATAGGGCCAAAGGAAATATCCTCCGATAACAAAGAGAAAGAAGCTTTCTGAGAAACTTCTTTGTGTTCTGTGAAATCATCTCACAGAGTTACAGCTTTACCCTCAAGAAGCCTTTCGCTAAGACAGTTCTTGTGGAATTGGCAAAGTGATATTTGGAAGCCCTTAGAGGGCTATGGTGAAAAAGGGAATATCCTCAGATGAAATCTGGAAAGAAGCTTTCTGAGAAACTGCTTAGTGTTCTGTTAATTCATCTCACAGAGTTACATCCGTATTTCGTGGATCTCTTTGCTAGCCTTATTTCTGTGGAATCTGAGAACAGATATTTCGGATCCCATTGAAGACTATAAGGCCAAAGGAAATATCCTCCGATAACAAAGAGAAAGAAGCTTACTGAGAAACTTCTTTGTGTTCTGTGAAATCATCTCACAGAGTTACAGCTTTCCCCTCAAGAAGCCTTTCGCTAAGACAGTTCTTGTGGAATTGGCACAGTGATATTTGGAAGCCCATAGAGGGCTATGGTGGAAAAGGAAATATCCTCAGATGAAATCTGGAAAGAAGTTTCTGTGAAACTGCTTAGTGTTCTGTTAATTCATCTCACAGAGTTACATCTGTATTTCGTGGATCTCTTTGCTAGCCTTATTTCTTTGGAATCTGAGAACAGATATTTCGGATCCCATTGAAGACTATAGGTCCAAAGGAAATATCCTCTGATAACAAAGAGAAAGAAGCTTTCTGAGAAACTTCTTTGTGTTCTGTGAAATCATCTCACAGAGTTACATTTTTCCCCTCAAGAAGCCTTTCTATAAGACAGTTCTTGTGGAATTGGCAAAGTGATATTTGGAAGCCCTTAGAGGGCTATGGTGAAAAAGGAAATATCCTTAGATGAAATCTGGAAGGAAGCTTTCTGAGAAACTGCTGAGTGTTCTGTTAATTCATCACACCGTGTTACGTCTGTATTTTGTGGATCTCTTTGCTAGCCTTATTTCTGTGGAATCTGAGAACAGATATTTCGGATCCCATTGAAGACTATAGGGCCAAAGGAAATTTCCTCCGATAACAAAGAGAAAGAAGCTTTCTGAGAAACTTCTTTGTGTTCTGTGAAATCATCTCACAGAGTTACAGCTTTCCCCTCAAGAAGCCTTTCGCTAAGACAGTTCTTGTGGAATTGGCAAAGTGATATTTGGAAGCCAATAGAGGGCTATGGTAAAAAAGGAAATATCCTCAGATGAAATCTGGAAAGAAGCTTTCTGAGAAACTGCTTAGTGTTCTGTTAATTCATCTCACAGAGTTACATCTGTATTTCGTGGATCTCTTTGCTAGCCTTATTTCTGTGGAATCTGAGAACAGATATTTCGGATCCCAGTGAAGACTATAGGGCCAAAGGAAATAATCTCCGATAACAAAGAGAAAGAAGCTTTCTGAGAAACTTCTTTGTGTTCTGTGAAATCATCTCAGAGAGTTGTAGCTTTCCCCTCAAGAAGCCTTTCGCTAAGACAGTTCTTGTGGAATTGGCAAAGCGATATTTGGAAGCCCATAGAGGGCTATGGTGAAAAAGGAAATATCCTCAGATGAAATCTGGAAAGAAGCTTTCTGAGAAACTGCTTAGTGTTCTGTTAATTCATCTCACAGAGTTACATCTGTATTTCGTGGATCTCTTTGCTAGACTTATTTCTGTGGAATCTGAGAACAGATATTTCGGATTCTATTGAAGACTATAGGGCCAAAGGAAATATTCTCCGATAACAAAGAGAAAGAAGCTTTCTGAGAAACTTCTTTGTGTTCTGTGAAATCATCTCACAGAGTTACAGCTTTCCCCTCAAGAAGCCTTTCGCTAAGACAGTTCTTGTGGAATTGGCAAAGTGATATTTGGAAGCCCATAGAGGGCTATGGTGAAAAAGGAAATATCCTCAGATGAAATCTGGAAAGAAGATTTCTGAGAAACTGCTGAGTGTTCTATTAATTCATCTCACAGAGTTACATCTGTATTTCGTGGATCTCCTTACTAGCCTTATTTCTGTGGAATCTGAGAACAGATATTTCGGATCCCATTGAAGACTATAGGGCCAAAGGAAATATCCTCCGATAACAAAGAGAAAGAAGCTTTCTGAGAAACTTCTTTGTGTTCTGTGAAATCATCTCACAGAGTTACAGCTTTCCCCTCAAGAAGCCTTTCGCTTAGACAGTTCTTGTGGAAATGGCAAAGTGATATTTGGAAGCCCATAGTGGGCTGTGGTGAAAAAGGAAATATCCTCAGATGAAATCTGGAAAGAGGGTTTCTGTGAAACTGCTGAGTGTTCTGTTAATTCATCTCACAGAGTTACAGCTGTATTTCGTGGATCTCTTTGCTAGACTTATTTCTGTGGAATCTGAGAACAGATATTTCGGATCCCTTTGAAAACTATAGGGCCAAAGGAAATATCCTCCGATAACAAAGAGAAAGAAGCTTTCTGAGAAACTTCTTTGTGTTCTGTGAAATCATCTCACAGAGTTACAGCTTTCCCCTCAAGAAGCCTTTCGCTAAGACAGTTCTTGTGGAATTGGCAAAGTGATATTTGGAAGCCCATAGAGGGCTATGGTGAAAAAGGAAATATCCTCAGATGAAATCTGGAAAGAAACTTTCTGAGAAACTGCTTAGTGTTCTGTTAATTCATCTCACAGAGTTACATCTGTATTTCGTGGATCTCTTTGCTAGACTTATTTCTGTGGAATCTGAGAACAGATATTTCGGATCCCTTTGAAAACTATAGGGCCAAAGGAAATATCCTCCGATAACAAAGAGAAAGAAGCTTTCTGAGAAACTTCTTTGTGTTCTGTGAAATCATCTCACAGAGTTACAGCTTTCCCCTCAAGTAGCCTTTCGCTAAGACAGTTCTTCTGGAATTGGCGAAGTGATATTTGGAAGCCCATAGAGGGCTATGGTGAAAAAGGAAATATCCTCAGATGAAATCTGGAAAGAAACTTTCTGAGAAACTGCTTAGTGTTCTGTTAATTCATCTCACAGAGTTACATCTGTATTTCGTGGGTCTCTTTGCTAGTCTTATTTCTGTGGAATCTGAGAACAGATATTTCTGATCCCATTGAAGACTATAGGGCCCAAGGAAATAATCTCCGATAACAAAGAGAAAGAAGCTTTCTGAGAAACTTCTTTGTGTTCTGTGAAATCATCTCACAGAGTTACAGCTTTTCCCTCAAGAAGCCTTTCGCTAAGACAGTTCTTGTGGAATTGGCAAAGTGATATTTGGAAGACCATAGAGGGCTATGGTGAAAAAGGAAATATCCTCAGATGAAATCTGGAAAGAAGCTTTCTGAGAAACTCCTTAGTGTTCTGTTAATTCATCTCACAGAGTTACATCTGTATTTCGTGGATCTCTTTGCTAGACTTATTTCTGTGGAATCTGAGAACAGATATTTCGGATCCCTTTGAAGACTATAGTGCCAAAGGAAATAATCTCCGATAACAAAGAGAAAGAAGCTTTCTGAGAAACTTCTTTGTGTTCTGTGAAATCATCTCACAGAGTTGCAGCTTTCCCCTCAAGAAGCCTTTCGCTAAGACAGTTCTTGAGGAATTGGCAAAGCGATATTTGGAAGCCCATAGAGGGCTATGGTGAAAAAGGAAATATCCTCAGATGAAATCTGGAAAGAAGCTTTCTGAGAAACTGCTTAGTGTTCTGTTAATTCATCTCACAGAGTTACATCTGTATTTCGTGGATCTCTTTGCTAGACTTATTTCTGTGGAATCTGAGAACAGATATTTCGGATCCATTTGAAGACTATAGGGCCAAAGGAAATATCCTCCGATAACAAAGAGAAAGAAGCTTTCTGAGAAACTTCTTTGTGTTCTGTGAAATCATCTCACAGAGTTACAGCTTTCCCCTCAAGAAACCTTTCGCTAAGAGTTCTTTTGGAATTGGCACAGTGATATTTGGAAGCCCATAGAGGGCTATGGTGAAAAAGGAAATATCCTCAGATGAAATCTGGAAAGAAGATTTCTGAGAAACTGCTGAGTGTTTTGTTAATTCATCTCACAGAGTTACATCTGTATTTCGTGGATCTCCTTGCTAGCCTTATTTTTGTGGAATCTGAGAACAGATATTTCGGATCCCATTGAAGACTATAGGGCCAAAGGAAATATCCTCCGATAACAAAGAGAAAGAAGCTTTCTGAGAAACTTCTTTGTGTTCTGTGAAATCATCTCACCGAGTTACAGCTTTCCCCTCAAGAAGCCTTTCGCTAAGACAGTTCTTGTGGAAATGGAAAAGTGATATTTGGAAGCCCATAGAGGGCTATGGTGAAAAAGGAAATATCCTCAGATGAAATCTGGAAAGAAGGTTTCTGTGAAACTGCTTAGTGATCTGTTAATTCATCTCACAGAGTTACATCTGTATTTCGTGGATCTCTTTGCTAGACTTATTTCTGTGGAATCTGAGAACAGATATTTCGGATCCCTTTGAAGCCTATAGGGTGAAAGGAAATATCCTCCGATAACAAAGAGAAAGAAGCTTTCTGAGAAACTTCTTTGTGTTCTGTGAAATCATCTCACAGAGTTACAGCTTTCCCCTCAAGAAGCCTTTCGCTAAGACAGTTCTGTGGAATTGGCAAAGTGATATTTGGAAGCCCATAGAGGGCTATGGTGAAAAAGGAAATATCCTCAGATGAAATCTGGAAAGAAGCTTTCTGAGAAACTGCTTAGTGTTCTGTTAATTCATCTCACAGAGTTACATCTGTATTTCGTGGATCTCTTTGCTAGCCTTGTTTCTGTGGAATCTGAGAACAGATATTTCGGATCCCATTGAAGACTACAGGACCAAAGGAAATAATCTCCGATAACAAAGAGAAAGAAGCTTTCTGAGAAACTTCTTTGTGTTCTGTGAAATCATCTCACAGAGTTACAGCTTTCCCCCAATAAGCCTTTCGCTAAGACAGTTCTTGTGGAATTGGCAAAGTGATATTTGGAAGCCCTTAGAGGGCTATGGTGAAAAAGGAAATATCCTCACATGAAATCTGGAAAGAAGCTTTCTGAGAAACTGCTTAGTGTTCTGTTAATTCATCTCACAGAGTTACACTGTATTTCGTGCATCTCTTTGCTAGCCTTATTTCTTTGGAATCTGAGAACAGATATTTCGGATTCCTATGAAGACTATAGGGGCAAAGGAATTTTCCTCCGATAACAAAGAGAAAGAAGCTTTCTGAGAAACTTCTTTGTGTTCTGTGAAATCGTCTCACAGAGTTACAGCTTTCCCCTCAAGATGCCTTTCGCTAAGACAGTTCTTGTGGAATTGGCAAAGTGATATTTGGAAGCCCATAGAGGGCTATGGTGAAAAAGGAAATATCCTCAGATGAAATCTGGAAAGAAGCTTTCTGAGAAACTGCTGAGTGTTCTGTTAATTCATCTCACAGAGTTACATCTGTATTTCGTGGATCTCTTTGCTAGACTTATTTCTGTGGAATCTGAGAACAGATATTTCGGATCCCTTTGAAAACTATAGGGCCAAAGGAAATATCCTCCGATAACAAAGAGAAAGAAGCTTTCTGAGAAACTTCTTTGTGTTCTGTGAAATCATCTCACAGAGTTACAGCTTTCCCCTCAAGTAGCCTTTCGCTAAGACAGTTCTTCTGGAATTGGCGAAGTGATATTTGGAAGCCCATAGAGGGCTATGGTGAAAAAGGAAATATCCTCAGATGAAATCTGGAAAGAAACTTTCTGAGAAACTGCTTAGTGTTCTGTTAATTCATCTCACAGAGTTACATCTGTATTTCGTGGGTCTCTTTGCTAGTCTTATTTCTGTGGAATCTGAGAACAGATATTTCTGATCCCATTGAAGACTATAGGGCCCAAGGAAATAATCTCCGATAACAAAGAGAAAGAAGCTTTCTGAGAAACTTCTTTGTGTTCTGTGAAATCATCTCACAGAGTTACAGCTTTTCCCTCAAGAAGCCTTTCGCTAAGACAGTTCTTGTGGAATTGGCAAAGTGATATTTGGAAGACCATAGAGGGCTATGGTGAAAAAGGAAATATCCTCAGATGAAATCTGGAGAGAAGCTTTCTGAGAAACTCCTTAGTGTTCTGTTAATTCATCTCACAGAGTTACATCTGTATTTCGTGGATCTCTTTGCTAGACTTATTTCTGTGGAATCTGAGAACAGATATTTCGGATCCCTTTGAAGACTATAGTGCCAAAGGAAATAATCTCCGATAACAAAGAGAAAGAAGCTTTCTGAGAAACTTCTTTGTGTTCTGTGAAATCATCTCACAGAGTTGCAGCTTTCCCCTCAAGAAGCCTTTCGCTAAGACAGTTCTTGAGGAATTGGCAAAGCGATATTTGGAAGCCCATAGAGGGCTATGGTGAAAAAGGAAATATCCTCAGATGAAATCTGGAAAGAAGCTTTCTGAGAAACTGCTTAGTGTTCTGTTAATTCATCTCACAGAGTTACATCTGTATTTCGTGGATCTCTTTGCTAGACTTATTTCTGTGGAATCTGAGAACAGATATTTCGGATCCCTTTGAAGACTATAGGGCCAAAGGAAATATCCTCCGATAACAAAGAGAAAGAAGCTTTCTGAGAAACTTCTTTGTGTTCTGTGAAATCATCTCACAGAGTTACAGCTTTCCCCTCAAGAAACCTTTCGCTAAGAGTTCTTGTGGAATTGGCACAGTGATATTTGGAAGCCCATAGAGGGCTATGGTGAAAAAGGAAATATCCTCAGATGAAATCTGGAAAGAAGATTTCTGAGAAACTGCTGAGTGTTTTGTTAATTCATCTCACAGAGTTACATCTGTATTTCGTGGATCTCCTTGCTAGCCTTATTTTTGTGGAATCTGAGAACAGATATTTCGGATCCCATTGAAGACTATAGGGCCAAAGGAAATATCCTCCGATAGCAAAGAGAAAGAAGCTTTCTGAGAAACTTCTTTGTGTTCTGGAAATCTTCTCACCGAGTTACAGCTTTCCCCTCAAGAAGCCTTTCGCTAAGACAGTTCTTGTGGAAATGGAAAAGTGATATTTGGAAGCCCATAGAGGGCTATGGTGAAAAAGGAAATATCCTCAGATGAAATCTGGAAAGAAGGTTTCTGTGAAACTGCTTAGTGATCTGTTAATTCATCTCACAGAGTTACATCTGTATTTCGTGGATCTCTTTGCTAGACTTATTTCTGTGGAATCTGAGAACAGATATTTCGGATCCCTTTGAAGCCTATAGGGTGAAAGGAAATATCCTCCGATAACAAAGAGAAAGAAGCTTTCTGAGAAACTTCTTTGTGTTCTGTGAAATCATCTCACAGAGTTACAGCTTTCCCCTCAAGAAGCCTTTCGCTAAGACAGTTCTGTGGAATTGGCAAAGTGATATTTGGAAGCCCATAGAGGGCTATGGTGAAAAAGGAAATATCCTCAGATGAAATCTGGAAAGAAGCTTTCTGAGAAACTGCTTAGTGTTCTGTTAATTCATCTCACAGAGTTACATCTGTATTTCGTGGATCTCTTTGCTAGACCTATTTCTGTGGAATCTGAGAACAGATATTTCGGATCCTATTGAAGACTATAGGGCCAAAGGAAATATCCTCCGATAACAAAGAGAAAGAACCTTTCTGAGAAACTTCTTTGTGTTCTGTGAAATCATCTCACAGAGTTACAGCTTTCCCCTCAAGAAGCCTTTCGCTGAGACAGTTCTTGTGGAATTGGCAAAGTGATATTTGGAAGCCCATAGAGGGCTATGGTGAAAAAGGAAATATCCTCAGATGAAATCTGGAAAGAAGCTTTCTGAGAAACTGCTGAGTGTTCTGTTAATTCATCTCACAGAGTTACATCTGTATTTCGTGGATCTCTTTGCTAGCCTTATTTCTTCGGAATCTGAGAACAGATATTTCGGATCCCATTGAAGACTATAGGGCCAAAGGAAATATCCTCCGATAACAAAGAGAAAGAAGCTTTCTGAGAAACTACTTTGTGTTCTGTGAAATCATCTCACAGAGTTACAGCTTTCCCCTCAAGAAGCCTTTCGCTAAGACAGTTCTTGTGGAATTGGCAAAGCGATATTTGGAAGCCCTTAGAGGGCTATGGTGAAAAAGGAAATATCCTCAGATGAAATCTGGAAAGAAGCTTTCTGAGAAACTGCTTAGTGTTCTGTTAATTCATCTCACAGAGTTACATTTGTATTTCGTGGATCTCTTTGCTAGCCTTATTTCTGTGGAATCTGAGAACAGATATTTCGGATCCCATTGAAGACTATAGGGCCAAAGGAAATATCCTCCGATAACAAAAAGAAAGAAGCTTTCTGAGAAACTTCTTTGTGTTCTGTGAAATCATCTCACAGAGTTACAGCTTTCCCCTCAAGAAGCCTTTCCCTAAGACAGATCTTGTGGAATTGGCAAAGTGATATTTGGAAGCCCATAGAGGGCTATGGTGAAAAAGGAAATATCCTCAGATGAAATCTGGAAAGAAGCTTTCTGTGAAACTGCTTAGTGTTTTGTGTTAGTTCATCTCACAGAGTTACATCTGTATTTCGTGGATCTCTTTGCTAGACTTATTTCTGTGGAATCTGAGAACAGATATTTCGGATCCCTTTGAAGACTATAGGGCCAAAGGAAATATACTCCGATAACAAAGAGAAAGAAGCTTACTGAGAAACTTCTTTGTGTTCTGTGAAATCATCTCACAGAGTTACAGCTTTCCCCTCAAGAAGCCTTTTGCTAAGACAGTCCTTGTGGAATTGGCAAAGTGATATTTGGAAGCCCATAGAGGGCTATGGTGAAAAAGGAAATATCCTCTGATGAAATCTGGAAAGAAGCTTTCTGAGAAACTGCTTAGTGTTCTGTTAATTCATCTCACAGAGTTACAGCTTTCCCCTCAAGAAGCCTTTCGCTAAGACAGTTCTTGTGGAATTGGCAAAGTGATATTTGGAAGCCCCTAGAGGGCTATGGTGAAAAAGGAAATATCCTCAGATGAAATCTGGAAGGAAGCTTTCTGAGAAACTGCTGAATGTTCTGTTAATTCATCTCACAGAGTTACATCTGTATGTCGTGGATCTCTTTGCTAGCCTTATTTCTGTGGAATCTGAGAACAGATATTTCGGATCCTATTGAAGACTATAGGGCCAAAGGAAATATCCTCCGATAACAAAGAGAAAGAAGCTTTCTGAGAAACTTCTTTGTGTTCTGTGAAATCATCTCACAGAGTTACAGCTTTCCCCTCAAGAAGCCTTTCGCTAAGACAGTTCTCGTGGAATTGGCAAAGTGATATTTGGAAGCCCAAAGAGGGCTATGGTGAAAAAGGAAATATCCTCAGATGAAATCTGGAAAGAAGCTTTCTGAGAAACTGCTGAGTGTTCTGTTAATTCATCTCACAGAGTTACATCTGTATTTCGTGGATCTCTTTGCTAGACTTATTTCTGTGGAATCTGAGAACAGATATTTCGGATCCCATTGAAGACTATAGGGCGAAAGGAAATATCCTCCGATAACAAAGAGAAAGAAGCTTTCTGAGAAACTTCTTTGTGTTCTGTGAAATCATCTCACAGAGTTACAGCTTTCCCCTCAAGAAGCCTTTCGCTAAGACAGTTCTTGTGGAATTGGCAAAGTGATATTTGGAAGCCCATAGAGGGCTATGGTGAAAAAGGAAATATCCTCAGATGAAATCTGGAAAGAAGCTTTCTGAGAAACTGCTGAGTGTTCTGTTAATTCATCTCAAAGAGTTACATCTGTATTTCGTGGATCTCTTTGCTAGCCTTATTTCTGTGGAATCTGAGAACAGATATTTCGGATCCCTTTGAAGACTATAGGGCCAAAGGAAATATCCCCCGATAACAAAGAGAAAGAAGCTTTCTGAGAAACTTCTTTGTGTTCTGTGAAATCATCTCACAGAGTTACAGCTTTTCCCTCAAGAAGCCTTTCGCTAAGACAGTTCTTGTGGAATTGGCAAAGTGATATTTGGAAGCCCATAGAGGGCTATGGTGAAAAAGTAAATATCCTCAGATGAAATCTGGAAAGAAGCTTTCTGAGAAACTGCTGAGTGTTCTGTTAATTCATCTCACAGAGTTGCATCTGTATTTCGTGGATCTGTTTGCTAGCCTTATTTCTTTGGAATCTGAGAACAGATATTTCGGATCCCACTGAAGACTATATGGCCAAAGGAAATATCCTCCGATAACAAAGAGAAAGAAGCTTTCTGAGAAACTTCTTTGTGTTCTGTGAAATCATCTCACAGAGTTACAGCTTTCCCCTCAAGAAGCCTTTCGCTAAGACAGTTCTTGTGGAATTGGCAAAGTGATATTTGGAAGCACATATAGGGCTATGGTGAAAAAGGAAATATCCTCAGATGAAATCTGGAAAGAAGCTTTCTGAGAAACTGCTGAGTGTTCTGTTAATTCATCTCACAGCGTTACATCTGTATTTCGTGGATCTCTTTGCTAGCCTTATTTCTGTGGAATCTGAGAACAGATATTTCGGATCCCTTGGAAGACTGTAGGGCCAAAGGAAATATCCTCCGATAACAAAGAGAAAGAAGCTTTCTGAGAAACTTCTTTGTGTTCTGTGAAATCAACTCACAGAGTTACAGCTTTCCCCTCAAGAAGCCTTTCGCTAAGACAGTTCTTGTGGAATTGGCAAAGTGATATTTGGAAGCCCATAGAGGGCTATGGTGAAAAAGGAAATATCCTCAGATGAAATCTGGAAAGAAGCTTTCTGAGAAACTGCTGAGTGTTCTGTTAATTCATCTCACAGAGTTACATCTGTATTTCGTGGATCTCTTTGCTAGCCTTATTTCTGTGGAATCTGAGAACAGATATTTCGGATCCCATTGAAGACTATAGGGCCAAAGGAAATATCCTCCGATAACAAAGAGAAAGAAGCTTTCTGAGAAACTTCTTTGTGTTCTGTGAAATCATCTCACAGAATTACAGCTTTGATCTCAGGAAGCCTTTCGCTAAGACAGTTCTTGTGGAATTGGCAAAGCGATATTTGGAAGCCCATAGAGGGCTATGGTGAAAAAGGAAGTATCCTCAGATGAAATCTGGAAAGAAGCTTTCTGAGAAACTGCTGAGTGTTCTGTTAATTCATCTTACAGAGTTACATCTGTATTTCGTGGAGCTCTTTGCTAGCCTTATTTCTGTGGAATCTGAGAACAGATATTTCGGATCCCATTGAAGAGTATAGGGCCAAAGGAAATATCCTCCGATAACAAAGATAAAGAAGCTTTCTGAGAAACTTCTTTGTGTTCTGTGAAATCATCTCGCAGAGTTACAGCTTTCCCCTCAAGAAGCCTTTCGCTAAGACAGTTCTTGTGGAATTGGCAAAGTGATATTTGGAAGCCCATAGAGGGCTATGTTGAAA
The DNA here is from genome assembly GCF_043159975.1 of Macaca nemestrina. NCBI lineage: Eukaryota > Metazoa > Chordata > Mammalia > Primates > Cercopithecidae > Macaca > Macaca nemestrina. The sequence continues at coordinate 26,554,354 of NC_092144.1, forward strand.
AAGGAAATATCCTCAGATGAAATCTGGAAAGAAGCTTTCTGAGAAACTGCTGAGTGTTCTGTTAATTCATCTCACAGAGTTACATCTGTATTTCGTGGATCTCTTTGCTAGCCTTATTTCTGTGGAATCTGAGAACAGATATTTCGGATCCCATTGAAGACTATAGGGCCAAAGGAAATATCCTCCGAAACAAAGAGAAAGAAGCTTTCTGAGAAACTTCTTTGTGTTCTGTGAAATCATCTCACAGAGTTACAGCTTTCCCCTCAAGAAGCCTTTCGCTAAGACAGTTCTTGTGGAATTGGCAAAGTGATATTCGGAAGCCCATAGAGGGCTATGGTGAAAAAGGAAATATCCTCAGATGAAATCTGGAAAGAAGCTTTCTGAGAAAGTGCTTAGTGTTCTGTTAATTCATCTCACAGAGTTACATCTGTATTTCGTGGATCTCTTTGCTAGTCTTATTTCTGTGGAATCTGAGAACAGATATTTCGGATCCCATTGAAGACTATAGGGCCAAAGGAAATAATCTCCGAAAACAAAGAGAAAGAGGCTTTCTGAGAAACTTCTTTGTGTTCTGTGAAATCATCTCACAGAGTTACAGCTTTCCCCTCAAGAAGCCTTTCGATAAGACAGTTCTTGTGGAATTGGCAAAGTGATATTTGGAAGCCCATAGAGGGCTATGGTAAAAAAGGAAATATCCTCAGATGAAATCTGGAAAGAAGTTTCTGTGAAACTGCTTAGTGTTCTGTTAATTCATCTCACAGAGTTACATCTGTATTTCGTGGATCTCTTTGCTAGCCTTATTTCTTTGGAATCTGAGAACAGATATTTCGGATCCCATTGAAGACTATAGGTCCAAAGGAAATATCCTCTGATAACAAAGAGAAAGAAGCTTTCTGAGAAACTTCTTTGTATTCTGTGAAATCATCTCACAGAGTTACACTTTTCCCCTCAAGAAGCCTTTCTATAAGACAGTTCTTGTGGAATTGGCAAAGTGATATTTGGAAGCCCTTAGAGGGCTACGGTGAAAAAGGAAATATCCTTAGATGAAATCTGGAAGGAAGCTTTCTGAGAAACTGCTGAGTGTTCTGTTAATTCATCACACAGAGTTACGTCTGTATTTCGTGGATCTCTTTGCTAGCCTTATTTCTGTGGAATCTGAGAACAGATATTTCGGATCCCATTGAAGACTATAGGGCCAAAGGAAATTTCCTCCGATAACAAAGAGAAAGAAGCTTTCTGAGAAACTTCTTTGTGTTCTGTGAAATCATCTCACAGAGTTACAGCTTTCCCCTCAAGAAGCCTTTCGCTAAGACAGTTCTTGTGGAATTGGCAAAGTGATATTTGGAAGCCAATAGAGGGCTATGGTAAAAAAGGAAATATCCTCAGATGAAATCTGGAAAGAAGCTTTCTGAGAAACTGCTTAGTGTTCTGTTAATTCATCTCACAGAGTTACATCTGTATTTCGTGGATCTCTTTGCTAGCCTTATTTCTGTGGAATCTGAGAACAGATATTTCGGATCCCATTGAAGACTATAGGGCCAAAGGAAATAATCTCCGATAACAAAGAGAAAGAAGCTTTCTGAGAAACTTCTTTGTGTTCTGTGAAATCATCTCAGAGAGTTGCAGCTTTCCCCTCAAGAAGCCTTTCGCTAAGAGAGTTCTTGTGGAATTGGCAAAGCGATATTTGGAAGCCCATAGAGGGCTATGGTGAAAAAGGAAATATCCTCAGATGAAATCTGGAAAGAAGCTTTCTGAGAAACTGCTTAGTGTTCTGTTAATTCATCTCACAGAGTTACATCTGTATTTCGTGGATCTCTTTGCTAGACTTATTTCTGTGGAATCTGAGAACAGATATTTCGGATCCTATTGAAGACTATAGGGCCAAAGGAAATATTCTCCGATAACAAAGAGAAAGAAGCTTTCTGAGAAACTTCTTTGTGTTCTGTGAAATCATCTCACAGAGTTACAGCTTTCCCCTCAAGAAGCCTTTCGCTAAGACAGTTCTTGTGGAATTGGCAAAGTGATATTTGGAAGCCCATAGAGGGCTATGGTGAAAAAGGAAATATCCTCAGATGAAATCTGGAAAGAAGATTTCTGAGAAACTGCTGAGTGTTCTATTAATTCATCTCACAGAGTTACATCTGTATTTCGTGGATCTCCTTACTAGCCTTATTTCTGTGGAATCTGAGAACAGATATTTCGGATCCCATTGAAGACTATAGGGCCAAAGGAAATATCCTGCGATAACAAAGAGAAAGAAGCTTTCTGAGAAACTTCTTTGTGTTCTGTGAAATCATCTCACAGAGTTACAGCTTTCCCCTCAAGAAGCCTTTCGCTTAGACAGTTCTTGTGGAAACGGCAAAGTGATATTTGGAAGCCCATAGAGGGCTATGGTGAAAAAGGAAATATCCTCAGATGAAATCTGGAAAGAAGGTTTCTGTGAAACTGCTTAGTGTTCTGTTAATTCATCTCACAGAGTTACAGCTGTATTTCGTGGATCTCTTTGCTAGACTTATTTCTGTGGAATCTGAGAACAGATATTTCGGATCCCTTTGAAAACTATAGGGCCAAAGGAAATATCCTCCGATAACAAAGAGAAAGAAGCTTTCTGAGAAACTTCTTTGTGTTCTGTGAAATCATCTCACAGAGTTACAGCTTTTCCCTCAAGAAGCCTTTTGCTAAGACAGTTCTTGTGGAATTGGCAAAGTGATATTTGGAAGACCATAGAGGGCTATGGTGAAAAAGGAAATATCCTCAGATGAAATCTGGAGAGAAGCTTTCTGAGAAACTCCTTAGTGTTCTGTTAATTCATCTCACAGAGTTACATCTGTATTTCCTGGATCTCTTTGCTAGACTTATTTCTGTGGAATCTGAGAACAGATATTTCGGATCCCATTGAAGACTATAGTGCCAAAGGAAATAATCTCCGATAACAAAGAGAAAGAAGCTTTCTGAGAAACTTCTTTGTGTTCTGTGAAATCATCTCACAGAGTTGCAGCTTTCCCCTCAAGAAGCCTTTCGCTAAGACAGTTCTTGAGGAATTGGCAAAGCGATATTTGGAAGCCCATAGAGGGCTATGGTGAAAAAGGAAATAACCTCAGATGAAATCTGGAAAGAAGCTTTCTGAGAAACCTCTTAGTGTTCTGTTAATTCATCTCACAGAGTTACATCTGTATTTCGTGGATCTCTTTGCTAGACTTATTTCTGTGGAATCTGAGAACAGATATTTCGGATCCCTTTGAAGACTATAGGGCCAAAGGAAATATCCTCCGATAACAAAGAGAAAGAAGCTTTCTGAGAAACTTCTTTGTGTTCTGTGAAATCATCTCACAGAGTTACAGCTTTCCCCTCAAGAAGCCTTTCGCTAAGACAGTTCTTGTGGAATTGGCAAAGTGATATTCGGAAGCCCATAGAGGGCTATGGTGAAAAAGGAAATATCCTCAGATGAAATCTGGAAAGAAGCTTTCTGAGAAAGTGCTTACTGTTCTGTTAATTCATCTCACAGAGTTACATCTGTATTTCGTGGATCTCTTTGCTAGTCTTATTTCTGTGGAATCTGAGAACAGATATTTCGGATCCCATTGAAGACTATAGGGCCAAAGGAAATAATCTCCGAAAACAAAGAGAAAGAAGCTTTCTGAGAAACTTCTTTGTGTTCTGTGAAATCATCTCACAGAGTTACAGCTTTCCCCTCAAGAAGCCTTTCGATAAGACAGTTCTTGTGGAATTGGCAAAGTGATATTTGGAAGCCCATAGAGGGCTATGGTAAAAAAGGAAATATCCTCAGGTGAAATCTGGAGAGAAGCTTTCTGAGAAACTCCTTAGTGTTCTGTTAATTCATCTCACAGAGTTACATCTGTATTTCGTGGATCTCTTTGCTAGACTTATTTCTGTGGAATCTGAGAACAGATATTTCGGATCCTATTGAAGACTATAGGGCCAAAGGAAATATCCTCCCATAACAAAGAGAAAGAAGCTTTCTGAGAAACTTCTTTGTGTTCTGTGAAATCATCTCACAGAGCTACAGCTTTCCCCTCAAGAAGCCTTTCGCTAAGACAGTTCTTGTGGAATTGGCAAAGTGATATTTGGAATCCCATAGAGGGCTATGGTGAAAAAGGAAATATCCTCAGATGAAATCTGGAAGGAAGATTTCTGAGAAACTGCTTAGTGTTCTGTTAATTCATCTCACAGAGTTACATCTGTATTTCTTCGATCTCTTTGCTAGACTTATTTCTGTGGAAACTGAGAACAGATATTTCCGATCCCGTTGAAGACTATAGGGCCAAAGGAAATATCCTCCGATAACAAAGAGAAAGAAGCTTTCTGAGAAACTTCTTTGTGTTCTGTGAAATCATCTCACAGAGTTACAGCTTTACCCTCAAGAAGCCTTTCGCTAAGACAGTTCTTGTGGAATTGGCAAAGTGATATTTGGAAGCCCTTAGAGGGCTATGGTGAAAAAGGGAATATCCTCAGATGAAATCTGGAAAGAAGCTTTCTGAGAAACTGCTTAGTGTTCTGTTAATTCATCTCACAGAGTTACATCCGTATTTCGTGGATCTCTTTGCTAGCCTTATTTCTGTGGAATCTGAGAACAGATATTTCGGATCCAATTGAAGACTATAAGGCCAAAGGAAATATCCTCCGATAACAAAGAGAAAGAAGCTTACTGAGAAACTTCTTTGTGTTCTGTGAAATCATCTCACAGAGTTACAGCTTTCCCCTCAAGAAGACTTTCGCTAAGACAGTTCTTGTGGAATTGGCACAGTGATATTTGGAAGCCCATAGAGGGCTATGGTGGAAAAGGAAATATCCTCAGATGAAATCTGGAAAGAAGTTTCTGTGAAACTGCTTAGTGTTCTGTTAATTCATCTCACAGAGTTACATCTGTATTTCGTGGATCTCTTTGCTAGCCTTATTTCTTTGGAATCTGAGAACAGATATTTCGGATCCCATTGAAGACTATAGGTCCAAAGGAAATATCCTCTGATAACAAAGAGAAAGAAGCTTTCTGAGAAACTTCTTTGTGTTCTGTGAAATCATCTCACAGAGTTACAGTTTTCCCCTCAAGAAGCCTTTCTATAAGACAGTTCTTGTGGAATTGGCAAAGTGATATTTGGAAGCCCTTAGAGGGCTACGGTGAAAAAGGAAATATCCTTAGATGAAATCTGGAAGGAAGCTTTCTGAGAAACTACTGAGTGTTCTGTTAATTCATCACACAGAGTTACGTCTGTATTTCGTGGATCTCTTTGCTAGCCTTATTTCTGTGGAATCTGAGAACAGATATTTCGGATCCCATTGAAGACTATAGGGCCAAAGGAAATTTCCTCCGATAACAAAGAGAAAGAAGCTTTCTGAGAAACTTCTTTGTGTTCTGTGAAATCATCTCACAGAGTTACAGCTTTCCCCTCAAGAAGCCTTTCGCTAAGACAGTTCTTGTGGAATTGGCAAAGTGATATTTGGAAGCCAATAGAGGGCTATGGTAAAAAAGGAAATATCCTCAGATGAAATCTGGAAAGAAGCTTTCTGAGAAACTGCTTAGTGTTCTGTTAATTCATCTCACAGAGTTACATCTGTATTTCGTGGATCTCTTTGCTAGCCTTATTTCTGTGGAATCTGAGAACAGATATTTCGGATCCCATTGAAGACTATAGGGCCAAAGGAAATAATCTCCGATAACAAAGAGAAAGAAGCTTTCTGAGAAACTTCTTTGTGTTCTGTGAAATCATCTCAGAGAGTTGCAGCTTTCCCCTCAAGAAGCCTTTCGCTAAGACAGTTCTTGTGGAATTGGCAAAGCGATATTTGGAAGCCCATAGAGGGCTATGGTGAAAAAGGAAATATCCTCAGATGAAATCTGGAAAGAAGCTTTCTGAGAAACTGCTTAGTGTTCTGTTAATTCATCTCACAGAGTTACATCTGTATTTCGTGGATCTCTTTGCTAGACTTATTTCTGTGGAATCTGAGAACAGATATTTCGGATCCTATTGAAGACTATAGGGCCAAAGGAAATATTCTCCGATAACAAAGAGAAAGAAGCTTTCTGAGAAACTTCTTTGTGTTCTGTGAAATCATCTCACAGAGTTACAGCTTTCCCCTCAAGAAGCCTTTCGCTAAGACAGTTCTTGTGGAATTGGCAAAGTGATATTTGGAAGCCCATAGAGGGCTATGGTGAAAAAGGAAATATCCTCAGATGAAATCTGGAAAGAAGATTTCTGAGAAACTGCTGAGTGTTCTATTAATTCATCTCACAGAGTTTCATCTGTATTTCGTGGATCTCCTTACTAGCCTTATTTCTGTGGAATCTGAGAACAGATATTTCGGATCCCATTGAAGACTATAGGGCCAAAGGAAATATCCTCCGATAACAAAGAGAAAGAAGCTTTCTGAGAAACTTCTTTGTGTTCTGTGAAATCATCTCACAGAGTTACAGCTTTCCCCTCAAGAAGCCTTTCGCTTAGACAGTTCTTGTGGAAACGGCAAAGTGATATTTGGAAGCCCATAGAGGGCTATGGTGAAAAAGGAAATATCCTCAGATGAAATCTGGAAAGAAGGTTTCTGTGAAACTGCTTAGTGTTCTGTTAATTCATCTCACAGAGTTACAGCTGTATTTCGTGGATCTCTTTGCTAGACTTATTTCTGTGGAATCTGAGAACAGATATTTCGGATCCCTTTGAAAACTAGAGGGCCAAAGGAAATATCCTCCGATAACAAAGAGAAAGAAGCTTTCTGAGAAACTTCTTTGTGTTCTGTGAAATCATCTCACAGAGTTACAGCTTTCCCCTCAAGAAGCCTTTCGCTAAGACAGTTCTTGTGGAATTGGCAAAGTGATATTTGGAAGCCCATAGAGGGCTATGGTGAAAAAGGAAATATCCTCAGATGAAATCTGGAAAGAAACTTTCTGAGAAACTGCTTAGTGTTCTGTTAATTCATCTCACAGAGTTACATCTGTATTTCGTGGATCTCTTTGCTAGTCTTATTTCTGTGGAATCTGAGAACAGATATTTCGGATCCCATTGAAGACTATAGGGCCCAAGGAAATAATCTCCGATAACAAAGAGAAAGAAGCTTTCTGAGAAACTTCTTTGTGTTCTGTGAAATCATCTCACAGAGTTACAGCTTTTCCCTCAAGAAGCCTTTTGCTAAGACAGTTCTTGTGGAATTGGCAAAGTGATATTTGGAAGACCATAGAGGGCTATGGTGAAAAAGGAAATATCCTCAGATGAAATCTGGAGAGAAGCTTTCTGAGAAACTCCTTAGTGTTCTGTTAATTCATCTCACAGAGTTACATCTGTATTTCGTGGATCTCTTTGCTAGACTTATTTCTGTGGAATCTGAGAACAGATATTTCGGATCCCATTGAAGACTATAGTGCCAAAGGAAATAATCTCCGATAACAAAGAGAAAGAAGCTTTCTGAGAAACTTCTTTGTGTTCTGTGAAATCATCTCACAGAGTTGCAGCTTTCCCCTCAAGAAGCCTTTCGCTAAGACAGTTCTTGAGGAATTGGCAAAGCGATATTTGGAAGCCCATAGAGGGCTATGGTGAAAAAGGAAATAACCTCAGATGAAATCTGGAAAGAAGCTTTCTGAGAAACTGCTTAGTGTTCTGTTAATTCATCTCACAGAGTTACATCTGTATTTCGTGGATCTCTTTGCTAGACTTATTTCTGTGGAATCTGAGAACAGATATTTCGGATCCCTTTGAAGACTATAGGGCCAAAGGAAATATCCTCCGATAACAAAGAGAAAGAAGCTTTCTGAGAAACTTCTTTGTGTTCTGTGAAATCATCTAACAGAGTTACAGCTTTCCCCTCAAGAAACCTTTCGCTAAGAATTCTTGTGGAATTGGCACAGTGATATTTGGAAGCCCATAGAGGGCTATGGTGAAAAAGGAAATATCCTCAGATGAAATCTGGAAAGAAGATTTCTGAGAAACTGCTGAGTGTTTTGTTAATTCATCTCACAGAGTTACATCTCTATTTCGTGGATCTCCTTGCTAGCCTTATTTTTGTGGAATCTGAGAACAGATATTTCGGATCCCATTGAAGACTATAGGGCCAAAGGAAATATCCTCCGATAACAAAGAGAAAGAAGCTTTCTGAGAAACTTCTTTGTGTTCTGTGAAATCATCTCACAGAGTTACAGCTTTCCCCTCAAGAAGCCTTTCGCTAAGACAGTTCTTGTGGAAATGGAAAAGTGATACTTGGAAGCCCATAGAGGTCTATGGTGAAAAAGGAAATATCCTCAGATGAAATCTGGAAAGAAGGTTTCTGTGAAACTGCTTAGTGATCTGTTAATTCATCTCACAGAGTTACATCTGTATTTCGTGGATCTCTTTGCTAGACTTATTTCTGTGGAATCTGAGAACAGATATTTCGGATCCCTTTGAAGCCTATAGGGTGAAAGGAAATATCCTCCGATAACAAAGAGAAAGAAGCTTTCTGAGAAACTTCTTTGTGTTCTGTGAAATCATCTCACAGAGTTACAGCTTTCCCCTCAAGAAGCCTTTCGCTAAGACAGTTCTGTGGAATTGGCAAAGTGATATTTGGAAGCCCATAGAGGGCTATGGTGAAAAAGGAAATATCCTCAGATGAAATCTGGAAAGAAGCTTTCTGAGAAACTGCTTAGTGTTCTGTTAATTCATCTCACAGAGTTACATCTGTATTTCGTGGATCTCTTTGCTAGCCTTATTTCTGTGGAATCTGAGAACAGATATTTCGGATCCCATTGAAGACTACAGGGCCAAAGGAAATAATCTCCGAAAACAAAGAGAAAGAAGCTTTCTGAGAAACTTCTTTGTGTTCTGTGAAATCATCTCACAGAGTTACAGCTTTACCCTCAAGAAGCCTTTCGCTAAGACAGTTCTTGTGGAATTGGGAAAGTGATATTTGGAAGCCCTTAGAGGGCTATGGTGAAAAAGGGAATATCCTCAGATGAAATCTGGAAAGAAGCTTTCTGAGAAACTGCTTAGTGTTCTGTTAATTCATCTCACAGAGTTACATCCGTATTTCGTGGATCTCTTTGCTAGCCTTATTTCTGTGGAATCTGAGAACAGATATTTCGGATCCCATTGAAGACTATAAGGCCAAAGGAAATATCCTCCGATAACAAAGAGAAAGAAGCTTACTGAGAAACTTCTTTGTGTTCTGTGAAATCATCTCACAGAGTTACAGCTTTCCCCTCAAGAAGCCTTTCGCTAAGACAGTTCTTGTGGAATTGGCACAGTGATATTTGGAAGCCCATAGAGGGCTATGGTGGAAAAGGAAATATCCTCAGATGAAATCTGGAAAGAAGTTTCTGTGAAACTGCTTAGTGTTCTGTTAATTCATCTCACAGAGTTACATCTGTATTTCGTGGATCTCTTTGCTAGCCTTATTTCTTTGGAATCTGAGAACAGATATTTCGGATCCCATTGAAGACTATAGGTCCAAAGGAAATATCCTCTGATAACAAAGAGAAAGAAGCTTTCTGAGAAACTTCTTTGTGTTCTGTGAAATCATCTCACAGAGTTACAGTTTTCCCCTCAAGAAGCCTTTCTATAAGACAGTTCTTGTGGAATTGGCAAAGTGATATTTGGAAGCCCTTAGAGGGCTATGGTGAAAAAGGAAATATCCTTAGATGAAATCTGGAAGGAAGCTTTCTGAGAAACTGCTGAGTGTTCTGTTAATTCATCACACAGAGTTACGTCTGTATTTCGTGGATCTCTTTGCTAGCCTTATTTCTGTGGAATCTGAGAACAGATATTTCGGATCCCATTGAAGACTATAGGGCCAAAGGAAATTTCCTCCGATAACAAAGAGAAAGAAGCTTTCTGAGAAACTTCTTTGTGTTCTGTGAAATCATCTCACAGAGTTACAGCTTTCCCCTCAAGAAGCCTTTCGCTAAGACAGTTCTTGTGGAATTGGCAAAGTGATATTTGGAAGCCAATAGAGGGCTATGGTAAAAAAGGAAATATCCTCAGATGAAATCTGGAAAGAAGCTTTCTGAGAAACTGCTTAGTGTTCTGTTAATTCATCTCACAGAGTTACATCTGTATTTCGTGGATCTCTTTGCTAGCCTTATTTCTGTGGAATCTGAGAACAGATATTTCGGATCCCATTGAAGACTATAGGGCCAAAGGAAATAATCTCCGATAACAAAGAGAAAGAGGCTTTCTGAGAAACTTCTTTGTGTTCTGTGAAATCATCTCAGAGAGTTGCAGCTTTCCCCTCAAGAAACCTTTCGCTAAGACAGTTCTTGTGGAATTGGCAAAGCGATATTTGGAAGCCCATAGAGGGCTATGGTGAAAAAGGAAATATCCTCAGATGAAATCTGGAAAGAAGCTTTCTGAGAAACTGCTTAGTGTTCTGTTAATTCATCTCACAGAGTTACATCTGTATTTCGTGGATCTCTTTGCTAGACTTATTTCTGTGGAATCTGAGAACAGATATTTCGGATCCTATTGAAGACTATAGGGCCAAAGGAAATATTCTCCGATAACAAAGAGAAAGAAGCTTTCTGAGAAACTTCTTTGTGTTCTGTGAAATCATCTCACAGAGTTACAGCTTTCCCCTCAAGAAGCCTTTCGCTAAGACAGTTCTTGTGGAATTGGCAAAGTGATATTTGGAAGCCCATAGAGGGCTATGGTGAAAAAGGAAATATCCTCAGATGAAATCTGGAAAGAAGATTTCTGAGAAACTGCTGAGTGTTCTATTAATTCATCTCACAGAGTTACATCTGTATTTCGTGGATCTCCTTACTAGCCTTATTTCTGTGGAATCTGAGAACAGATATTTCGGATCCCATTGAAGACTATAGGGCCAAAGGAAATATCCTCCGATAACAAAGAGAAAGAAGCTTTCTGAGAAACTTCTTTGTGTTCTGTGAAATCATCTCACAGAGTTACAGCTTTCCCCTCAAGAAGCCTTTCGCTTAGACAGTTCTTGTGGAAATGGCAAAGTGATATTTGGAAGCCCATAGAGGGCTATGGTGAAAAAGGAAATATCCTCAGATGAAATCTGGAAAGAAGGTTTCTGTGAAACTGCTTAGTGTTCTGTTAATTCATCTCACAGAGTTACAGCTGTATTTCGTGGATCTCTTTGCTAGACTTATTTCTGTGGAATCTGAGAACAGATATTTCGGATCCCTTTGAAAACTATAGGGCCAAAGGAAATATCCTCCGATAACAAAGAGAAAGAAGCTTTCTGAGAAACTTCTTTGTGTTCTGTGAAATCATCTCACAGAGTTACAGCTTTCCCCTCAAGAAGCCTTTCGCTAAGACAGTTCTTGTGGAATTGGCAATGTGATATTTGGAAGCCCATAGAGGGCTATGGTGAAAAAGGAAATATCCTCAGATGAAATCTGGAAAGAAACTTTCTTAGAAACTGCTTAGTGTTCTGTTAATTCATCTCACAGAGTTACATCTGTATTTCGTGGATCTCTTTGCTAGTCTTATTTCTGTGGAATCTGAGAACAGATATTTCTGATCCCATTGAAGACTATAGGGCCCAAGGAAATAATCTCCGATAACAAAGAGAAAGAAGCTTTCTGAGAAACTTCTTTGTGTTCTGTGAAATCATCTCAGAGAGTTGCAGCTTTCCCCTCAAGAAACCTTTCGCTAAGACAGTTCTTGTGGAATTGGCAAAGCGATATTTGGAAGCCCATAGAGGGCTATGGTGAAAAAGGGAATATCCTCAGATGAAATCTGGAAAGAAGCTTTCTGAGAAACTGCTTAGTGTTCTGTTAATTCATCTCACAGAGTTACATCCGTATTTCGTGGATCTCTTTGCTAGCCTTATTTCTGTGGAATCTGAGAACAGATATTTCGGATCCCATTGAAGACTATAAGGCCAAAGGAAATATCCTCCGATAACAAAGAGAAAGAAGCTTACTGAGAAACTTCTTTGTGTTCTGTGAAATCATCTCACAGAGTTACAGCTTTCCCCTCAAGAAGCCTTTCGCTAAGACAGTTCTTGTGGAATTGGCACAGTGATATTTGGAAGCCCATAGAGGGCTATGGTGGAAAAGGAAATATCCTCAGATGAAATCTGGAAAGAAGTTTCTGTGAAACTGCTTAGTGTTCTGTTAATTCATCTCACAGAGTTACATCTGTATTTCGTGGATCTCTTTGCTAGCCTTATTTCTTTGGAATCTGAGAACAGATATTTCGGATCCCATTGAAGACTATAGGTCCAAAGGAAATATCCTCTGATAACAAAGAGAAAGAAGCTTTCTGAGAAACTTCTTTGTGTTCTGTGAAATCATCTCACAGAGTTACAGTTTTCCCCTCAAGAAGCCTTTCTATAAGACAGTTCTTGTGGAATTGGCAAAGTGATATTTGGAAGCCCTTAGAGGGCTATGGTGAAAAAGGAAATATCCTTAGATGAAATCTGGAAGGAAGCTTTCTGAGAAACTGCTGAGTGTTCTGTTAATTCATCACACAGAGTTACGTCTGTATTTCGTGGATCTCTTTGCTAGCCTTATTTCTGTGGAATCTGAGAACAGATATTTCGGATCCCATTGAAGACTATAGGGCCAAAGGAAATTTCCTCCGATAACAAAGAGAAAGAAGCTTTCTGAGAAACTTCTTTGTGTTCTGTGAAATCATCTCACAGAGTTACAGCTTTCCCCTCAAGAAGCCTTTCGCTAAGACAGTTCTTGTGGAATTGGCAAAGTGATATTTGGAAGCCAATAGAGGGCTATGGTAAAAAAGGAAATATCCTCAGATGAAATCTGGAAAGAAGCTTTCTGAGAAACTGCTTAGTGTTCTGTTAATTCATCTCACAGAGTTACATCTGTATTTCGTGGATCTCTTTGCTAGCCTTATTTCTGTGGAATCTGAGAACAGATATTTCGGATCCCATTGAAGACTATAGGGCCAAAGGAAATAATCTCCGATAACAAAGAGAAAGAGGCTTTCTGAGAAACTTCTTTGTGTTCTGTGAAATCATCTCAGAGAGTTGCAGCTTTCCCCTCAAGAAACCTTTCGCTAAGACAGTTCTTGTGGAATTGGCAAAGCGATATTTGGAAGCCCATAGAGGGCTATGGTGAAAAAGGAAATATCCTCAGATGAAATCTGGAAAGAAGCTTTCTGAGAAACTGCTTAGTGTTCTGTTAATTCATCTCACAGAGTTACATCTGTATTTCGTGGATCTCTTTGCTAGACTTATTTCTGTGGAATCTGAGAACAGATATTTCGGATCCTATTGAAGACTATAGGGCCAAAGGAAATATTCTCCGATAACAAAGAGAAAGAAGCTTTCTGAGAAACTTCTTTGTGTTCTGTGAAATCATCTCACAGAGTTACAGCTTTCCCCTCAAGAAGCCTTTCGCTAAGACAGTTCTTGTGGAATTGGCAAAGTGATATTTGGAAGCCCATAGAGGGCTATGGTGAAAAAGGAAATATCCTCAGATGAAATCTGGAAAGAAGATTTCTGAGAAACTGCTGAGTGTTCTATTAATTCATCTCACAGAGTTACATCTGTATTTCGTGGATCTCCTTACTAGCCTTATTTCTGTGGAATCTGAGAACAGATATTTCGGATCCCATTGAAGACTATAGGGCCAAAGGAAATATCCTCCGATAACAAAGAGAAAGAAGCTTTCTGAGAAACTTCTTTGTGTTCTGTGAAATCATCTCACAGAGTTACAGCTTTCCCCTCAAGAAGCCTTTCGCTTAGACAGTTCTTGTGGAAATGGCAAAGTGATATTTGGAAGCCCATAGAGGGCTATGGTGAAAAAGGAAATATCCTCAGATGAAATCTGGAAAGAAGGTTTCTGTGAAACTGCTTAGTGTTCTGTTAATTCATCTCACAGAGTTACAGCTGTATTTCGTGGATCTCTTTGCTAGACTTATTTCTGTGGAATCTGAGAACAGATATTTCGGATCCCTTTGAAAACTATAGGGCCAAAGGAAATATCCTCCGATAACAAAGAGAAAGAAGCTTTCTGAGAAACTTCTTTGTGTTCTGTGAAATCATCTCACAGAGTTACAGCTTTCCCCTCAAGAAGCCTTTCGCTAAGACAGTTCTTGTGGAATTGGCAATGTGATATTTGGAAGCCCATAGAGGGCTATGGTGAAAAAGGAAATATCCTCAGATGAAATCTGGAAAGAAACTTTCTTAGAAACTGCTTAGTGTTCTGTTAATTCATCTCACAGAGTTACATCTGTATTTCGTGGATCTCTTTGCTAGTCTTATTTCTGTGGAATCTGAGAACAGATATTTCTGATCCCATTGAAGACTATAGGGCCCAAGGAAATAATCTCCGATAACAAAGAGAAAGAAGCTTTCTGAGAAACTTCTTTGTGTTCTGTGAAATCATCTCAGAGAGTTGCAGCTTTCCCCTCAAGAAACCTTTCGCTAAGACAGTTCTTGTGGAATTGGCAAAGCGATATTTGGAAGCCCATAGAGGGCTATGGTGAAAAAGGAAATATCCTCAGATGAAATCTGGAAAGAAGCTTTCTGAGAAACTGCTTAGTGTTCTGTTAATTCATCTCACAGAGTTACATCTGTATTTCGTGGATCTCTTTGCTAGCCTTATTTCTGTGGAATCTGAGAACAGATATTTCGGATCCTATTGAAGACTATAGGGCCAAAGGAAATATTCTCCGATAACAAAGAGAAAGAAGCTTTCTGAGAAACTTCTTTGTGTTCTGTGAAATCATCTCACAGAGTTACAGCTTTCCCCTCAAGAAGCCTTTCGCTAAGACAGTTCTTGTGGAATTGGCAAAGTGATATTTGGAAGCCCATAGAGGGCTATGGTGAAAAAGGAAATATCCTCAGATGAAATCTGGAAAGAAGATTTCTGAGAAACTGCTGAGTGTTCTATTAATTCATCTCACAGAGTTACATCTGTATTTCGTGGATCTCCTTACTAGCCTTATTTCTGTGGAATCTGAGAACAGATATTTCGGATCCCATTGAAGACTATAGGGCCAAAGGAAATATCCTCCGATAACAAAGAGAAAGAAGCTTTCTGAGAAACTTCTTTGTGTTCTGTGAAATCATCTCACAGAGTTACAGCTTTCCCCTCAAGAAGCCTTTCGCTTAGACAGTTCTTGTGGAAATGGCAAAGTGATATTTGGAAGCCCGTAGAGGGCTATGGTGAAAAAGGAAATATCCTCAGATGAAATCTGGAAAGAAGGTTTCTGTGAAACTGCTTAGTGTTCTGTTAATTCATCTCACAGAGTTACAGCTGTATTTCGTGGATCTCTTTGCTAGACTTATTTCTGTGGAATCTGAGAACAGATATTTCGGATCCCTTTGAAAACTATAGGGCCAAAGGAAATATCCTCCGATAACAAAGAGAAAGAAGCTTTCTGAGAAACTTCTTTGTGTTCTGTGAAATCATCTCACAGAGTTACAGCTTTCCCCTCAAGAAGCCTTTCGCTAAGACAGTTCTTGTGCAATTGGCAATGTGATATTTGGAAGCCCATAGAGGGCTATGGTGAAAAAGGAAATATCCTCAGATGAAATCTGGAAAGAAACTTTCTTAGAAACTGCTTAGTGTTCTGTTAATTCATCTCACAGAGTTACATCTGTATTTCGTGGATCTCTTTGCTAGTCTTATTTCTGTGGAATCTGAGAACAGATATTTCTGATCCCATTGAAGACTATAGGGCCCAAGGAAATAATCTCCGATAACAAAGAGAAAGAAGCTTTCTGAGAAACTTCTTTGTGTTCTGTGAAATCAACTCACAGAGTTACAGCTTTTCCCTCAAGAAGCCTTTCGCTAAGACAGTTCTTGTGGAATTGGCAAAGTGATATTTGGAAGACCATAGAGGGCTATGGTGAAAAAGGAAATATCCTCAGATGAAATCTGGAGAGAAGCTTTCTGAGAAACTCCTTAGTGTTCTGTTAATTCATCTCACAGAGTTACATCTGTATTTCGTGGATCTGTTTGCTAGACTTATTTCTGTGGAATCTGAGAACAGATATTTCGGATCCCATTGAAGACTATAGTGCCAAAGGAAATAATCTCCGATAACAAAGAGAAAGAAGCTTTCTGAGAAACTTCTTTGTGTTCTGTGAAATCATCTCACAGAGTTGCAGCTTTCCCCTCAAGAAGCCTTTCGCTAAGACAGTTCTTGAGGAATTGGCAAAGCGATATTTGGAAGCCCATAGAGGGCTATGGTGAAAAAGGAAATATCCTCAGATGAAATCTGGAAAGAAGCTTTCTGAGAAACTGCTTAGTGTTCTGTTAATTCATCTCACAGAGTTACATCTGTATTTCGTGGATCTCTTTGCTAGACTTATTTCTGTGGAATCTGAGAACAGATATTTCGGATCCCTTTGAAGACTATAGGGCCA
Organism: Macaca nemestrina; assembly: GCF_043159975.1. NCBI lineage: Eukaryota > Metazoa > Chordata > Mammalia > Primates > Cercopithecidae > Macaca > Macaca nemestrina. Next base: position 26,570,638 of record NC_092144.1, read on the forward strand.
AAGGAAATATCCTCCGATAACAAAGAGAAAGAAGCTTTCTGAGAAACTTCTTTGTGTTCTGTGAAATCATCTCACAGAGTTACAGCTTTCCCCTCAAGAAACCTTTCGCTAAGAGTTCTTGTGGAATTGGCACAGTGATATTTGGAAGCCCATAGAGGGCTATGGTGAAAAAGGAAATATCCTCAGATGAAATCTGGAAAGAAGATTTCTGAGAAACTGCTGAGTGTTTTGTTAATTCATCTCACAGAGTTACATCTGTATTTCGTGGATCTCCTTGCTAGCCTTATTTTTGTGGAATCTGAGAACAGATATTTCGGATCCCATTGAAGACTATAGGGCCAAAGGAAATATCCTCCGATAACAAAGAGAAAGAAGCTTTCTGAGAAACTTCTTTGTGTTCTGTGAAATCATCTCACAGAGTTACAGCTTTCCCCTCAAGAAGCCTTTCGCTAAGACAGTTCTTGTGGAAATGGAAAAGTGATATTTGGAAGCCCATAGAGGTCTATGGTGAAAAAGGAAATATCCTCAGATGAAATCTGGAAAGAAGGTTTCTGTGAAACTGCTTAGTGATCTCTTAATTCATCTCACAGAGTTACATCTGTATTTCGTGGATCTCTTTGCTAGACTTATTTCTGTGGAATCTGAGAACAGATATTTCGGATCCCTTTGAAGCCTATAGGGTGAAAGGAAATATCCTCCGATAACAAAGAGAAAGAAGCTTTCTGAGAAACTTCTTTGTGTTCTGTGAAATCATCTCACAGAGTTACAGCTTTCCCCTCAAGAAGCCTTTCGCTAAGACAGTTCTGTGGAATTGGCAAAGTGATATTTGGAAGCCCATAGAGGGCTATGGTGAAAAAGGAAATATCCTCAGATGAAATCTGGAAAGAAGCTTTCTGAGAAACTGCTTAGTGTTCTGTTAATTCATCTCACAGAGTTACATCTGTATTTCGTGGATCTCTTTGCTAGCCTTATTTCTGTGGAATCTGAGAACAGATATTTCGGATCCCATTGAAGACTATAGGGCCAAAGGAAATATCCTCCGATAACAAAGAGAAAGAAGCTTACTGAGAAACTTCTTTGTGTTCTGTGAAATCATCTCACAGAGTTACAGCATTCCCCTCAAGAAGCCTTTCGCTAAGACAGTTCTTGTGGAATTGGCACAGTGATATTTGGAAGCCCATAGAGGGCTATGGTGGAAAAGGAAATATCCTCAGATGAAATCTGGAAAGAAGTTTCTGTGAAACTGCTTAGTGTTCTGTTAATTCATCTCACAGAGTTACATCTGTATTTCGTGGATCTCTTTGCTAGCCTTATTTCTTTGGAATCTGAGAACAGATATTTCGGATCCCATTGAAGACTATAGGTCCAAAGGAAATATCCTCTGATAACAAAGAGAAAGAAGCTTTCTGAGAAACTTCTTTGTGTTCTGTGAAATCATCTCACAGAGTTACAGCTTTCCCCTCAAGAAGCCTTTCGCTTAGACAGTTCTTGTGGAAACGGCAAAGTGATATTTGGAAGCCCATAGAGGGCTATGGTGAAAAAGGAAATATCCTCAGATGAAATCTGGAAAGAAGGTTTCTGTGAAACTGCTTAGTGTTCTGTTAATTCATCTCACAGAGTTACAGCTGTATTTCGTGGATCTCTTTGCTAGACTTATTTCTGTGGAATCTGAGAACAGATATTTCGGATCCCTTTGAAAACTATAGGGCCAAAGGAAATATCCTCCGATAACAAAGAGAAAGAAGCTTTCTGAGAAACTTCTTTGTGTTCTGTGAAATCATCTCACAGAGTTACAGCTTTCCCCTCAAGAAGCCTTTCGCTAAGACAGTTCTTGTGGAATTGGCAAAGTGATATTTGGAAGCCCATAGAGGGCTATGGTGAAAAAGGAAATATCCTCAGATGAAATCTGGAAAGAAACTTTCTGAGAAACTGCTTAGTGTTCTGTTAATTCATCTCACAGAGTTACATCTGTATTTCGTGGATCTCTTTGCTAGTCTTATTTCTGTGGAATCTGAGAACAGATATTTCGGATCCCATTGAAGACTATAGGGCCCAAGGAAATAATCTCCGATAACAAAGAGAAAGAAGCTTTCTGAGAAACTTCTTTGTGTTCTGTGAAATCATCTCACAGAGTTACAGCTTTTCCCTCAAGAAGCCTTTTGCTAAGACAGTTCTTGTGGAATTGGCAAAGTGATATTTGGAAGACCATAGAGGGCTATGGTGAAAAAGGAAATATCCTCAGATGAAATCTGGAGAGAAGCTTTCTGAGAAACTCCTTAGTGTTCTGTTAATTCATCTCACAGAGTTACATCTGTATTTCGTGGATCTCTTTGCTAGACTTATTTCTGTGGAATCTGAGAACAGATATTTCGGATCCCATTGAAGACTATAGTGCCAAAGGAAATAATCTCCGATAACAAAGAGAAAGAAGCTTTCTGAGAAACTTCTTTGTGTTCTGTGAAATCATCTCAAAGAGTTGCAGCTTTCCCCTCAAGAAGCCTTTCGCTAAGACAGTTCTTGAGGAATTGGCAAAGCGATATTTGGAAGCCCATAGAGGGCTATGGTGAAAAAGGAAATAACCTCAGATGAAATCTGGAAAGAAGCTTTCTGAGAAACTGCTTAGTGTTCTGTTAATTCATCTCACAGAGTTACATCTGTATTTCGTGGATCTCTTTGCTAGACTTATTTCTGTGGAATCTGAGAACAGATATTTCGGATCCCTTTGAAGACTATAGGGCCAAAGGAAATATCCTCCGATAACAAAGAGAAAGAAGCTTTCTGAGAAACTTCTTTGTGTTCTGTGAAATCATCTAACAGAGTTACAGCTTTCCCCTCAAGAAACCTTTCGCTAAGAATTCTTGTGGAATTGGCACAGTGATATTTGGAAGCCCATAGAGGGCTATGGTGAAAAAGGAAATATCCTCAGATGAAATCTGGAAAGAAGATTTCTGAGAAACTGCTGAGTGTTTTGTTAATTCATCTCACAGAGTTACATCTGTATTTCGTGGATCTCCTTGCTAGCCTTATTTTTGTGGAATCTGAGAACAGATATTTCGGATCCCATTGAAGACTATAGGGCCAAAGGAAATATCCTCCGATAACAAAGAGAAAGAAGCTTTCTGAGAAACTTCTTTGTGTTCTGTGAAATCATCTCACAGAGTTACAGCTTTCCCCTCAAGAAGCCTTTCGCTAAGACAGTTCTTGTGGAAATGGAAAAGTGATATTTGGAAGCCCATAGAGGTCTATGGTGAAAAAGGAAATATCCTCAGATGAAATCTGGAAAGAAGGTTTCTGTGAAACTGCTTAGTGATCTGTTAATTCATCTCACAGAGTTACATCTGTATTTCGTGGATCTCTTTGCTAGACTTATTTCTGTGGAATCTGAGATCAGATATTTCGGATCCCTTTGAAGCCTATAGGGTGAAAGGAAATATCCTCCGATAACAAAGAGAAAGAAGCTTTCTGAGAAACTTCTTTGTGTTCTGTGAAATCATCTCACAGAGTTACAGCTTTCCCCTCAAGAAGCCTTTCGCTAAGACAGTTCTGTGGAATTGGCAAAGTGATATTTGGAAGCCCATAGAGGGCTATGGTGAAAAAGGAAATATCCTCAGATGAAATCTGGAAAGAAGCTTTCTGAGAAACTGCTTAGTGTTCTGTTAATTCATCTCACAGAGTTACATCTGTATTTCGTGGATCTCTTTGCTAGCCTTATTTCTGTGGAATCTGAGAACAGATATTTCGGATCCCATTGAAGACTACAGGGCCAAAGGAAGTAATCTCCGAAAACAAAGAGAAAGAAGCTTTCTGAGAAACTTCTTTGTGTTCTGTGAAATCATCTCACAGAGTTACAGCTTTACCCTCAAGAAGCCTTTCGCTAAGACAGTTCTTGTGGAATTGGGAAAGTGATATTTGGAAGCCCTTAGAGGGCTATGGTGAAAAAGGGAATATCCTCAGATGAAATCTGGAAAGAAGCTTTCTGAGAAACTGCTTAGTGTTCTGTTAATTCATCTCACAGAGTTACATCCGTATTTCGTGGATCTCTTTGCTAGCCTTATTTCTGTGGAATCTGAGAACAGATATTTCGGATCCCATTGAAGACTATAAGGCCAAAGGAAATATCCTCCGATAACAAAGAGAAAGAAGCTTACTGAGAAACTTCTTTGTGTTCTGTGAAATCATCTCACAGAGTTACAGCTTTCCCCTCAAGAAGCCTTTCGCTAAGACAGTTCTTGTGGAATTGGCACAGTGATATTTGGAAGCCCATAGAGGGCTATGGTGGAAAAGGAAATATCCTCAGATGAAATCTGGAAAGAAGTTTCTGTGAAACTGCTTAGTGTTCTGTTAATTCATCTCACAGAGTTACATCTGTATTTCGTGGATCTCTTTGCTAGCCTTATTTCTTTGGAATCTGAGAACAGATATTTCGGATCCCATTGAAGACTATAGGTCCAAAGGAAATATCCTCTGATAACAAAGAGAAAGAAGCTTTCTGAGAAACTTCTTTGTGTTCTGTGAAATCATCTCACAGAGTTACAGTTTTCCCCTCAAGAAGCCTTTCTATAAGACAGTTCTTGTGGAATTGGCAAAGTGATATTTGGAAGCCCTTAGAGGGCTATGGTGAAAAAGGAAATATCCTTAGATGAAATCTGGAAGGAAGCTTTCTGAGAAACTGCTGAGTGTTCTGTTAATTCATCACACAGAGTTACGTCTGTATTTCGTGGATCTCTTTGTTAGCCTTATTTCTGTGGAATCTGAGAACAGATATTTCGGATCCCATTGAAGACTATAGGGCCAAAGGAAATTTCCTCCGATAACAAAGAGAAAGAAGCTTTCTGAGAAACTTCTTTGTGTTCTGTGAAATCATCTCACAGAGTTACAGCTTTCCCCTCAAGAAGCCTTTCGCTAAGACAGTTCTTGTGGAATTGGCAAAGTGATATTTGGAAGCCAATAGAGGGCTATGGTAAAAAAGGAAATATCCTCAGATGAAATCTGGAAAGAAGCTTTCTGAGAAACTGCTTAGTGTTCTGTTAATTCATCTCACAGAGTTACATCTGTATTTCGTGGATCTCTTTGCTAGCCTTATTTCTGTGGAATCTGAGAACAGATATTTCGGATCCCATTGAAGACTATAGGGCCAAAGGAAATAATCTCCGATAACAAAGAGAAAGAGGCTTTCTGAGAAACTTCTTTGTGTTCTGTGAAATCATCTCAGAGAGTTGCAGCTTTCCCCTCAAGAAGCCTTTCGCTAAGACAGTTCTGTGGAATTGGCAAAGTGATATTTGGAAGCCCATAGAGGGCTATGGTGAAAAAGGAAATATCCTCAGATGAAATCTGGAAAGAAGCTTTCTGAGAAACTGCTTAGTGTTCTGTTAATTCATCTCACAGAGTTACATCTGTATTTCGTGGATCTCTTTGCTAGCCTTATTTCTGTGGAATCTGAGAACAGATATTTCGGATCCCATTGAAGACTATAGGGCCAAAGGAAATATCCTCCGATAACAAAGAGAAAGAAGCTTACTGAGAAACTTCTTTGTGTTCTGTGAAATCATCTCACAGAGTTACAGCATTCCCCTCAAGAAGCCTTTCGCTAAGACAGTTCTTGTGGAATTGGCACAGTGATATTTGGAAGCCCATAGAGGGCTATGGTGGAAAAGGAAATATCCTCAGATGAAATCTGGAAAGAAGTTTCTGTGAAACTGCTTAGTGTTCTGTTAATTCATCTCACAGAGTTACATCTGTATTTCGTGGATCTCTTTGCTAGCCTTATTTCTTTGGAATCTGAGAACAGATATTTCGGATCCCATTGAAGACTATAGGTCCAAAGGAAATATCCTCTGATAACAAAGAGAAAGAAGCTTTCTGAGAAACTTCTTTGTGTTCTGTGAAATCATCTCACAGAGTTACAGCTTTCCCCTCAAGAAGCCTTTCGCTTAGACAGTTCTTGTGGAAACGGCAAAGTGATATTTGGAAGCCCATAGAGGGCTATGGTGAAAAAGGAAATATCCTCAGATGAAATCTGGAAAGAAGGTTTCTGTGAAACTGCTTAGTGTTCTGTTAATTCATCTCACAGAGTTACAGCTGTATTTCGTGGATCTCTTTGCTAGACTTATTTCTGTGGAATCTGAGAACAGATATTTCGGATCCCTTTGAAAACTATAGGGCCAAAGGAAATATCCTCCGATAACAAAGAGAAAGAAGCTTTCTGAGAAACTTCTTTGTGTTCTGTGAAATCATCTCACAGAGTTACAGCTTTCCCCTCAAGAAGCCTTTCGCTAAGACAGTTCTTGTGGAATTGGCAAAGTGATATTTGGAAGCCCATAGAGGGCTATGTTGAAAAAGGAAATATCCTCAGATGAAATCTGGAAAGAAACTTTCTGAGAAACTGCTTAGTGTTCTGTTAATTCATCTCACAGAGTTACATCTGTATTTCGTGGATCTCTTTGCTAGTCTTATTTCTGTGGAATCTGAGAACAGATATTTCGGATCCCATTGAAGACTATAGGGCCCAAGGAAATAATCTCCGATAACAAAGAGAAAGAAGCTTTCTGAGAAACTTCTTTGTGTTCTGTGAAATCATCTCACAGAGTTACAGCTTTTCCCTCAAGAAGCCTTTTGCTAAGACAGTTCTTGTGGAATTGGCAAAGTGATATTTGGAAGACCATAGAGGGCTATGGTGAAAAAGGAAATATCCTCAGATGAAATCTGGAGAGAAGCTTTCTGAGAAACTCCTTAGTGTTCTGTTAATTCATCTCACAGAGTTACATCTGTATTTCGTGGATCTCTTTGCTAGACTTATTTCTGTGGAATCTGAGAACAGATATTTCGGATCCCATTGAAGACTATAGTGCCAAAGGAAATAATCTCCGATAACAAAGAGAAAGAAGCTTTCTGAGAAACTTCTTTGTGTTCTGTGAAATCATCTCAAAGAGTTGCAGCTTTCCCCTCAAGAAGCCTTTCGCTAAGACAGTTCTTGAGGAATTGGCAAAGCGATATTTGGAAGCCCATAGAGGGCTATGGTGAAAAAGGAAATAACCTCAGATGAAATCTGGAAAGAAGCTTTCTGAGAAACTGCTTAGTGTTCTGTTAATTCATCTCACAGAGTTACATCTGTATTTCGTGGATCTCTTTGCTAGACTTATTTCTGTGGAATCTGAGAACAGATATTTCGGATCCCTTTGAAGACTATAGGGCCAAAGGAAATATCCTCCGATAACAAAGAGAAAGAAGCTTTCTGAGAAACTTCTTTGTGTTCTGTGAAATCATCTAACAGAGTTACAGCTTTCCCCTCAAGAAACCTTTCGCTAAGAATTCTTGTGGAATTGGCACAGTGATATTTGGAAGCCCATAGAGGGCTATGGTGAAAAAGGAAATATCCTCAGATGAAATCTGGAAAGAAGATTTCTGAGAAACTGCTGAGTGTTTTGTTAATTCATCTCACAGAGTTACATCTGTATTTCGTGGATCTCCTTGCTAGCCTTATTTTTGTGGAATCTGAGAACAGATATTTCGGATCCCATTGAAGACTATAGGGCCAAAGGAAATATCCTCCGATAACAAAGAGAAAGAAGCTTTCTGAGAAACTTCTTTGTGTTCTGTGAAATCATCTCACAGAGTTACAGCTTTCCCCTCAAGAAGCCTTTCGCTAAGACAGTTCTTGTGGAAATGGAAAAGTGATATTTGGAAGCCCATAGAGGTCTATGGTGAAAAAGGAAATATCCTCAGATGAAATCTGGAAAGAAGGTTTCTGTGAAACTGCTTAGTGATCTGTTAATTCATCTCACAGAGTTACATCTGTATTTCGTGGATCTCTTTGCTAGACTTATTTCTGTGGAATCTGAGATCAGATATTTCGGATCCCTTTGAAGCCTATAGGGTGAAAGGAAATATCCTCCGATAACAAAGAGAAAGAAGCTTTCTGAGAAACTTCTTTGTGTTCTGTGAAATCATCTCACAGAGTTACAGCTTTCCCCTCAAGAAGCCTTTCGCTAAGACAGTTCTGTGGAATTGGCAAAGTGATATTTGGAAGCCCATAGAGGGCTATGGTGAAAAAGGAAATATCCTCAGATGAAATCTGGAAAGAAGCTTTCTGAGAAACTGCTTAGTGTTCTGTTAATTCATCTCACAGAGTTACATCTGTATTTCGTGGATCTCTTTGCTAGCCTTATTTCTGTGGAATCTGAGAACAGATATTTCGGATCCCATTGAAGACTACAGGGCCAAAGGAAGTAATCTCCGAAAACAAAGAGAAAGAAGCTTTCTGAGAAACTTCTTTGTGTTCTGTGAAATCATCTCACAGAGTTACAGCTTTACCCTCAAGAAGCCTTTCGCTAAGACAGTTCTTGTGGAATTGGGAAAGTGATATTTGGAAGCCCTTAGAGGGCTATGGTGAAAAAGGGAATATCCTCAGATGAAATCTGGAAAGAAGCTTTCTGAGAAACTGCTTAGTGTTCTGTTAATTCATCTCACAGAGTTACATCCGTATTTCGTGGATCTCTTTGCTAGCCTTATTTCTGTGGAATCTGAGAACAGATATTTCGGATCCCATTGAAGACTATAAGGCCAAAGGAAATATCCTCCGATAACAAAGAGAAAGAAGCTTACTGAGAAACTTCTTTGTGTTCTGTGAAATCATCTCACAGAGTTACAGCTTTCCCCTCAAGAAGCCTTTCGCTAAGACAGTTCTTGTGGAATTGGCACAGTGATATTTGGAAGCCCATAGAGGGCTATGGTGGAAAAGGAAATATCCTCAGATGAAATCTGGAAAGAAGTTTCTGTGAAACTGCTTAGTGTTCTGTTAATTCATCTCACAGAGTTACATCTGTATTTCGTGGATCTCTTTGCTAGCCTTATTTCTTTGGAATCTGAGAACAGATATTTCGGATCCCATTGAAGACTATAGGTCCAAAGGAAATATCCTCTGATAACAAAGAGAAAGAAGCTTTCTGAGAAACTTCTTTGTGTTCTGTGAAATCATCTCACAGAGTTACAGTTTTCCCCTCAAGAAGCCTTTCTATAAGACAGTTCTTGTGGAATTGGCAAAGTGATATTTGGAAGCCCTTAGAGGGCTATGGTGAAAAAGGAAATATCCTTAGATGAAATCTGGAAGGAAGCTTTCTGAGAAACTGCTGAGTGTTCTGTTAATTCATCACACAGAGTTACGTCTGTATTTCGTGGATCTCTTTGTTAGCCTTATTTCTGTGGAATCTGAGAACAGATATTTCGGATCCCATTGAAGACTATAGGGCCAAAGGAAATTTCCTCCGATAACAAAGAGAAAGAAGCTTTCTGAGAAACTTCTTTGTGTTCTGTGAAATCATCTCACAGAGTTACAGCTTTCCCCTCAAGAAGCCTTTCGCTAAGACAGTTCTTGTGGAATTGGCAAAGTGATATTTGGAAGCCAATAGAGGGCTATGGTAAAAAAGGAAATATCCTCAGATGAAATCTGGAAAGAAGCTTTCTGAGAAACTGCTTAGTGTTCTGTTAATTCATCTCACAGAGTTACATCTGTATTTCGTGGATCTCTTTGCTAGCCTTATTTCTGTGGAATCTGAGAACAGATATTTCGGATCCCATTGAAGACTATAGGGCCAAAGGAAATAATCTCCGATAACAAAGAGAAAGAGGCTTTCTGAGAAACTTCTTTGTGTTCTGTGAAATCATCTCAGAGAGTTGCAGCTTTCCCCTCAAGAAACCTTTCGCTAAGACAGTTCTTGTGGAATTGGCAAAGCGATATTTGGAAGCCCATAGAGGGCTATGGTGAAAAAGGAAATATCCTCAGATGAAATCTGGAAAGAAGCTTTCTGAGAAACTGCTTAGTGTTCTGTTAATTCATCTCACAGAGTTACATCTGTATTTCGTGGATCTCTTTGCTAGACTTATTTCTGTGGAATCTGAGAACAGATATTTCGGATCCTATTGAAGACTATAGGGCCAAAGGAAATATTCTCCGATAACAAAGAGAAAGAAGCTTTCTGAGAAACTTCTTTGTGTTCTGTGAAATCATCTCACAGAGTTACAGCTTTCCCCTCAAGAAGCCTTTCGCTAAGACAGTTCTTGTGGAATTGGCAAAGTGATATTTGGAAGCCCATAGAGGGCTATGGTGAAAAAGGAAATATCCTCAGATGAAATCTGGAAAGAAGATTTCTGAGAAACTGCTGAGTGTTCTATTAATTCATCTCACAGAGTTACATCTGTATTTCGTGGATCTCCTTACTAGCCTTATTTCTGTGGAATCTGAGAACAGATATTTCGGATCCCATTGAAGACTATAGGGCCAAAGGAAATATCCTCCGATAACAAAGAGAAAGAAGCTTTCTGAGAAACTTCTTTGTGTTCTGTGAAATCATCTCACAGAGTTACAGCTTTCCCCTCAAGAAGCCTTTCGCTTAGACAGTTCTTGTGGAAATGGCAAAGTGATATTTGGAAGCCCATAGAGGGCTATGGTGAAAAAGGAAATATCCTCAGATGAAATCTGGAAAGAAGGTTTCTGTGAAACTGCTTAGTGTTCTGTTAATTCATCTCACAGAGTTACAGCTGTATTTCGTGGATCTCTTTGCTAGACTTATTTCTGTGGAATCTGAGAACAGATATTTCGGATCCCTTTGAAAACTATAGGGCCAAAGGAAATATCCTCCGATAACAAAGAGAAAGAAGCTTTCTGAGAAACTTCTTTGTGTTCTGTGAAATCATCTCACAGAGTTACAGCTTTCCCCTCAAGAAGCCTTTCGCTAAGACAGTTCTTGTGGAATTGGCAATGTGATATTTGGAAGCCCATAGAGGGCTATGGTGAAAAAGGAAATATCCTCAGATGAAATCTGGAAAGAAACTTTCTTAGAAACTGCTTAGTGTTCTGTTAATTCATCTCACAGAGTTACATCTGTATTTCGTGGATCTGTTTGCTAGACTTATTTCTGTGGAATCTGAGAACAGATATTTCGGATCCCATTGAAGACTATAGTGCCAAAGGAAATAATCTCCGATAACAAAGAGAAAGAAGCTTTCTGAGAAACTTCTTTGTGTTCTGTGAAATCATCTCACAGAGTTGCAGCTTTCCCCTCAAGAAGCCTTTCGCTAAGACAGTTCTTGAGGAATTGGCAAAGCGATATTTGGAAGCCCATAGAGGGCTATGGTGAAAAAGGAAATATCCTCAGATGAAATCTGGAAAGAAGCTTTCTGAGAAACTGCTTAGTGTTCTGTTAATTCATCTCACAGAGTTACATCTGTATTTCGTGGATCTCTTTGCTAGACTTATTTCTGTGGAATCTGAGAACAGATATTTCGGATCCCTTTGAAGACTATAGGGCCAAAGGAAATATCCTCCGATAACAAAGAGAAAGAAGCTTTCTGAGAAACTTCTTTGTGTTCTGTGAAATCATCTCACAGAGTTACAGCTTTCCCCTCAAGAAACCTTTCGCTAAGAGTTCTTGTGGAATTGGCACAGTGATATTTGGAAGCCCATAGAGGGCTATGGTGAAAAAGGAAATATCCTCAGATGAAATCTGGAAAGAAGATTTCTGAGAAACTGCTGAGTGTTTTGTTAATTCATCTCACAGAGTTACATCTGTATTTCGTGGATCTCCTTGCTAGCCTTATTTTTGTGGAATCTGAGAACAGATATTTCGGATCCCATTGAAGACTATAGGGCCAAAGGAAATATCCTCCGATAACAAAGAGAAAGAAGCTTTCTGAGAAACTTCTTTGTGTTCTGTGAAATCATCTCACAGAGTTACAGCTTTCCCCTCAAGAAGCCTTTCGCTAAGACAGTTCTTGTGGAAATGGAAAAGTGATATTTGGAAGCCCATAGAGGTCTATGGTGAAAAAGGAAATATCCTCAGATGAAATCTGGAAAGAAGGTTTCTGTGAAACTGCTTAGTGATCTGTTAATTCATCTCACAGAGTTACATCTGTATTTCGTGGATCTCTTTGCTAGACTTATTTCTGTGGAATCTGAGAACAGATATTTCGGATCCCTTTGAAGCCTATAGGGTGAAAGGAAATATCCTCCGATAACAAAGAGAAAGAAGCTTTCTGAGAAACTTCTTTGTGTTCTGTGAAATCATCTCACAGAGTTACAGCTTTCCCCTCAAGAAGCCTTTCGCTAAGACAGTTCTGTGGAATTGGCAAAGTGATATTTGGAAGCCCATAGAGGGCTATGGTGAAAAAGGAAATATCCTCAGATGAAATCTGGAAAGAAGCTTTCTGAGAAACTGCTTAGTGTTCTGTTAATTCATCTCACAGAGTTACATCTGTATTTCGTGGATCTCTTTGCTAGCCTTATTTCTGTGGAATCTGAGAACAGATATTTCGGATCCCATTGAAGACTACAGGGCCAAAGGAAATAATCTCCGAAAACAAAGAGAAAGAAGCTTTCTGAGAAACTTCTTTGTGTTCTGTGAAATCATCTCACAGAGTTACAGCTTTACCCTCAAGAAGCCTTTCGCTAAGACAGTTCTTGTGGAATTGGGAAAGTGATATTTGGAAGCCCTTAGAGGGCTATGGTGAAAAAGGGAATATCCTCAGATGAAATCTGGAAAGAAGCTTTCTGAGAAACTGCTTAGTGTTCTGTTAATTCATCTCACAGAGTTACATCCGTATTTCGTGGATCTCTTTGCTAGCCTTATTTCTGTGGAATCTGAGAACAGATATTTCGGATCCCATTGAAGACTATAAGGCCAAAGGAAATATCCTCCGATAACAAAGAGAAAGAAGCTTACTGAGAAACTTCTTTGTGTTCTGTGAAATCATCTCACAGAGTTACAGCATTCCCCTCAAGAAGCCTTTCGCTAAGACAGTTCTTGTGGAATTGGCACAGTGATATTTGGAAGCCCATAGAGGGCTATGGTGGAAAAGGAAATATCCTCAGATGAAATCTGGAAAGAAGTTTCTGTGAAACTGCTTAGTGTTCTGTTAATTCATCTCACAGAGTTACATCTGTATTTCGTGGATCTCTTTGCTAGCCTTATTTCTTTGGAATCTGAGAACAGATATTTCGGATCCCTTTGAAGACTATAGGTCCAAAGGAAATATCCTCTGATAACAAAGAGAAAGAAGCTTTCTGAGAAACTTCTTTGTGTTCTGTGAAATCATCTCACAGAGTTACAGTTTTCCCCTCAAGAAGCCTTTCTATAAGACAGTTCTTGTGGAATTGGCAAAGTGATATTTGGAAGCCCTTAGAGGGCTATGGTGAAAAAGGAAATATCCTTAGATGAAATCTGGAAGGAAGCTTTCTGAGAAACTGCTGAGTGTTCTGTTAATTCATCACACAGAGTTACGTCTGTATTTCGTGGATCTCTTTGCTAGCCTTATTTCTGTGGAATCTGAGAACAGATATTTCGGATCCCATTGAAGACTATAGGGCCAAAGGAAATTTCCTCCGATAACAAAGAGAAAGAAGCTTTCTGAGAAACTTCTTTGTGTTCTGTGAAATCATCTCACAGAGTTACAGCTTTCCCCTCAAGAAGCCTTTCGCTAAGACAGTTCTTGTGGAATTGGCAAAGTGATATTTGGAAGCCAATAGAGGGCTATGGTAAAAAAGGAAATATCCTCAGATGAAATCTGGAAAGAAGCTTTCTGAGAAACTGCTTAGTGTTCTGTTAATTCATCTCACAGAGTTACATCTGTATTTCGTGGATCTCTTTGCTAGCCTTATTTCTGTGGAATCTGAGAACAGATATTTCGGATCCCATTGAAGACTATAGGGCCAAAGGAAATAATCTCCGATAACAAAGAGAAAGAAGCTTTCTGAGAAACTTCTTTGTGTTCTGTGAAATCATCTCAGAGAGTTGCAGCTTTCCCCTCAAGAAACCTTTCGCTAAGACAGTTCTTGTGGAATTGGCAAAGCGATATTTGGAAGCCCATAGAGGGCTATGGTGAAAAAGGAAATATCCTCAGATGAAATCTGGAAAGAAGCTTTCTGAGAAACTGCTTAGTGTTCTGTTAATTCATCTCACAGAGTTACATCTGTATTTCGTGGATCTCTTTGCTAGACTTATTTCTGTGGAATCTGAGAACAGATATTTCGGATCCTATTGAAGACTATAGGGCCAAAGGAAATATTCTCCGATAACAAAGAGAAAGAAGCTTTCTGAGAAACTTCTTTGTGTTCTGTGAAATCATCTCACAGAGTTACAGCTTTCCCCTCAAGAAGCCTTTCGCTAAGACAGTTCTTGTGGAATTGGCAAAGTGATATTTGGAAGCCCATAGAGGGCTATGGTGAAAAAGGAAATATCCTCAGATGAAATCTGGAAAGAAGATTTCTGAGAAACTGCTGAGTGTTCTATTAATTCATCTCACAGAGTTACATCTGTATTTCGTGGATCTCCTTACTAGCCTTATTTCTGTGGAATCTGAGAACAGATATTTCGGATCCCATTGAAGACTATAGGGCCAAAGGAAATATCCTCCGATAACAAAGAGAAAGAAGCTTTCTGAGAAACTTCTTTGTGTTCTGTGAAATCATCTCACAGAGTTACAGCTTTCCCCTCAAGAAGCCTTTCTCTTAGACAGTTCTTGTGGAAATGGCAAAGTGATATTTGGAAGCCCATAGAGGGCTATGGTGAAAAAGGAAATATCCTCAGATGAAATCTGGAAAGAAGCTTTCTGAGAAACTGCTTAGTGTTCTGTTAATTCATCTCACAGAGTTACAGCTGTATTTCGTGGATCTCTTTGCTAGACTTATTTCTGTGGAATCTGAGAACAGATATTTCGGATCCCTTTGAAAACTATAGGGCCAAAGGAAATATCCTCCGATAACAAAGAGAAAGAAGCTTTCTGAGAAACTTCTTTGTGTTCTGTGAAATCATCTCACAGAGTTACAGCTTTCCCCTCAAGAAGCCTTTCGCTAAGACAGTTCTTGTGGAATTGGCAATGTGATATTTGGAAGCCCATAGAGGGCTATGGTGAAAAAGGAAATATCCTCAGATGAAATCTGGAAAGAAACTTTCTTAGAAACTGCTTAGTGTTCTGTTAATTCATCTCACAGAGTTACATCTGTATTTCGTGGATCTCTTTGCTAGTCTTATTTCTGTGGAATCTGAGAACAGATATTTCTGATCCCATTGAAGACTATAGGGCCCAAGGAAATAATCTCCGATAACAAAGAGAAAGAAGCTTTCTGAGAAACTTCTTTGTGTTCTGTGAAATCATCTCACAGAGTTACAGCTTTTCCCTCAAGAAGCCTTTCGCTAAGACAGTTCTTGTGGAATTGGCAAAGTGATATTTGGAAGACCATAGAGGGCTATGGTGAAAAAGGAAATATCCTCAGATGAAATCTGGAGAGAAGCTTTCTGAGAAACTCCTTAGTGTTCTGTTAATTCATCTCACAGAGTTACATCTGTATTTCGTGGATCTCTTTGCTAGACTTATTTCTGTGGAATCTGAGAACAGATATTTCGGATCCCATTGAAGACTATAGTGCCAAAGGAAATAATCTCCGATAACAAAGAGAAAGAAGCTTTCTGAGAAACTTCTTTGTGTTCTGTGAAATCATCTCACAGAGTTGCAGCTTTCCCCTCAAGAAGCCTTTCGCTAAGACAGTTCTTGAGGAATTGGCAAAGCGATATTTGGAAGCCCATAGAGGGCTATGGTGAAAAAGGAAATATCCTCAGATGAAATCTGGAAAGAAGCTTTCTGAGAAACTGCTTAGTGTTCTGTTAATTCATCTCACAGAGTTACATCTGTATTTCGTGGATCTCTTTGCTAGACTTATTTCTGTGGAATCTGAGAACAGATATTTCGGATCCCTTTGAAGACTATAGGGCCAAAGGAAATATCCTCCGATAACAAAGAGAAAGAAGCTTTCTGAGAAACTTCTTTGTGTTCTGTGAAATCATCTCACAGAGTTACAGCTTTCCCCTCAAGAAACCTTTCGCTAAGAGTTCTTGTGGAATTGGCACAGTGATATTTGGAAGCCCATAGAGGGCTATGGTGAAAAAGGAAATATCCTCAGATGAAATCTGGAAAGAAGATTTCTGAGAAACTGCTGAGTGTTTTGTTAATTCATCTCACAGAGTTACATCTGTATTTCGTGGATCTCCTTGCTAGCCTTATTTTTGTGGAATCTGAGAACAGATATTTCGGATCCCTTTGAAGACTATAGGGCCAAAGGAAATATCCTCCGATAACAAAGAGAAAGAAGCTTTCTGAGAAACTTCTTTGTGTTCTGTGAAATCATCTCACAGAGTTACAGCTTTCCCCTCAAGAAGCCTTTCGCTAAGACAGTTCTTGTGGAAATGGAAAAGTGATATTTGGAAGCCCATAGAGGGCTATGGTGAAAAAGGAAATATCCTCAGATGAAATCTGGAAAGAAGGTTTCTGTGAAACTGCTTAGTGATCTGTTAATTCATCTCACAGAGTTACATCTGTATTTCGTGGATCTCTTTGCTAGACTTATTTCTGTGGAATCTGAGAACAGATATTTCGGATCCCTTTGAAGCCTATAGGGTGAAAGGAAATATCCTACGATAACAAAGAGAAAGAAGCTTTCTGAGAAACTTCTTTGTGTTCTGTGAAATCATCTCACAGAGTTACAGCTTTCCCCTCAAGAAGCCTTTCGCTAAGACAGTTCTGTGGAATTGGCAAAGTGATATTTGGAAGCCCATAGAGGGCTATGGTGAAAAAGGAAATATCCTCAGATGAAATCTGGAAAGAAGCTTTCTGAGAAACTGCTTAGTGTTCTGTTAATTCATCTCACAGAGTTACATCTGTATTTCGTGGATCTCTTTGCTAGCCTTATTTCTGTGGAATCTGAGAACAGATATTTCGGATCCCATTGAAAACTACAGGACCAAAGGAAATAATCTCCGATAACAAAGAGAAAGAAGCTTTCTGAGAAACTTCTTTGTGTTCTGTGAAATCATCTCACAGAGTTACAGCTTTCCCCTCAAGAAGCCTTTCGCTAAGAGAGTTCTTGTGGAATTGGCAAAGTGATATTTGGAAGCCCATAGAGGGCTATGGTGAAAAAGAAATATCCTCAGATGAAATCTGTTGAGAAGCTTTCTGAGAAACTCCTTAGTGTTCTGTTAATTCATCTCACAGAGTTACATCTGTATTTCATGGATCTCTTTGCTAGACTTATTTCTGTGGAATCTGAGAACAGATATTTCGGATCCTATTGAAGACTATAGGGCCAATGGAAATATTCTCCGATAACAAAGAGAAAGAAGCTTTCTGAGAAACTTCTTTGTGTTCTGTGAAATCATCTCACAGAGCTACAGCTTTCCCCTCAAGAAGCCTTTCGCTAAGACAGTTCTTGTGGAATTGTCAAAGTGCTATTTGGAAGCCCATAGAGGGCTACGGTGAAAAAGCAAATATCCTCAGATGAAATCTGGAAAGAAGCTTTCTGAGAAACTGCTGAGTGTTCTGTTAATTCATCTCACAGAGTTACATCTGTATTTCGTGGATCTCTTTGCTAGCCTTATTTCTGTGGAATCTGAGAACAGATATTTCGGATCCCATTGAAGACTATAGGGCCAAAGGAAATATCCTCCGATAACAAAGAGAAAGAAGCTTTCTGAGAAACTTCTTTGTGTTCTGTGAAATCATCTCACAGAGTTACAGCTTTCCCCTCAAGAAGCCTTTCGCTAAGACAGTTCTTGTGGAATTGGCAAAGTGATATTTGGAAGCCCATAGAGGGCTATGGTGAAAAAGGAAATATCCTCAGATGAAATCTGGAAAGAAGCTTTCTGAGAAACTGCTGAGTGTTCTGTTAATTCATCTCACAGAGTTACATCTGCATTTCGTGGATCTCTTTGCTAGCCTTATTTCTGTGGAATCTGAGAACAGATATTTCGGATCCCATTGAAGACTATAGGGCCAAACGAAATAATCTCCGATAACAAAGAGAAAGAAGATTTCTGAGAAACTTCTTTGTGTTCTGTGAAATCATCTCACAGAGTTGCAGCTTTCCCCTTAAGAAGCCTTTCGCTAAGACAGTTCTTGTGGAAATGGCAAAGTGATATTTGGAAGTCCATAGAGGGCTATGGTGAAAAAGGAAATATCCTGAGATGAAATCTGGAAAGAAGGTTTCTGTGAATCTGCTTAGTGTTCTGTTAATTCATCTCACAGAGTTACATCTGTATTTCGTGGATCTCTTTGCTAGACTTATTTCTGTGGAATCTGAGAACAGATATTTCGGATCCCTTTGAAGACTATAGGGCCAAAGGAAATATCCTCCGATAACAAAGAGAAAGAAGCTTTCTGAGAAACTTCTTTGTGTTCTGTGAAATCATCTCACAGAGTTACAGCTTTCCCCTCAAGAAGCCTTTCGATAAGACAGTTCTTGTGGAATTGGCAAAGTGATATTTGGAAGCCCATAGAGGGGTATGGAGAAAAAGGAAATATCCTCAGATGAAATCTGGAAAGAAGATTTCTGAGAAACTGCTTAGTGTTCTGTTAATTCATCTCGCAGAGTTACATCTGTATTTCGTGGATCTCTTTGCTAGACTTCTTTCTGTGGAATCTGAGAACAGATATGTAGGATCCCTTTGAAGACTATAGGGCCAAAGGACATATCCTCCGATAACAAAGAGAAAGAAGCTTTCTGAGAAACTTCTTTGTGTTCTGTGAAACCATCTCACAGAGTTACAGCTTTCCCCTCAAGAAGCCTTTCGCTAAGACAGTTCTTGTGGAATTGGCAAAGTGATATTTGGAAGCCCATAGAGGGCTACGGTGAAAAAGGAAATATCCTCAGATGAAATCTGGAAAGAAGCTTTCTGAGAAACTGCTGAGTGTTCTGTTAATTCATCTCACAGAGTTACATCTGTATTTTGTGGATCTCTTTGCTAGCCTTATTTCTGTGGAATCTGAGAACAGATATTTCGGATCCTATTGAAGACTATAGGGCCAAAGGAAATATCCTCCGATAACAAAGAGAAAGAAGCTTTCTGAGAAACTTCTTTGTGTTCTGTGAAATCATCTCACAGAGTTACAGCTTTCCCCTCAAGAAGCCTTTCGCTAAGACAGTTCTTGTGGAATTGGCAAAGTGATATTTGGAAGCCCATAGAGGGCTACGGTGAAAAAGGAAATATCCTCAGATGAAATCTGGAAAGAAGCTTTCTGAGAAATTGCTGAGTGTTCTGTTAATTCATCTCACAGAGTTACATCTGTATTTCGTGGATCTCTTTGCTTGCCTTATTTCTGTGGAATCTGAGAACAGATATTTCGGATCCCATTGAAGACTATAGGGCCAAAGGAAATATCCTCCGTAACAAAGAGAAAGAAGCTTTCTGAGAAACTTCTTTGTGTTCTGTGAAATCATCTCACAGAATTACAGCTTTGACCTCAGGAAGCCTTTCGCTAAGACAGTTCTTGTGGAATTGGCAAAGCGATATTTGGAAGCCCATAGAGGGCTATGGTGAAAAAGGAAGTATCCTCAGATGAAATCTGGAAAGAAGCTTTCTGAGAAACTGCTGAGTGTTCTGTTAATTCATCTCACAGAGTTACATCTGTATTTCGTGGAGCTCTTTGCTAGCCTTATTTCTGTGGAATCTGAGAACAGATATTTCGGATCCCATTGAAGACTATAGGGCCAAAGGAAATATCCTCCGATAACAAAGAGAAAGAAGCTTTCTGAGAAACTTCTTTGTGTTCTGTGAAATCATCTCGCAGAGTTACAGCTTTCCCCTCAAGAAGCCTTTCGCTAAGACAGTTCTTGTGGAATTGGCAAAGTGATATTTGGAAGCCCATAGAGGGCTATGTTGAAAAAGGAAATATCCCCAGATGAAATCTGGAAAGAAGCTTTCTGAGAAACTGCTGAGTGTTCTGTTAATACATCTCACAGAGTTACATCTGTATTTCGTGGATCTCTTTGCTAGCCTTATTTCTGTGGAATCTGAGAACAGGTATTTCGGATCCCATTGAAGACTATAGGGCCAAAGGAAATATCCTCCGTAACAAAGAGAAAGAAGCTTTCTGAGAAACTTCTTTGTGTTCTGTGAAATCATCTCACAGAGTTACAGCTTTCCCCTCAAGAAGCCTTTCTCAAAGACAGTTCTTGTGGAATTGGCAAAGTGATATTTGGAAGCCCTTAGAGGGCTATGGTGAAAAAGGAAATATCCTCAGATGAAATCTGGAAAGAAGCTTTCTGAGAAACTGCTGAGTGTTCTGTTAATTCATCTCACAGAGTTACATCTGTATTTCGTGGATCTCTTTGCTAGCCTTATTTCTGTGGAATCTGAGAACAGATATTTCGGATCCCTTTGAAGACTATAGGGACAAAGGAAATATCCTCCGATTACAAAGAGAAAGAAGCTTTCTGAGAAACTTCTTTGTGTTCTGTGAAATCATCTCACAGAGTTACAGCTTTCCCCCAATAAGCCTTTCGCTAAGACAGTTCTTGTGGAATTGGCAAAGTGATATTTGGAAGCCCTTAGAGGGCTATGGTGAAAAAGGAAATATCCTCAGATGAAATCTGGAAAGAAGCTTTCTGAGAAACTGCTTAGTGTTCTGTTAATTCATCTCACAGAGTTACATCTGTATTTCGTGCATCTCTTTGCTAGCCTTATTTCTTTGGAATCTGAGAACAGATATTTCGGATTCCTATGAAGACTATAGGGGCAAAGGAAATATCCTCCGATAACAAAGAGAAAGAAGCTTTCTGAGAAACTTCTTTGTGTTCTGTGAAATCATCTCACAGACTTACAGCTTTCCCCTCAAGAAGCCTTTCGCTAAGACAGTTCTTGTGGAATTGGCAAAGTGATATTTGGAAGCCCATAGAGGGCTATGGTGAAAAAGGAAATATCCTCAGATGAAATCTGGAAAGAAGCTTTCTGAGAAACTGCTGAGTGTTCTGTTAATTCATCTCTCAGAGTTACATCTATATTTCGTGGATCTCTTTGCTAGCCTTATTTCTTTGGAATCTGAGAACAAATATTTCGGATCCCATTGAAGACTATAGGGCCAAAGGAAATATCCTCCGATAACAAAGAGAAAGAAGCTTTCTGAGAAACTTCTTTGTGTTCTGTGAAATCATCTCACAGAGTTACAGCTTTCCCCTCAAGAAGCCTTTCGCTAAGACAGTTCTTGTGGAATTGGCAAAGTGATATTTGGAAGCCCATAGAGGGCTATGGTGAAAAAGGAAATATCCTCAGATGAAATCTGTAAGGAAGCTTTCTGAGAAACTGCTGAGTGTTCTGTTAATTCATCTCACAGAGTTTCATCTGTATTTCGTGGATCTCTTTACTAGCCTTATTTCTGTGGAATCTGAGAACAGATATTTCAGATCCCATTGAAGACTATAGGGCCAAAGGAAATATCCTCCGATAACAAAGAGAAAGAAGCTTTCTGAGAAACTTCTTTGTGTTCTGTGAAATCATCTCACAGAGTTACAGCTTTCCCCTCAAGAAGCCTTTCGCTAAGACAGTTCTTGTGGAATTGGAAAAGTGACATTTGGAAGCCCATAGAGGGCTATGGTGAAAAAGGAAATATCCTCAGATGAAATCTGGAAAGAAGCTTTCTGAGAAACTGCTTAGTGTTCTGTTAATTCATCTCACAGAGTTACATCTGTATTTCGTGGATCTATTTGCTAGCCTTATTTCTTTGGAATCTGAGAACAGATATTTCGGATTCCTATGAAGACTATAGGGGCAAAGGAAATATCCTCCGATAACAAAGAGAAAGAAGCTTTCTGAGAAACTTCTTTGTGTTCTGTGAAATCATCTCACAGACTTACAGCTTTCCCCTCAAGAAGCCTTTCGCTAAGACAGTTCTTTTGGAATTGGCAAAGTGATATTTGGAAGCCCATAGAGGGCTATGGTGAAAAAGGAAATATCCTCAGATGAAATCTGGAAAGAAGCTTTCTGAGAAACTGCTGAGTGTTCTGTTAATTCATCTCTCAGAGTTACATCTATATTTCGTGGATCTCTTTGCTAGCCTTATTTCTTTGGAATCTGAGAACAAATATTTCGGATCCCATTGAAGACTATAGGGCCAAAGGAAATATCCTCCGATAACAAAGAGAAAGAAGCTTTCTGAGAAACTTCTTTGTGTTCTGTGAAATCATCTCACAGAGTTACAGCTTTCCCCTCAAGAAGCCTTTCGCTAAGACAGTTCTTGTGGAATTGGCAAAGTGATATTTGGAAGCCCATAGAGGGCTATGGTGAAAAAGGAAATATCCTCAGATGAAATCTGTAAGGAAGCTTTCTGAGAAACTGCTGAGTGTTCTGTTAATTCATCTCACAGAGTTTCATCTGTATTTCGTGGATCTCTTTACTAGCCTTATTTCTGTGGAATCTGAGAACAGATATTTCAGATCCCATTGAAGACTATAGGGCCAAAGGAAATATCCTCCGATAACAAAGAGAAAGAAGCTTTCTGAGAAACTTCTTTGTGTTCTGTGAAATCATCTCACAGAGTTACAGCTTTCCGCTCAAGAAGCCTTTCGCTAAGACAGTTCTTGTGGAATTGGCAAAGTGATATTTGGAAGCCCATAGAGGGCTATGGTGAAAAAGGAAATATCCTCAGATGAAATCTGGAAAGAAGCTTTCTGAGAAACTGCTGAGTGTTCTGTAAATTCATCTCACAGAGTTACATCTGTATTTCGTGGATCTCTTTGCTAGCCTTTTTTCTGTGGAATCTGAGAACCGATATTTCGGATCCCATTGAAGACTATAGGGCCAACGGAAATAATCTCCGATAACAAAGAGAAAGAAGCTTTCTGAGAAACATCTTTGTGGTCTGTGAAATCATCTCACAGAGTTACAGCTTTCCCCTCAAGAAGCCTTTCGCTAAGACAGTTCTTGTGGTATTGGCAAAGTGATATTTGGAAGCCCATAGAGGGCTACGGTAAAAAAGGAAATATCCTCAGATGAAATCTGGAAAGAAGCTTTCTGAGAAATTGCTGAGTGTTCTGTTAATTCATCTCACAGAGTTACATCTGTATTTCGTTGATCTCTTTGCTAGACTTATTTCTGTGGAATCTGTGAACAGATATTTCGGATCCCTTTGAAGACTATAGGGCCAAAGGAAATATCCTCCGATAACAAAGAGAAAGAAGCTTTCTGAGAAACTTCTTTGTGTTCTGTGAAATCATCTCACAGAGTTACAGCTTTCCCCTCAAGAAGCCTTTCGCTAAGACAGTTCTTGTGGAATTGGCAAAGTGATATTTGGAAGCCCATAGAGGGCTATGGTGAAAAAGGAAATATCCTCAGATGAAATCTGGAAAGAAGCTTTCTGAGAAACTGCTGAGTGTTCTGTTAATTCATCTCACAGAGTTACATCTGTACTTCGTGGATCTCTGTGCTAGCCTTATTTCTGTGGAATCTGAGAACAGATATTTCGGATCCCATTGAAGACTATAGGGCCAAAGGAAATATCCTACGATAACAAAGAGAAAGAAGCTTTCTGAGAAACTTCTTTGTGTTCTGTGAAATCATCTCACAGAGTTACAGCTTTCTCCTCAAGAAGCCTTTCGCTAAGACAGTTCTTGTGGAATTGGCAAAGCGATATTTGGAACCCCATAGAGGGCTATGGTGAAAAAGGAAATATCCTCAGGTGAAATCTGGAAAGAAGCTTTCTGAGAAACTGCTTAGTGTTCTGTTAATTCATCTCACAGAGTTACATCTGTATTTCGTGGATCTCTTTGCTAGCCTTATTTCTTTGGAATCTGAGAACAGATATTTCGGGTCCCATTGAAGACTATAGGGCCAAAGGAAATATCCTCCGATAACAAAGAGAAAGAAGCTTTCTGAGAAACTTCTTTGTGTTCTGTGAAATCATCTCACAGAGTTACAGCTTTCCCCTCAAGAAGCCTTTCTCAAAGACAGTTCTTGTGGAATTGGCAAAGTGATATTTGGAAGCCCTTAGAGGGCTATGGTGAAAAAGGAAATATCCTCAGATGAAATCTGGAAAGAAGCTTTCTGAGAAACTGCTGAGTGTTCTGTTAATTCATCTCACAGAGTTACATCTGTATTTCGTGGATCTCTTTGCTAGCCTTATTTCTGTGGAATCTGAGAACAGATATTTCGGATCCCTTTGAAGACTATAGGGCCAAAGGAAATATCCTCCGATTACAAAGAGAAAGAAGCTTTCTGAGAAACTTCTTTGTGTTCTGTGAAATCATCTCACAGAGTTACAGCTTTCCCCCAATAAGCCTTTCGCTAAGACAGTTCTTGTGGAATTGGCAAAGTGATATTTGGAAGCCCTTAGAGGGCTATGGTGAAAAAGGAAATATCCTCAGATGAAATCTGGAAAGAAGCTTTCTGAGAAACTGCTTAGTGTTCTGTTAATTCATCTCACAGAGTTACATCTGTATTTCGTGCATCTCTTTGCTAGCCTTATTTCTTTGGAATCTGAGAACAGATATTTCGGATTCCTATGAAGACTATAGGGGCAAAGGAAATATCCTCCGATAACAAAGAGAAAGAAGCTTTCTGAGAAACTTCTTTGTGTTCTGTGAAATCATCTCACAGACTTACAGCTTTCCCCTCAGGAAGCCTTTCGCTAAGACAGTTCTTGTGGAATTGGCAAAGTGATATTTGGAAGCCCATAGAGGGCTATGGTGAAAAAGGAAATATCCTCAGATGAAATCTGGAAAGAAGCTTTCTGAGAAACTGCTGAGTGTTCTGTTAATTCATCTCTCAGAGTTACATCTATATTTCGTGGATCTCTTTGCTAGCCTTATTTCTTTGGAATCTGAGAACAAATATTTCGGATCCCATTGAAGACTATAGGGCCAAAGGAAATATCCTCCGATAACAAAGAGAAAGAAGCTTTCTGAGAAACTTCTTTGTGTTCTGTGAAATCATCTCACAGAGTTACAGCTTTCCCCTCAAGAAGCCTTTCGCTAAGACAGTTCTTGTGGAATTGGCAAAGTGATATTTGGAAGCCCATAGAGGGCTATGGTGAAAAAGGAAATATCCTCAGATGAAATCTGTAAGGAAGCTTTCTGAGAAACTGCTGAGTGTTCTGTTAATTCATCTCACAGAGTTTCATCTGTATTTCGTGGATCTCTTTACTAGCCTTATTTCTGTGGAATCTGAGAACAGATATTTCAGATCCCATTGAAGACTATAGGGCCAAAGGAAATATCCTCCGATAACAAAGAGAAAGAAGCTTTCTGAGAAACTTCTTTGTGTTCTGTGAAATCATCTCACAGAGTTACAGCTTTCCCCTCAAGAAGCCTTTCGCTAAGACAGTTCTTGTGGAATTGGAAAAGTGACATTTGGAAGCCCATAGAGGGCTATGGTGAAAAAGGAAATATCCTCAGATGAAATCTGGAAAGAAGCTTTCTGAGAAACTGCTTAGTGTTCTGTTAATTCATCTCACAGAGTTACATCTGTATTTCGTGGATCTATTTGCTAGCCTTATTTCTTTGGAATCTGAGAACAGATATTTCGGATTCCTATGAAGACTATAGGGGCAAAGGAAATATCCTCCGATAACAAAGAGAAAGAAGCTTTCTGAGAAACTTCTTTGTGTTCTGTGAAATCATCTCACAGACTTACAGCTTTCCCCTCAAGAAGCCTTTCGCTAAGACAGTTCTTTTGGAATTGGCAAAGTGATATTTGGAAGCCCATAGAGGGCTATGGTGAAAAAGGAAATATCCTCAGATGAAATCTGGAAAGAAGCTTTCTGAGAAACTGCTGAGTGTTCTGTTAATTCATCTCTCAGAGTTACATCTATATTTCGTGGATCTCTTTGCTAGCCTTATTTCTTTGGAATCTGAGAACAAATATTTCGGATCCCATTGAAGACTATAGGGCCAAAGGAAATATCCTCCGATAACAAAGAGAAAGAAGCTTTCTGAGAAACTTCTTTGTGTTCTGTGAAATCATCTCACAGAGTTACAGCTTTCCCCTCAAGAAGCCTTTCGCTAAGACAGTTCTTGTGGAATTGGCAAAGTGATATTTGGAAGCCCATAGAGGGCTATGGTGAAAAAGGAAATATCCTCAGATGAAATCTGTAAGGAAGCTTTCTGAGAAACTGCTGAGTGTTCTGTTAATTCATCTCACAGAGTTTCATCTGTATTTCGTGGATCTCTTTACTAGCCTTATTTCTGTGGAATCTGAGAACAGATATTTCAGATCCCATTGAAGACTATAGGGCCAAAGGAAATATCCTCCGATAACAAAGAGAAAGAAGCTTTCTGAGAAACTTCTTTGTGTTCTGTGAAATCATCTCACAGAGTTACAGCTTTCCGCTCAAGAAGCCTTTCGCTAAGACAGTTCTTGTGGAATTGGCAAAGTGATATTTGGAAGCCCATAGAGGGCTATGGTGAAAAAGGAAATATCCTCAGATGAAATCTGGAAAGAAGCTTTCTGAGAAACTGCTGAGTGTTCTGTAAATTCATCTCACAGAGTTACATCTGTATTTCGTGGATCTCTTTGCTAGCCTTTTTTCTGTGGAATCTGAGAACCGATATTTCGGATCCCATTGAAGACTATAGGGCCAACGGAAATAATCTCCGATAACAAAGAGAAAGAAGCTTTCTGAGAAACATCTTTGTGGTCTGTGAAATCATCTCACAGAGTTACAGCTTTCCCCTCAAGAAGCCTTTCGCTAAGACAGTTCTTGTGGTATTGGCAAAGTGATATTTGGAAGCCCATAGAGGGCTACGGTAAAAAAGGAAATATCCTCAGATGAAATCTGGAAAGAAGCTTTCTGAGAAATTGCTGAGTGTTCTGTTAATTCATCTCACAGAGTTACATCTGTATTTCGTTGATCTCTTTGCTAGACTTATTTCTGTGGAATCTGTGAACAGATATTTCGGATCCCTTTGAAGACTATAGGGCCAAAGGAAATATCCTCCGATAACAAAGAGAAAGAAGCTTTCTGAGAAACTTCTTTGTGTTCTGTGAAATCATCTCACAGAGTTACAGCTTTCCCCTCAAGAAGCCTTTCGCTAAGACAGTTCTTGTGGAATTGGCAAAGTGATATTTGGAAGCCCATAGAGGGCTATGGTGAAAAAGGAAATATCCTCAGATGAAATCTGGAAAGAAGCTTTCTGAGAAACTGCTGAGTGTTCTGTTAATTCATCTCACAGAGTTACATCTGTACTTCGTGGATCTCTGTGCTAGCCTTATTTCTGTGGAATCTGAGAACAGATATTTCGGATCCCATTGAAGACTATAGGGCCAAAGGAAATATCCTACGATAACAAAGAGAAAGAAGCTTTCTGAGAAACTTCTTTGTGTTCTGTGAAATCATCTCACAGAGTTACAGCTTTCTCCTCAAGAAGCCTTTCGCTAAGACAGTTCTTGTGGAATTGGCAAAGCGATATTTGGAACCCCATAGAGGGCTATGGTGAAAAAGGAAATATCCTCAGGTGAAATCTGGAAAGAAGCTTTCTGAGAAACTGCTTAGTGTTCTGTTAATTCATCTCACAGAGTTACATCTGTATTTCGTGGATCTCTTTGCTAGCCTTATTTCTTTGGAATCTGAGAACAGATATTTCGGGTCCCATTGAAGACTATAGGGCCAAAGGAAATATCCTCCGATAACAAAGAGAAAGAAGCTTTCTGAGAAACTTCTTTGTGTTCTGTGAAATCATCTCACAGAGTTACAGCTTTCCCCTCAAGAAGCCTTTCTCAAAGACAGTTCTTGTGGAATTGGCAAAGTGATATTTGGAAGCCCTTAGAGGGCTATGGTGAAAAAGGAAATATCCTCAGATGAAATCTGGAAAGAAGCTTTCTGAGAAACTGCTGAGTGTTCTGTTAATTCATCTCACAGAGTTACATCTGTATTTCGTGGATCTCTTTGCTAGCCTTATTTCTGTGGAATCTGAGAACAGATATTTCGGATCCCTTTGAAGACTATAGGGCCAAAGGAAATATCCTCCGATTACAAAGAGAAAGAAGCTTTCTGAGAAACTTCTTTGTGTTCTGTGAAATCATCTCACAGAGTTACAGCTTTCCCCCAATAAGCCTTTCGCTAAGACAGTTCTTGTGGAATTGGCAAAGTGATATTTGGAAGCCCTTAGAGGGCTATGGTGAAAAAGGAAATATCCTCAGATGAAATCTGGAAAGAAGCTTTCTGAGAAACTGCTTAGTGTTCTGTTAATTCATCTCACAGAGTTACATCTGTATTTCGTGCATCTCTTTGCTAGCCTTATTTCTTTGGAATCTGAGAACAGATATTTCGGATTCCTATGAAGACTATAGGGGCAAAGGAAATATCCTCCGATAACAAAGAGAAAGAAGCTTTCTGAGAAACTTCTTTGTGTTCTGTGAAATCATCTCACAGACTTACAGCTTTCCCCTCAGGAAGCCTTTCGCTAAGACAGTTCTTGTGGAATTGGCAAAGTGATATTTGGAAGCCCATAGAGGGCTATGGTGAAAAAGGAAATATCCTCAGATGAAATCTGGAAAGAAGCTTTCTGAGAAACTGCTGAGTGTTCTGTTAATTCATCTCTCAGAGTTACATCTATATTTCGTGGATCTCTTTGCTAGCCTTATTTCTTTGGAATCTGAGAACAAATATTTCGGATCCCATTGAAGACTATAGGGCCAAAGGAAATATCCTCCGATAACAAAGAGAAAGAAGCTTTCTGAGAAACTTCTTTGTGTTCTGTGAAATCATCTCACAGAGTTACAGCTTTCCCCTCAAGAAGCCTTTCGCTAAGACAGTTCTTGTGGAATTGGCAAAGTGATATTTGGAAGCCCATAGAGGGCTATGGTGAAAAAGGAAATATCCTCAGATGAAATCTGTAAGGAAGCTTTCTGAGAAACTGCTGAGTGTTCTGTTAATTCATCTCACAGAGTTTCATCTGTATTTCGTGGATCTCTTTACTAGCCTTATTTCTGTGGAATCTGAGAACAGATATTTCAGATCCCATTGAAGACTATAGGGCCAAAGGAAATATCCTCCGATAACAAAGAGAAAGAAGCTTTCTGAGAAACTTCTTTGTGTTCTGTGAAATCATCTCACAGAGTTACAGCTTTCCCCTCAAGAAGCCTTTCGCTAAGACAGTTCTTGTGGAATTGGAAAAGTGACATTTGGAAGCCCATAGAGGGCTATGGTGAAAAAGGAAATATCCTCAGATGAAATCTGGAAAGAAGCTTTCTGAGAAACTGCTTAGTGTTCTGTTAATTCATCTCACAGAGTTACATCTGTATTTCGTGGATCTATTTGCTAGCCTTATTTCTTTGGAATCTGAGAACAGATATTTCGGATTCCTATGAAGACTATAGGGGCAAAGGAAATATCCTCCGATAACAAAGAGAAAGAAGCTTTCTGAGAAACTTCTTTGTGTTCTGTGAAATCATCTCACAGACTTACAGCTTTCCCCTCAAGAAGCCTTTCGCTAAGACAGTTCTTTTGGAATTGGCAAAGTGATATTTGGAAGCCCATAGAGGGCTATGGTGAAAAAGGAAATATCCTCAGATGAAATCTGGAAAGAAGCTTTCTGAGAAACTGCTGAGTGTTCTGTTAATTCATCTCTCAGAGTTACATCTATATTTCGTGGATCTCTTTGCTAGCCTTATTTCTTTGGAATCTGAGAACAAATATTTCGGATCCCATTGAAGACTATAGGGCCAAAGGAAATATCCTCCGATAACAAAGAGAAAGAAGCTTTCTGAGAAACTTCTTTGTGTTCTGTGAAATCATCTCACAGAGTTACAGCTTTCCCCTCAAGAAGCCTTTCGCTAAGACAGTTCTTGTGGAATTGGCAAAGTGATATTTGGAAGCCCATAGAGGGCTATGGTGAAAAAGGAAATATCCTCAGATGAAATCTGTAAGGAAGCTTTCTGAGAAACTGCTGAGTGTTCTGTTAATTCATCTCACAGAGTTTCATCTGTATTTCGTGGATCTCTTTACTAGCCTTATTTCTGTGGAATCTGAGAACAGATATTTCAGATCCCATTGAAGACTATAGGGCCAAAGGAAATATCCTCCGATAACAAAGAGAAAGAAGCTTTCTGAGAAACTTCTTTGTGTTCTGTGAAATCATCTCACAGAGTTACAGCTTTCCGCTCAAGAAGCCTTTCGCTAAGACAGTTCTTGTGGAATTGGCAAAGTGATATTTGGAAGCCCATAGAGGGCTATGGTGAAAAAGGAAATATCCTCAGATGAAATCTGGAAAGAAGCTTTCTGAGAAACTGCTGAGTGTTCTGTAAATTCATCTCACAGAGTTACATCTGTATTTCGTGGATCTCTTTGCTAGCCTTTTTTCTGTGGAATCTGAGAACCGATATTTCGGATCCCATTGAAGACTATAGGGCCAACGGAAATAATCTCCGATAACAAAGAGAAAGAAGCTTTCTGAGAAACATCTTTCTGGTCTGTGAAATCATCTCACAGAGTTACAGCTTTCCCCTCAAGAAGCCTTTCGCTAAGACAGTTCTTGTGGTATTGGCAAAGTGATATTTGGAAGCCCATAGAGGGCTACGGTAAAAAAGGAAATATCCTCAGATGAAATCTGGAAAGAAGCTTTCTGAGAAATTGCTGAGTGTTCTGTTAATTCATCTCACAGAGTTACATCTGTATTTCGTTGATCTCTTTGCTAGACTTATTTCTGTGGAATCTGTGAACAGATATTTCGGATCCCTTTGAAGACTATAGGGCCAAAGGAAATATCCTCCGATAACAAAGAGAAAGAAGCTTTCTGAGAAACTTCTTTGTGTTCTGTGAAATCATCTCACAGAGTTACAGCTTTCCCCTCAAGAAGCCTTTCGCTAAGACAGTTCTTGTGGAATTGGCAAAGTGATATTTGGAAGCCCATAGAGGGCTATGGTGAAAAAGGAAATATCCTCAGATGAAATCTGGAAAGAAGCTTTCTGAGAAACTGCTGAGTGTTCTGTTAATTCATCTCACAGAGTTACATCTGTACTTCGTGGATCTCTGTGCTAGCCTTATTTCTGTGGAATCTGAGAACAGATATTTCGGATCCCATTGAAGACTATAGGGCCAAAGGAAATATCCTACGATAACAAAGAGAAAGAAGCTTTCTGAGAAACTTCTTTGTGTTCTGTGAAATCATCTCACAGAGTTACAGCTTTCCCCTCAAGAAGCCTTTCGCTAAGACAGTTCTTGTGGAATTGGCAAAGCGATATTTGGAACCCCATAGAGGGCTATGGTGAAAAAGGAAATATCCTCAGATGAAATCTGGAAAGAAGCTTTCTGAGAAACTGCTTAGTGTTCTGTTAATTCATCTCACAGAGTTACATCTGTATTTCGTGGATCTCTTTGCTAGCCTTATTTCTTTGGAATCTGAGAACAGATATTTCGGGTCCCATTGAAGACTATAGGGCCAAAGGAAATATCCTCCGATAACAAAGAGAAAGAAGCTTTCTGAGAAACTTCTTTGTGTTCTGTGAAATCATCTCACAGAGTTACAGCTTTCCCCTCAAGAAGCCTTTCGCTAACACAGTTCTTGTGGGATTGGCAAAGCGATATTTGGAAGCCCATAGAGGGCTATGGAAAAAAAGGAAATATCCTCAGATGAAATCTGGAAAGAAGCTTTCTGAGAAACTGCTTAGTGTTCTGTTAATTCATCTCACAGAGTTACATCTGTATTTCGTGAATCTCTTTGCTAGCCTTTTTTCTTCGGAATCTGAGAACAGATATTTCGGATCCCATTGAAGACTATAGGGCCAAAGGAAATATCCTCCGATAACAAAGAGAAAGAAGCTTTCTGAGAAACTTCTTTGTGTTCTGTGAAATCATCTCACAGAGTTACAGCTTTCCCCTCAAGAAGCCTTTCCCTAAGACAGTTCTTGTGGAATTGGCAAAGTGATATTTGGAAGCCCTTAGAGGGCTATGGTGAAAAAGGAAATATCCTCAGTTGAAATCTGGAAAGAAGCTTTCTGTGAAACTGCTTAGTGTTCTGATAATTCATCTCACAGAGTTACATCTGTATTTCGTGGATCTCTTTGCTAGCCTTATTTCTGTGGAATCTGAGAACAGATATTTCGGATCCCATTGAAGACTATAGGGCCAAAGGAAATATCCTCCCATAACAAAGAGAAAGAAGCTTTCTGAGAAACTTCTTTGTGTTCTGTGAAATCATCTCACAGAGTTACAGCTTTCCCCTCAAGAGGCCTTTCGCTAAGACAGTACTTGTGGAATTGGAAATGTGACATTTGGAAGCCCTTAGAGGGCTATGGTGAAAAAGGAAATATCCTGAGATGAAATCTGGAAAGAAGCTTTCTGAGAAACTGCTTAGTGTTCTGTTAATTCATCTCACAGAGTTACATCTGTATTTCGTGGATCTCTTTGCTAGCCTTATTTCTTTGGAATCTGAGAACCGATATTTCGGATTCCTATGAAGACTATAGGGGCAAAGGAAATATCCTCCGATAACAAAGAGAAAGAAGCTTTCTGAGAAACTTCTTTGTGTTCTGTGAAATCATCTCACAGAGTTACAGCTTTCCCCTCAAGAAGCCTTTCGCTAAGACAGTTCTTGTGGAATTGGCAAAGTGATATTTGGAAGCCCATAGAGGGCTATGGTGAAAAAGGAAATATCCTCAGATGAAATCTGGAAAGAAGCTTTCTGAGAAACTGCTGAGTGTTCTGTTAATTCATCTCACAGAGTTACATCTGTATTTCGTGGATCTCTTTGCTAGCCTTATTTCTTTGGAATCTGAGAACAAATATTTCGGATCCCATTGAAGACTATAGGGCCAAAGGAAATATCCTCCGATAACAAAGAGAAAGAAGCTTTCTGAGAAACTTCTTTGTGTTCTGTGAAATCATCTCACAGAGTTACAGCTTTCCCCTCAAGAAGCCTTTCGCTAAGACAGTTCTTGTGGAATTGGCAAAGTGATATTTGGAAGCCCATAGAGGGATATGGTGAAAAAGGAAATATCCTCAGATGAAATCTGGAAAGAAGCTTTCTGAGAAACTGCTGAGTGTTCTGTTAATTCATCTCACAGAGTTACATCTGTATTTCGTGGATCTCTTTACTAGCCTTATTTCTGTGGAATCTGAGAACAGATATTTCAGATCCCATTGAAGACTATAGGGCCAAAGGAAATATCCTCCGATAACAAAGAGAAAGAAACTTTCTGAGAAACTTCTTTGTGTTCTGTGAAATCATCTCACAGAGTTACAGCTTTCCCCTCAAGAAGCCTTTCGCTAAGACAGTTCTTGTGGAATTGGAAAAGTGACATTTGGAAGCCCATAGAGGGCTATGGTGAAAAAGGAAATATCCTCAGATGAAATCTGGAAAGAAGCTTTCTGAGAAACTGCTGAGTGTTCTGTTAATTCATCTCACAGAGGTACATCTGTATTTCGTGGATCTATTTGCTAGCCTTATTTCTTTGGAATCTGAGAACAGATATTTCGGATTCCTATGAAGACTATAGGGGCAAAGGAAATATCCTCCGATAACAAAGAGAAAGAAGCTTTCTGAGAAACTTCTTTGTGTTCTGTGAAATCATCTCACAGACTTACAGCTTTCCCCTCAAGAAGCCTTTCGCTAAGACAGTTCTTGTGGAATTGGCAAAGTGATATTTGAAAGCCCATAGAGGGCTATGGTGAAAAAGGAAATATCCTCAGATGAAATCTGGAAAGAAGCTTTCTGAGAAACTGCTGAGTGTTCTGTTAATTCATCTCTCAGAGTTACATCTATATTTCGTGGATCTCTTTGCTAGCCTTATTTCTTTGGAATCTGAGAACAAATATTTCGGATCCCATTGAAGACTATAGGGCCAAAGGAAATATCCTCCGATAACAAAGAGAAAGAAGCTTTCTGAGAAACTTCTTTGTGTTCTGTGAAATCATCTCACAGAGTTACAGCTTTCCCCTCAAGAAGCCTTTCGCTAAGACAGTTCTTGTGGAATTGGCACAGTGATATTTGGAAGCCCATAGAGGGCTATGGTGAAAAAGGAAATATCCTCAGATGAAATCTGTAAGGAAGCTTTCTGAGAAACTGCTGAGTGTTCTGTTAATTCATCTCACAGAGTTTCATCTGTATTTCGTGGATCTCTTTACTAGCCTTATTTCTGTGGAATCTGAGAACAGATATTTCAGATCCCATTGAAGACTATAGGGCCAAAGGAAATATCCTCCGATAACAAAGAGAAAGAAGCTTTCTGAGAAACTTCTTTGTGTTCTGTGAAATCATCTCACAGAGTTACAGCTTTCCCCTCAAGAAGCCTTTCGCTAAGACAGTTCTTGTGTAATTGGGAAAGTGATATTTGGAAGCCCATAGAGGGCTATGGTGAAAAAGGAAATATCCTCAGATGAAATCTGGAAAGAAGCTTTCTGAGAAACTGCTGAGTGTTCTGTAAATTCATCTCACAGAGTTACATCTGTATTTCGTGGATCTCTTTGCTAGCCTTTTTTCTGTGGAATCTGAGAACCGATATTTCGGATCCCATTGAAGACTATAGGGCCAACGGAAATAATCTCCGATAACAAAGAGAAAGAAGCTTTCTGAGAAACATCTTTGTGGTCTGTGAAATCATCTCACAGAGTTACAGCTTTCCCCTCAAGAAGCCTTTCGCTAAGACAGTTCTTGTGGTATTGGCAAAGTGATATTTGGAAGCCCATAGAGGGCTACGGTAAAAAAGGAAATATCCTCAGATGAAATCTGGAAAGAAGCTTTCTGAGAAATTGCTGAGTGTTCTGTTAATTCATCTCACAGAGTTACATCTGTATTTCGTTGATCTCTTTGCTAGACTTATTTCTGTGGAATCTGTTAACAGATATTTCGGATCCCTTTGAAGACTATAGGGCCAAAGGAAATATCCTCCGATAACAAAGAGAAAGAAGCTTTCTGAGAAACTTCTTTGTGTTCTGTGAAATCATCTCACAGAGTTACAGCTTTCCCCTCAAGAAGCCTTTCGCTAAGACAGTTCTTGTGGAATTGGCAAAGTGATATTTGGAAGCCCATAGAGGGCTATGGTGAAAAAGGAAATATCCTCAGATGAAATCTGGAAAGAATCTTTCTGAGAAACTGCTTAGTGTTCTGTTAATTCATCTCACAGAGTTACATCTGTACTTCGTGGATCTCTGTGCTAGCCTTATTTCTGTGGAATCTGAGAACAGATATTTCGGATCCCATTGAACACTATAGGGCCAAAGGAAATATCCTACGATAACAAAGAGAAAGAAGCTTTCTGAGAAACTTCTTTGTGTTCTGTGAAATCATCTCACAGAGTTACAGCTTTCCCCTCAAGAAGCCTTTCGCTAAGACAGTTCTTGTGGAATTGGCAAAGCGATATTTGGAACCCCCTAGAGGGCTATGGTGAAAAAGGAAATATCCTCAGATGAAATCTGGAAAGAAGCTTTCTGAGAAACTGCTTAGTGTTCTGTTAATTCATCTCACAGAGTTACATCTGTATTTCGTGGATCTCTTTGCTAGCCTTATTTCTTTGGAATCTGAGAACAGATATTTCGGGTCCCATTGAAGACTATAGGGCCAAAGGAAATATCCTCCGATAACAAAGAGAAAGAAGCTTTCTGAGAAACTTCTTTGTGTTCTGTGAAATCATCTCACAGAGTTACAGCTTTCCCCTCAAGAAGCCTTTCGCTAACACAGTTCTTGTGGGATTGGCAAAGCGATATTTGGAAGCCCATAGAGGGCTATGGAAAAAAAGGAAATATCCTCAGATGAAATCTGGAAAGAAGCTTTCTGAGAAACTGCTTAGTGTTCTGTTAATTCATCTCACAGAGTTACATCTGTATTTCGTGAATCTCTTTGCTAGCCTTTTTTCTTCGGAATCTGAGAACAGATATTTCGGATCCCTTTGAAGACTATAGGGCCAAAGGAAATATCCTCCGATAACAAAGAGAAAGAAGCTTTCTGAGAAACTTCTTTGTGTTCTGTGAAATCATCTCACAGAGTTACAGCTTTCCCCTCAAGAAGCCTTTCCCTAAGACAGTTCTTGTGGAATTGGCAAAGTGATATTTGGAAGCCCTTAGAGGGCTATGGTGAAAAAGGAAATATCCTCAGTTGAAATCTGGAAAGAAGCTTTCTGTGAAACTGCTTAGTGTTCTGTTAATTCATCTCACAGAGTTACATCTGTATTTCGTGGATCTCTTTGCTAGCCTTATTTCTGTGGAATCTGAGAACAGATATTTCGGATCCCATTGAAGACTATAGGGCCAAAGGAAATATCCTCCCATACCAAAGAGAAAGAAGCTTTCTGAGAAACTTCTTTGTGTTCTGTGAAATCATCTCACAGAGTTACAGCTTTCCCCTCAAGAGGCCTTTCGCTAAGGCAGTACTTGTGGAATTGGAAAAGTGACATTTGGAAGCCCTTAGAGGGCTATGGTGAAAAAGGAAATATCCTGAGATGAAATCTGGAAAGAAGCTTTCTGAGAAACTGCTTAGTGTTCTGTTAATTCATCTCACAGAGTTACATCTGTATTTCGTGGATCTCTTTGCTAGCCTTATTTCTTTGGAATCTGAGAACCGATATTTCGGATTCCTATGAAGACTATAGGGGCAAAGGAAATATCCTCCGATAACAAAGAGAAAGAAGCTTTCTGAGAAACTTCTTTGTGTTCTGTGAAATCATCTCACAGAGTTACAGCTTTCCCCTCAAGAAGCCTTTCGCTAAGACAGTTCTTGTGGAATTGGCAAAGTGATATTTGGAAGCCCATAGAGGGCTATGGTGAAAAAGGAAATATCCTCAGATGAAATCTGGAAAGAAGCTTTCTGAGAAACTGCTGAGTGTTCTGTTAATTCATCTCACAGAGTTACATCTGTATTTCGTGGATCTCTTTGCTAGCCTTATTTCTTTGGAATCTGAGAACAAATATTTCGGATCCCATTGAAGACTATAGGGCCAAAGGAAATATCCTCCGATAACAAAGAGAAAGAAGCTTTCTGAGAAACTTCTTTGTGTTCTGTGAAATCATCTCACAGAGTTACAGCTTTCCCCTCAAGAAGCCTTTCGCTAAGACAGTTCTTGTGGAATTGGCAAAGTGATATTTGGAAGCCCATAGAGGGATATGGTGAAAAAGGAAATATCCTCAGATGAAATCTGGAAAGAAGCTTTCTGAGAAACTGCTGAGTGTTCTGTTAATTCATCTCACAGAGTTACATCTGTATTTCGTGGATCTCTTTACTAGCCTTATTTCTGTGGAATCTGAGAACAGATATTTCAGATCCCATTGAAGACTATAGCGCCAAAGGAAATATCCTCCGATAACAAAGAGAAAGAAGCTTTCTGAGAAACTTCTTTGTGTTCTGTGAAATCATCTCACAGAATTACAGCTTTCCCCTCAAGAAGCCTTTCGCTGAGACAGTTCTTGTGGAATTGGAAAAGTGACATTTGGAAGCCCATAGAGGGCTATGGTGAAAAAGGAAATATCCTCAGATGAAATCTGGAAAGAAGCTTTCTGAGAAACTGCTTAGTGTTCTGTTAATTCATCTCACAGAGTTACATCTGTATTTCGTGGATCTATTTGCTAGCCTTATTTCTTTGGAATCTGAGAACAGATATTTCGGATTCCTATGAAGACTATAGGGCCAAAGGAAATATCCTCCGATAACAAAGAGAAAGAAGCTTTCTGAGAAACTTCTTTGTGTTCTGTGAAATCATCTCACAGACTTACAGCTTTCCCCTCAAGAAGCCTTTCGCTAAGACAGTTCTTGTGGAATTGGCAAAGTGATATTTGGAAGCCCATAGAGGGCTATGGTGAAAAAGGAAATATCCTCAGATGAAATCTGGAAAGAAGCTTTCTGAGAAACTGCTGAGTGTTCTGTTAATTCATCTCTCAGAGTTACATCTATATTTCGTGGATCTCTTTGCTAGCCTTATTTCTTTGGAATCTGAGAACATATATTTCGGATCCCATTGAAGACTATAGGGCCAAAGGAAATATCCTCCGATAACAAAGAGAAAGAAGCTTTCTGAGAAACTTCTTTGTGTTCTGTGAAATCATCTCACAGAGTTACAGCTTTCCCCTCAAGAAGCCTTTCGCTAAGACAGTTCTTGTGGAATTGGCACAGTGATATTTGGAAGCCCATAGAGGGCTATGGTGAAAAAGGAAATATCCTCAGATGAAATCTGTAAGGAAGCTTTCTGAGAAACTGCTGAGTGTTCTGTTAATTCATCTCACAGAGTTTCATCTGTATTTCGTGGATCTCTTTACTAGCCTTATTTCTGTGGAATCT
The DNA here is from genome assembly GCF_043159975.1 of Macaca nemestrina. NCBI lineage: Eukaryota > Metazoa > Chordata > Mammalia > Primates > Cercopithecidae > Macaca > Macaca nemestrina. The sequence continues at coordinate 26,608,643 of NC_092144.1, forward strand.
GAGAACAGATATTTCAGATCCCATTGAAGACTATAGGGCCAAAGGAAATATCCTCCGATAACAAAGAGAAAGAAGCTTTCTGAGAAACTTCTTTGTGTTCTGTGAAATCATCTCACAGAGTTACAGCTTTCCCCTCAAGAAGCCTTTCGCTAAGACAGTTCTTGTGGAAATGGCAAAGTGATATTTGGAAGCCCATAGAGGGCTATGGTGAAAAAGGAAATATCCTCAGATGAAATCTGGAAAGAAGCTTTCTGAGAAACTGCTGAGTGTTCTGTAAATTCATCTCACAGAGTTACATCTGTATTTCGTGGATCTCTTTGCTAGCCTTTTTTCTGTGGAATCTGAGAACCGATATTTCGGATCCCATTGAAGACTATAGGGCCAACGGAAATAATCTCCGATAACAAAGAGAAAGAAGCTTTCTGAGAAACATCTTTGTGGTCTGTGAAATCATCTCACAGAGTTACAGCTTTCCCCTCAAGAAGCCTTTCGCTAAGACAGTTCTTGTGGTATTGACAAAGTGATATTTGGAAGCCCATAGAGGGCTACGGTAAAAAAGGAAATATCCTCAGATGAAATCTGGAAAGAAGCTTTCTGAGAAATTGCTGAGTGTTCTGTTAATTCATCTCACAGAGTTACATCTGTATTTCGTTGATCTCTTTGCTAGACTTATTTCTGTGGAATCTGTGAACAGATATTTCGGATCCCTTTGAAGACTATAGGGCCAAAGGAAATATCCTCCGATAACAAAGAGAAAGAAGCTTTCTGAGAAACTTCTTTGTGTTCTATGAAATCATCTCACAGAGTTACAGCTTTCCCCTCAAGAAGCCTTTCGCTAAGACAGTTCTTGTGGAATTGGCAAAGTGATATTTGGAAGCCCATAGAGGGCTATGGTGAAAAAGGAAATATCCTCAGATGAAATCTGGAAAGAATCTTTCTGAGAAACTGCTTAGTGTTCTGTTAATTCATCTCACAGAGTTACATCTGTACTTCGTGGATCTCTGTGCTAGCCTTATTTCTGTGGAATCTGAGAACAGATATTTCGGATCCCATTGAAGACTATAGGGCCAAAGGAAATATCCTACGATAACAAAGAGAAAGAAGCTTTCTGAGAAACTTCTTTGTGTTCTGTGAAATCATCTCACAGAGTTACAGCTTTCCCCTCAAGAAGCCTTTCGCTAAGACAGTTCTTGTGGAATTGGCAAAGCGATATTTGGAACCCCATAGAGGGCTATGGTGAAAAAGGAAATATCCTCAGATGAAATCTGGAAAGAAGCTTTCTGAGAAACTGCTTAGTGTTCTGTTAATTCATCTCACAGAGTTACATCTGTATTTCGTGGATCTCTTTGCTAGCCTTATTTCTTTGGAATCTGAGAACAGATATTTCGGGTCCCATTGAAGACTATAGGGCCAAAGGAAATATCCTCCGATAACAAAGAGAAAGAAGCTTTCTGAGAAACTTCTTTGTGTTCTGTGAAATCATCTCACAGAGTTACAGCTTTCCCCTCAAGAAGCCTTTCGCTAAGACAGTTCTTGTGGAATTGGCAAAGTGATATTTGGAAGCCCATAGAGGACTATGGTGAAAAAGGAAATATCCTCAGATGAAATCTGGAAAGAAGCTTTCTGAGAAACTGCTTAGTGTTCTGTTAATTCATCTCACAGAGTTGAATCTGTACTTCGTGGATCTCTTTGCTAGCCTTATTTCTTTGGAATCTGAGAACAGATATTTCGGATCCCATTGAAGACTATAGGGCCAAAGGAAATATCCTCCGATAACAAAGAGAAAGAAGCTTTCTGAGAAACTTCTTTGTGTTCTGTGAAATCATCTCACAGAGTTACAGCTTTCCCCTCAAGAAGCCTTTCGCTAAGACACTTCTTGTGGAATTGGCAAAGTGATATTTGGAACCCCATAGAGGGCTATGGCGAAAAAGGAAATATCCTCAGATGAAATATGGAAGGAAGCTTTCTGAGAAACTGCTGAGTGTTCTGTTAATTCATCTCACAGAGTTACATCTGTATTTCGTGGATCTCTTTTCTAGCCTTATTTCTGTGGAATCTGAGAACAGATATTTCGGATCCCATTGAAGACTATAGGGCCAAAGGAAATATCCTCCGATAACAAAGAGAAAGAAGCTTTCTGAGAAACTTCTTTGTGTTCTGTGAAATCATCTCACAGAGTTACAGCTTTCCCCTCAAGAAGCCTTTCGCTAAGACAGTTCTTGTGGAATTGGCAAAGTGATATTTGGAACCCCATAGAGGGCTATGGTGAAAAAGGAAATATCCTCAGATGAAATCTGGAAAGAAGCTTTCTGTGAAACTGCTTAGTGTTCTGTTAATTCATCTCACAGAGTTACATCTGTATTTCGTGGATCTCTTTGCTAGACTTATTTCTGTGGAATCTGAGAACAGATAATTCGGATCCCTTTGAAGACTATAGGGCCAAAGGAAATATCCTCCGATAACAAAGAGAAAGAAGCTTATTGAGAAACTTCTTTGTGTTCTGTGAAATCATCTCTCAGAGTTACAGCTTTCCCCTCAAGAAGCCTTTCGCTAAGACAGTTCTTGTGGAATTGGCAAAGTGATATTTGGAAGCCCATAGAGGGCTATGGTGAAAAAGGAAATATCCTCAGATGAAATCTGGAAAGAAGCTTTCTGAGAAACTGCTGAGTGTTCTGTTAATTCATCTCAGAGAGTTACATCTGTATTTCGTGGATCTCTTTGCTAGCCTTATTTCTGTGGAATTTGAGAACAGATATTTCGGATGCCATTGAAGACTATAGGGCCAAAGGAAATAATCTCCGATAACAAAGAGAAAGAAGCTTTCTGAGAAACTTCTTTGTGGTCTGTGAAATCATCTCACAGAGTTACATCTTTCCCCTCCAGAAGCCTTTCGCTAAGACAGTTCTTGTGGAATTGGCAAAGTGATATTTGGAAGCCCATAGAGGGCTATGGTGAAAAAGGAAATATCCTCAGATGAAATCTGGAAAGAAGCTTTCTGAGAAATTGCTGAGTGTTCTGTTAATTCATCTCACAGAGTTACATCTGTATTTCGTTGATCTCTTTGCTAGACTTATTTCTGTGGAATCTGAGAACAGATATTTCGGATCCCTTTGAAGAATATAGGGCCAAAGGAAATAATCTCTGATAACAAAGAGAAAGAAGCTTTCTGAGAAACTTCTTTGTGTTCTGTGAAATCATCTCACAGAGTTACAGCTTCCCCTCAAGAACCCTTTCGCTAAGACAGTTCTTGTGGAATTGGCAAAGTGATATTTGGAAGCCCTTAGAGGGCTATGGTGAAAAAGGAAATATCCTCAGATGAAATCTGGAAAGAAGCTTTCTGAGAAACTGCTGAGTGTTCTGTTAATTCATCTAACAGAGTTACATCTGTATTTCGTGGATCTCTTTGCTAGCCTTATTTCTGTGGAATCCAAGAACAGATATTTCGGAACCCTTTGAAGACTATAGGGCCAAAGGAAATATCCTCCGATAACAAAGAGAAAGAAGCTTACTGAGAAACTTCTTTGTGTTCTGTGAAATCATCTCACAGAGTTACAGCTTTCCCCTCAAGAAGCCTTTCGCTAAGACAGTTCTTGTGGAATTGGCAATGTGATATTTGGAAGCCCGTAGAGGGCTATGGTGAAAAAGGAAATATCCTCAGATGAAATCTGGAAAGAAGCTTTCTGAGAAACTGCTGAGTGTTCTGTTAATTCCTCTCACAGAGTTACATCTGTATTTCGTGGATCTATTTGCTAGCCTTATTTCTTTGGAATCTGAGAACAGATATTTCGGATTCCTATGAAGACTATAGGGCCAAAGGAAATATCCTCCGATAACAAAGAGAAAGAAGCTTTCTGAGAAACTTCTTTGTGTTCTGTGAAATCATCTCACAGACTTACAGCTTTCCCCTCAAGAAGCCTTTCGCTAAGACAGTTCTTGTGGAATTGGCAAAGTGATATTTGGAAGCCCATAGAGGGCTATGGTGAAAAAGGAAATATCCTCAGATGAAATCTGGAAAGAAGCTTTCTGAGAAACTGCTGAGTGTTCTGTTAATTCATCTCTCAGAGTTACATCTATATTTCGTGGATCTCTTTGCTAGCCTTATTTCTTTGGAATCTGAGAACATATATTTCGGATCCCATTGAAGACTATAGGGCCAAAGGAAATATCCTCCGATAACAAAGAGAAAGAAGCTTTCTGAGAAACTTCTTTGTGTTCTGTGAAATCATCTCACAGAGTTACAGCTTTCCCCTCAAGAAGCCTTTCGCTAAGACAGTTCTTGTGGAATTGGCACAGTGATATTTGGAAGCCCATAGAGGGCTATGGTGAAAAAGGAAATATCCTCAGATGAAATCTGTAAGGAAGCTTTCTGAGAAACTGCTGAGTGTTCTGTTAATTCATCTCACAGAGTTTCATCTGTATTTCGTGGATCTCTTTACTAGCCTTATTTCTGTGGAATCTGAGAACAGATATTTCAGATCCCATTGAAGACTATAGGGCCAAAGGAAATATCCTCCGATAACAAAGAGAAAGAAGCTTTCTGAGAAACTTCTTTGTGTTCTGTGAAATCATCTCACAGAGTTACAGCTTTCCCCTCAAGAAGCCTTTCGCTAAGACAGTTCTTGTGGAATTGGGAAAGTGATATTTGGAAGCCCATAGAGGGCTATGGTGAAAAAGGAAATATCCTCAGATGAAATCTGGAAAGAAGCTTTCTGAGAAACTGCTGAGTGTTCTGTAAATTCATCTCACAGAGTTACATCTGTATTTCGTGGATCTCTTTGCTAGCCTTTTTTCTGTGGAATCTGAGAACCGATATTTCGGATCCCATTGAAGACTATAGGGCCAACGGAAATAATCTCCGATAACAAAGAGAAAGAAGCTTTCTGAGAAACATCTTTGTGGTCTGTGAAATCATCTCACAGAGTTACAGCTTTCCCCTCAAGAAGCCTTTCGCTAAGACAGTTCTTGTGGTATTGGCAAAGTGATATTTGGAAGCCCATAGAGGGCTACGGTAAAAAAGGAAATATCCTCAGATGAAATCTGGAAAGAAGCTTTCTGAGAAATTGCTGAGTGTTCTGTTAATTCATCTCACAGAGTTACATCTGTATTTCGTTGATCTCTTTGCTAGACTTATTTCTGTGGAATCTGTGAACAGATATTTCGGATCCCTTTGAAGACTATAGGGCCAAAGGAAATATCCTCCGATAACAAAGAGAAAGAAGCTTTCTGAGAAACTTCTTTGTGTTCTGTGAAATCATCTCACAGAGTTACAGCTTTCCCCTCAAGAAGCCTTTCGCTAAGACAGTTCTTGTGGAATTGGCAAAGTGATATTTGGAAGCCCATAGAGGGCTATGGTGAAAAAGGAAATATCCTCAGATGAAATCTGGAAAGAATCTTTCTGAGAAACTGCTTAGTGTTCTGTTAATTCATCTCACAGAGTTACATCTGTACTTCGTGGATCTCTGTGCTAGCCTTATTTCTGTGGAATCTGAGAACAGATATTTCGGATCCCATTGAAGACTATAGGGCCAAAGGAAATATCCTACGATAACAAAGAGAAAGAAGCTTTCTGAGAAACTTCTTTGTGTTCTGTGAAATCATCTCACAGAGTTACAGCTTTCCCCTCAAGAAGCCTTTCGCTAAGACAGTTCTTGTGGAATTGGCAAAGCGATATTTGGAACCCCATAGAGGGCTATGGTGAAAAAGGAAATATCCTCAGATGAAATCTGGAAAGAAGCTTTCTGAGAAACTGCTTAGTGTTCTGTTAATTCATCTCACAGAGTTACATCTGTATTTCGTGGATCTCTTTGCTAGCCTTATTTCTTTGGAATCTGAGAACAGATATTTCGGGTCCCATTGAAGACTATAGGGCCAAAGGAAATATCCTCCGATAACAAAGAGAAAGAAGCTTTCTGAGAAACTTCTTTGTGTTCTGTGAAATCATCTCACAGAGTTACAGCTTTCCCCTCAAGAAGCCTTTCGCTAAGACAGTTCTTGTGGAATTGGCAAAGTGATATTTGGAAGCCCATAGAGGACTATGGTGAAAAAGGAAATATCCTCAGATGAAATCTGGAAAGAAGCTTTCTGAGAAACTGCTTAGTGTTCTGTTAATTCATCTCACAGAGTTGAATCTGTACTTCGTGGATCTCTTTGCTAGCCTTATTTCTTTGGAATCTGAGAACAGATATTTCGGATCCCATTGAAGACTATAGGGCCAAAGGAAATATCCTCCGATAACAAAGAGAAAGAAGCTTTCTGAGAAACTTCTTTGTGTTCTGTGAAATCATCTCACAGAGTTACAGCTTTCCCCTCAAGAAGCCTTTCGCTAAGACACTTCTTGTGGAATTGGCAAAGTGATATTTGGAACCCCATAGAGGGCTATGGCGAAAAAGGAAATATCCTCAGATGAAATATGGAAGGAAGCTTTCTGAGAAACTGCTGAGTGTTCTGTTAATTCATCTCACAGAGTTACATCCGTATTTCGTGGATCTCTTTGCTAGCCTTATTTCTGTGGAATCTGAGAACAGATATTTCGGATCCCATTGAAGACTATAGGGCCAAAGGAAATATCCTCCGATAACAAAGAGAAAGAAGCTTTCTGAGAAACTTCTTTGTGTTCTGTGAAATCATCTCACAGAGTTACAGCTTTCCCCTCAAGAAGCCTTTCGCTAAGACAGTTCTTGTGGAATTGGCAAAGTGATATTTGGAACCCCATAGAGGGCTATGGTGAAAAAGGAAATATCCTCAGATGAAATCTGGAAAGAAGCTTTCTGTGAAACTGCTTAGTGTTCTGTTAATTCATCTCACAGAGTTACATCTGTATTTCGTGGATCTCTTTGCTAGACTTATTTCTGTGGAATCTGAGAACAGATAATTCGGATCCCTTTGAAGACTATAGGGCCAAAGGAAATATCCTCCGATAACAAAGAGAAAGAAGCTTATTGAGAAACTTCTTTGTGTTCTGTGAAATCATCTCTCAGAGTTACAGCTTTCCCCTCAAGAAGCCTTTCGCTAAGACAGTTCTTGTGGAATTGGCAAAGTGATATTTGGAAGCCCATAGAGGGCTATGGTGAAAAAGGAAATATCCTCAGATGAAATCTGGAAAGAAGCTTTCTGAGAAACTGCTGAGTGTTCTGTTAATTCATCTCAGAGAGTTACATCTGTATTTCGTGGATCTCTTTGCTAGCCTTATTTCTGTGGAATTTGAGAACAGATATTTCGGATGCCATTGAAGACTATAGGGCCAAAGGAAATAATCTCCGATAACAAAGAGAAAGAAGCTTTCTGAGAAACTTCTTTGTGGTCTGTGAAATCATCTCACAGAGTTACATCTTTCCCCTCCAGAAGCCTTTCGCTAAGACAGTTCTTGTGGAATTGGCAAAGTGATATTTGGAAGCCCATAGAGGGCTATGGTGAAAAAGGAAATATCCTCAGATGAAATCTGGAAAGAAGCTTTCTGAGAAATTGCTGAGTGTTCTGTTAATTCATCTCACAGAGTTACATCTGTATTTCGTTGATCTCTTTGCTAGACTTATTTCTGTGGAATCTGAGAACAGATATTTCGGATCCCTTTGAAGAATATAGGGCCAAAGGAAATAATCTCTGATAACAAAGAGAAAGAAGCTTTCTGAGAAACTTCTTTGTGTTCTGTGAAATCATCTCACAGAGTTACAGCTTCCCCTCAAGAACCCTTTCGCTAAGACAGTTCTTGTGGAATTGGCAAAGTGATATTTGGAAGCCCTTAGAGGGCTATGGTGAAAAAGGAAATATCCTCAGATGAAATCTGGAAAGAAGCTTTCTGAGAAACTGCTGAGTGTTCTGTTAATTCATCTAACAGAGTTACATCTGTATTTCGTGGATCTCTTTGCTAGCCTTATTTCTGTGGAATCCAAGAACAGATATTTCGGAACCCTTTGAAGACTATAGGGCCAAAGGAAATATCCTCCGATAACAAAGAGAAAGAAGCTTACTGAGAAACTTCTTTGTGTTCTGTGAAATCATCTCACAGAGTTACAGCTTTCCCCTCAAGAAGCCTTTCGCTAAGACAGTTCTTGTGGAATTGGCAATGTGATATTTGGAAGCCCGTAGAGGGCTATGGTGAAAAAGGAAATATCCTCAGATGAAATCTGGAAAGAAGCTTTCTGAGAAACTGCTGAGTGTTCTGTTAATTCCTCTCACAGAGTTACATCTGTATTTCGTGGATCTCTTTGCTAGCCTTATTTCTGTGGAATCTGAGAACAGATATTTCGGATCCCAGTGAAGACTATAGGGCCAAAGGAAATATCCTCCGATAACAAAGAGAAAGAAGGTTACTGAGAAACTTCTTTGTGTTCTGTGCAATCATCTCACAGAGTTACAGCTTTCCCCTCAAGAAGCCTTTCGCTAAGACAGTTCTTGTGGAATTGGCAAAGAGATACTTGGAAGCCCTTAGAGGTCTATGGTGAAAAAGGAAATGTCCTCAGATGAAATCTGGAAAGAAGATTTCTGAGAAACTGCTGAGTGTTCTGTTAATTCATCTCACAGTGTTACATCTCTATTTCGTGGATCTCTTTGCTAGACTTATTTCTGTGGAATCTGAGAACAGATATTTCGGATCCTATTGAAGACTAGAGGGCCAAAGGAAATATCCTCCCATAACAAAGAGAAAGAAGCTTTCTGAGAACCTTCTTTGTGTTCTGTGAAATCATCTCACAGAGTTACAGCTTTCCCCTCAAGAAGCCTTTCGCTAAGACAGTTCTTGTGGAATTGGCAAAGTGATATTTGGAAGCCCATAGAGGGCTATGGTGAAAAAGGAAGTATCCACAGATGAAATCTGGAAGGAAGCTTTCTGAGAAACTGCTGAGTGTTCTGTTAATTCATCTCACAGAGTTACATCTGTATGTCGTGGATCTCTTCGTTAGCCTTATTTCTGTGGAATCTGAGAACAGATTATTCGGATCCCATTGAATACTCTAGGGACAAAGGAAATATCCTCCGATAACAAAGAGAAAGAAGCTTTCTGAGAAACTTCTTTGTGTTCTGTGAAATCATCTCACAGAGTTACAGCTTTCCCCTCAAGAAACCTTTCGTAAAGACAGTTTTCCTGGAATTTGCAAAGTGATATTTGGAAGCCCTTAGAGGGCTATGGTGAAAAAGGAAATATCCTCAGATGAAATCTGGAAAGAAGCTTTCTGAGAAACTGCTTAGTGTTCTGTTAATTCATCTCACAGAGTTACATCTGTATTTCGTGGATCTCTTTGCTAGCCTTATTTCTGTGGAATCTGAGAACAGATATTTCGGATCCCTTTGAAGACTATAGGGCCAAAGGAAATATCCTCCGATAACAAAGAGAAAGAAGCTTTCTGAGAAACTTCTTTGTGTTCTGTGAAATCATCTCACAGAGTTACAGCTTTCCCCTCAAGAAGCCTTTCGCTAAGACAGTTCTTGTGAAATTGGCAAAGTGATATTTGGAAGCCCTTAGAGGGCTATGGTGAAAAAGGAAATATCCTCAGATGAAATCTGGAAAGAAGCTTTCTGAGAAACTGCTGAGTGTTCTGTTAATTCATCTCACAGAATTACATCTGTATTTCGTGGATCTCTTTGCTAGCCTTATTTCTGTGGAATCTGAGAACAGATATTTCGGATCCCATTGAAGACTATAGGGCCAAAGGAAATATCTTCCGATAACAAAGAGAAAGAAGCTTTCTGAGAAACTTCTTTGTGTTCTGTGAAATCATCTCACAGAGTTACAGCTTTCCCCTCAAGAAGCCTTTCGCTAAGACAGTTCTTGTGGAATTGGCAAAGTGATATTTGGAAGCCCATAGAGGGCTATGGTGAAAAAGGAAATATCCTCAGATGAAATCTGGAAAGAAGCTTTCTGAGAAACTGCTTAGTGTTCTGTTAATTCATCTCACAGAGTTACATCTGTATTTCGTGGATCTCTTTGCTAGCCTTATTTCTGTGGAATCTGAGAACAAATATTTCTGATCCCATTGAAGACTATAGGGCCAAAGGAAATATCCTCCGATAACAAAGAGAAAGAAGCTTTCTGAGAAACTTCTTTGTGTTCTGTGAAATCATCTCACAGAGTTACAGCTTTGCCCTCAAGAAGCCTTTCGCTAAGACAGCTCTTGTGGAATTGGCAAAGTGATATTTGGAAGCCCATAGAGGGCTATGGTGAAAAAAGAAATATCCTCAAATGAAATCTCGGAAGAAGCTTTCTGAGAAACTGCTGAGTGTTCTGTTAATTCATCTCAGAGAGTTACATCTGTATTTCGTGGATCTCTTTGCTAGCCTTATTTCTGTGGAATCTGAGAACAGATATTTCGGATCCCATTGAAGACTATAGGGCCAAAGGAAATATCCTCCGATAACAAAGAGAAAGAAGCTTTCTGAGAAACTTCTTTGTGTTCTGTGAAATCATCTCACAGAGTTAAAGCTTTCCCCTCAAGAAGCCTTTCGCTAAGACAGTTCTTGTGGAATTGGCAAAGCGATATTTGGAAGCCCATAGAGGGCTATGGTGAAAAAGGAAATATCCTCAGATGAAATCTGGAAAGAAGCTTTCTGAGAAAGTGCTTAGTGTTCTGTTAATTCATCTCACAGAGTTACATCTGTATTTCGTGGATCTCTTTGCTAGCCTTATTTCTTTGGAATCTGAGAACAGATATTTCGGATCCCATTGAAGACTATAGGGCCACAGGAAATATCCTCCGATAACAAAGAGAAAGAAGCATTCTGAGAAACTTCTTTGTGTTCTGTGAAATCATCTCACAGAGTTACAGCTTTCCCCTCAAGAAGCCTTTCGCTAAGACAGTTCTTGTGGAATTGGCAAAGTGATATTTGGAAGCCCATAGAGGGCTATGGTGAAAAAGGAAATATCCTCAGATGAAATCTGGAAAGAAGCTTTCTGAGAAACTGCTTAGTGTTCTGTTAATTCATCTCACGGAGTTACATCCGTATTTCGTGGATCTCTTTGCTAGCCTTTTTTCTGTGGAATCTGAGAACAGATATTTCGGATCCCTTTGAAGACTATAGGGCCAAAGGAAATAATCTCCGATAACAAAGAGAAAGAAGCTTTCTGAGAAACTTCTTTGTATTCTGTGAAATCATCTCACAGAGTTACAGCTTTCCCCTCAAGAAGCTTTTCGCTAAGACAGTTCTTGTGGAATTGGCAAAGTGATATTTGGAAGCCCATAGAGGGCTATGGTGAAAAAGGAAATATCCTCAGATGAAATCTGTAAGGAAGCTTTCTGAGAAACTGCTGAGTGTTCTGTTAATTCATCTCACAGAGTTACATCTGTATGTCGTGGATCTCTTTGCTAGCCTTATTTCTGTGGAATCTGAGAACAGATATTTCGGATCCCATTGAAGACTATAGGGCCAAAGTTAATATCCTCCGATAAAAAAGAGAAAGAAGCTTTCTGAGAAACTTCTTTGTGTTCTGTGAAATCATCTCACAGAGTTACAGCTTTCCCCTCAAGAAGCCTTTCGCTAAGAGAGTTTTCGTGGAATTGGCAAAGTGATATTTGGAAGCCCATAGAGGGCTATGGTGAAAAAGGAAATATCCTCAGATGAAATCTGGAAAGAAGCTTTCTGAGAAACTGCTTAGTGTTCTGTTAATTCATCTCACAGAGTTACATCTGTATTTGGTGGATCTCTTTGCTAGCCTTTTTTCTGTGGAATCTGAGAACAGATATTTCGGATCCCTTTGAAGACTATAGGGCCAAAGGAAATATCCTCCGATAACAAAGAGTAAGAAGCTTTCTGAGAAACTTCTTTGTGTTCTGTGAAATCATCTCACAGAGTTACAGCTTTCCCCTCAAGAAGCCTTTCGCTAAGACAGTTCTTGTGGAATTGGCAAAGTGGTATTTGGAAGCCCATAGAGGGCTATGGTGAAAAAGGAAATATCCTCAGATGAAATCTGGAAAGAAGCTTTCTGTGAAACTGCTTAGTGTTCTGTTAATTCATGTCACAGAGTTACATCTGTATTTCGTTGATCTCTTTGCTAGACTTATTTCTGTTGAATCTGAGAACAGATATTTCGGATCCCTTTGAAGACTATATGGCCAAAGGAAATATCCTCCGATAACAAAGAGAAAGAAGCTTACTGAGAAACTTCTTTGTGTTCTGTGAAATCATCTCACAGAGTTACAGCTTTCCCCTCAAGAAGCCTTTCGCTAAGACAGTTCTTGTGGAATTGGCAAAGTGATATTTGGAAGCCCATAGAGGGCTATGGTGAAAAAGGAAATATCCTCAGATGAAATCTGGAAAGAAGCTTTCTGAGAAACTGCTTAGAGTTCTTTTAATTCATCTCACGGAGTTACATCCGTATTTCGTGGATCTCTTTGCTAGCCTTATTTCTGTGGAATCTGAGAACAGATATTTCGGATCCCTTTGAAGACTAAAGGGCCAAAGGAAATAATCTCCGATAACAAAGAGAAAGAAGCTTTCTGAGAAACTTCTTTGTGTTCTGTGAAATCATCTCACAGAGTTACAGCTTTCCCCTCAAGAAGCCTTTCGCTAAGACAGTTCTTGTGGAATTGGCAAAGTGATATTTGGAAGCCCATAGAGGGCTATGGTGAAAAAGGAAATATCCTCAGATGAAATCTGTAAGGAAGCTTTCTGAGAATCTGCTGAGTGTTCTGTTAATTCATCTCACAGAGTTACATCTGTATGTCGTGGATCTCTTTGCTAGCCTTATTTCTGTGGAATCTGAGAACAGATATTTCGGATCACATTGAGGACTATAGGGCCAAAGGTAATATCCTCCGATAAAAAAGAGAAAGAAGCTTTCTGAGAAACTTCTTTGTGTTCTGTGAAATCATCTCACAGAGTTACAGCTTTCCCCTCAAGAAGCCTTTCGCTAAGAGAGTTTTCGTGGAATTGACAAAGTGATATTTGGAAGCCCATAGAGGGCTATGGTGAAAAAGGAAATATACTCAGATGAAATCTGGAAAGAAGCTTTCTGAGAAACTGCTGAGTGTTCTCTTAATTCATCTCACGGAGTTACATCTGTATTTCGTGGATCTCTTTGCTAGCCTTATTTCTTTGGAATCTGAGAACAGATATTTCGGATCCCATTGAAGACTATAGGGCCAAAGGAAATATCCTCTGATAACAAAGAGAAAGAAGCTTTCTGAGAAACTTCTTTGGGTTCTGTGAAATCATCTCACAGAGTTACAGCTTTCCCCGCAAGAAGCCTTTCGCTAAGTCAGTTCTTGTGGAATTGGCAAAGTGATATTTGGAAGCCCATAGAGGGCTATTTTGAAAAAGGAAATATCCTCAGATGAAACCAGGAAGGAAGCTTTCTGAGAAACTGCTGAGTGTTCTGTTAATTCATCTCACAGAGTTACATCTGTATTTCCTGGATCTCTTTGCTAGCCTTATTTCTGTGGAATCTGAGAACAGATATTTCGGATCCCATTGAAGACTATAGGGCCAAAGGAAATATTCTCCGATAACAAAGAGAAAGAAACTTTCTGAGAAACTTCTTTGTGTTCTGTGAAATCATCTCACAGAGTTACAGCTTTCCCCTCAAGAAGCCTTTCGCTAAGACAGTTCTTCTGGAATTGGCAAAGCGATATTTGGAAGCCAATAGAGGGCTATGGTGAAAAAGGAAATATCCTCGGATGAAATGTGGAAAGAAGCTTTCTGAGAAACTGCTGAGTGTTCTGTTAATTCATCTCACAGAGTTACATCTGTATTTCGTGGATCTCTTTGCTAGCCTTATTTCTGTGGAATCTGAGAACAGATATTTCGGATCCCATTGAAGACTATAGGGCCAAAGGAAATATCCTCCGATAACAAAGAGAAAGAAGCTGTCTGAGAAACTTCTTTGTGTTCTGTGAAATCATCTCACAGAGTTACAGCTTTCCCCTCAAGAATCCTTTCGCTAAGACAGTTCTTGTGGAATTGGCAAAGTGATATTTGGAAGCCCATAGAGGGCTACGGTGAAAAAGGAAATATCCTCAGATGAAATCTGGAAAGAAGCTTTCTGGGAAACTGCTGAGTGTTCTGTTAATTCATCTCACAGAGTTACATCTGTATTTCGTGGATCTCTTTGCTAGCCTTATTTCTGTGGAATCTGAGAATAGATATTTCGGATCCCATTGAAGACTATAGGGCCAAAGGAAATATCCTCCGATAACAAAGAGAAAGAAGCTTTCTGAGAAACTTCTTTGTGTTCTGTGAAATCATCTCACAGAGTTACAGCTTTCCCCTCAAGAAGCCTTTCGCTAAGACAGTTCCTGTGGAATTGGCAAAGTGATATTTGGAAGCCCATAGAGGGCTATGGTGAAAAAGGAAATATCCTCAGATGAAATCTGGAAAGAAGCTTTCTGTGAAACTGCTTAGTGTTCTGTTAATTCATCTCACAGAGTTACATCTGTATTTCGTGGATCTCTTTGCTAGATTTATTTCTGTGGAATCTGAGAACAGATATTTCGGATCCCTTTGAAGACTATGGGAAATATCCTCCGATAACAAAGAGAAAGAAGCTTTCTGAGAAACTTCTTTGTGTTCTGTGAAATCATCTCACAGAGTTACAGCTTTCCCCTCAAGAAGCCTTTCGCTAAGACAGTTCTTGTGGAATTGGCAAAGCGATATTTGGAAGCCCATAGAGGGCTATTGTGAAAAAGGAAATATACTCAGATGAAATCTGGAAAGAAGGTTTCTGAGAAACTGCTTAGTGTTCTGTTAATTCATCTCACAGAGTTACATCTGTATTTCGTGGATCTCTTTGCTAGCCTTATTTCTGTGGAATCTGAGAACAGATATTTCGGATCCCATTGAAGACTATAGGGCCAAAGGAAATATCCTCCGATAACAAAGAGAAAGAAGCTGTCTGAGAAACTTCTTTGTGTTCTGTGAAATCATCTCACAGAGTTACAGCTTTCCCCTCAAGAATCCTTTCGCTAAGACAGTTCTTGTGGAATTGGCAAAGTGATATTTGGAAGCCCATAGAGGGCTATGGTGAAAAAGGAAATATCCTCAGATGAAATCTGGAAAGAAGCTTTCTGAGAAACTGCTGAGTGTTCTGTTAATTCATCTCACAGAGTTACATCTGTATTTCGTGGATCTCTTTGCTAGCCTTATTTCTGTGGAATCTGAGAACAGATATTTCGGATCCCATTGAAGACTATAGGGCCAAAGGAAATATCCTCCGATAACAAAGAGAAAGAAGCTTTCTGAGAAACTTCTTTGTGTTCTGTGAAATCATCTCACAGAGTTACAGCTTTCCCCTCAAGAAGCCTTTCGCTAAGACAGTTCCTGTGGAATTGGCAAAGTGATATTTGGAAGCCCATAGAGGGCTATGGTGAAAAAGGAAATATCCTCAGATGAAATCTGGAAAGAAGCTTTCTGTGAAACTGCTTAGTGTTCTGTTAATTCATCTCACAGAGTTACATCTGTATTTCGTGGATCTCTTTGCTAGATTTATTTCTCTGGAATCTGAGAACAGATATTTCGGATCCCTTTGAAGACTATGGGAAATATCCTCCGATAACAAAGAGAAAGAAGCTTTCTGAGAAACTTCTTTGTGTTCTCTGAAATCATCTCACAGAGTTACAGTTTTCCCCTCAAGAAGCCTTTCGCTAAGACAGTTCTTGTGGAATTGGCAAAGTGATATTTGGAAGCCCATAGAGGGCTATTTTGAAAAAGGAAATATCCTCAGATGAAATCTGTTAGGAAGCTTTCTGAGAAACTGCTGAGTGTTCTGTTAATTCATCTCACAGAGTTACATCTGTATTTCGTGGATCTCTTTGCTAGCCTTATTTCTGTGGAATCTGAGAACAGATATTTCGGATGCCATTGAAGACTATAGGGCCAAAGGAAATATCCTCCAATAACAAAGAGAAAGAAGCTTTCTAAGAAACTTCTTTGTCTTCTGTGAAATCATCTCACAGAGGTACAGCGTTCCCCTCAAGAAGCCTTTCGCTAAGACAGTTCTTGTGGAATTGGCAAAGTGATATTTGGAAGCCCTTAGTGGGCTATGGTGAAAAAGGAAATATCCTCAGATGAAATCTGGAAAGAAGCTTTCTAAGAAACTGCTGAGTGTTCTGTTAATTCATCTCACAGAGTTAAATCTGTATTTCGTGCATCTCTTTGCTAGCCTTATTTCTGTGGAATATGAGAACAGATATTTCGGATCCCATTGAAGACTATAGGGCCAAAGGAAATATCCTCCGATAACAAAGAGAAAGAAGCTTTCTGAGAAACTTCTTTGTGTTCTGTGAAATCATCTCACAGAGTTACAGCTTTCCCCTCAAGAAGCCTTTCGCTAAGACAGTTCTTGTGGAATTGGCAAAGTGATATTTGGAAGCCCATAGAGGGCTATGGTGAAAAAGGAAATATCCTCAGATGAAATCTGGAAAGAAGCTTTCTGAGAAACTGCTTAGTGTTCTGTTAATTCATCTGACAGAGTTACATCTGTATTTCGTGGATCTCTTTGCTAGCCTTATTTCTTTGGAATCTGAGAACAGATATTTCGGATCCCATTGAAGACTATAGGGCCAAAGGAAATATCCTCCGATAACAAAGAGAAAGAAGCTTTCTGAGAAACTTCTTTGTGTTCTGTGAAATCATCTCACAGAGTTACAGCTTTCCCCTCAAGAAGCCTTTCGCTAAGACAGTTCTTGTGGAATTGGCAAAGTGATATTTGGAAGCCCATAGAGGGCTATGGTGAAAAAGGAAATATCCTCAGATGAAATCTGGAAAGAAGCTTTCTGAGAAACTGCTTAGTGTTCTGTTAATTCATCTCACAGAGTTACAACTGTATTTCGTGGATCTCTTTGCTAGCCTTATTTCTTTGGAATCTGAGAACAGATATTTCAGATCCCTTTGAAGACTATAGGGCCAAAGGAAATATCCTCCGATAACAAAGAGAAAGAAGCTTTCTGAGAAACTTCTTTGTGTTCTGTGAAGTCATCTCACAGAGTTACAGCTTTCCCCTCAAGAAGCCTTTCGCTAAGACAGTTCTTGTGGAATTGGCAAAGTGATATTTGGAAGCCCATAGAGGGCTATGGTGAAAAAGGAAATATCCTCAGATGAAATCTGGAATGAAGCTTTCTGAGAAACTACTGAGTGTTCTGTTAATTCATCTCACAGAATTACATCTGTATTTCGTGGATCTCTTTGCTGGCCTTATTTCTGTGGAATCTGAGAACAGATATTTCGGATCCCATTGAAGACTATAGGGCCAAAGGAAATATCCTCCGATAACAAAGAGAAAGAAGCTTTCTGAGAAACTTCTTTGTGTTCTGTGAAATCATCTCACAGAGTTACAGTTTTCCCCTCAAGAAGCCTTTCGCTAAGACAGTTCTTGTGGAATTGGCAAAGCGATATTTGGAAGCCCATAGAGGGCTATGGTGAAAAAGGAAATTTCCTCAGATGAAATTTGGAAAGAAGCTTTCTGAGAAACTGCTTAGTGTTCTGTTAATTCATCTCACAGAGTTACATCTGTATTTCGTGGATCTCTTTGCTAGCCTTATTTCTTTGGAATCTGAGAACAGATATTTCGGATCCCATTGAAGACTATAGGGCCACAGGAAATATCCTCCGATAACAAAGAGAAAGAAGCTTTCTGAGAAACTTCTTTGTGTTCTGTGAAATCATCTCACAGAGTTACAGCTTTTCCCTCAAGAAGCCTTTCGCTAAGACAGTTCTTGTGGAATTGGCAAAGTGATATTTGGAAGCCCATAGAGGGCTATGGTGAAAAAGGAAATATCCTCCGATGAAATCTGGAAAGAAGCTTTCTGTGAAACTGCTTAGTGTTCTGTTAATTCATCTCACAGAGTTACATCTGTATTTCGTGGATCTCTTTGCTAGCCTTATTTCTTTGGAATCTGAGAACAGATATTTCGGATCCCATTGAAGACTATAGGGCCAAAGGAAATATCCTCCGATAACAAAGAGAAAGAAGCTTTCTGAGAAACTTCTTTGTGTTCTGTGAAATCATCTCACAGAGTTACAGCTTTCCCCTCAAGAAGCCTTTCGCTAAGACAGTTCTTGTGGAATTGGCAAAGCGATATTTGGAAGCCCATAGAGGGCTATTGTGAAAAAGGAAATATACTCAGATGAAATCTGGAAAGAAGGTTTCTGAGAAACTGCTTAGTGTTCTGTTAATTCATCTCACAGAGTTACATCTGTATTTCGTGGATCTCTTTGCTAGCCTTATTTCTGTGGAATCTGAGAACAGATATTTCGGATCCCATTGAAGACTATAGGGCCAAAGGAAATATCCTCCGATAACAAAGAGAAAGAAGCTTTCTGAGAAACTTCTTTGTGTTCTGTGAAATCATCTCACAGAGTTACAGCTTTCCCCTCAAGAAGCCTTTCGCTAAGACAGTTCTTGTGGAATTGGCAAAGTGATATTTGGAAGCCCATAGAGGGCTATGGTGAAAAAGGAAATATCCTCAGATGAAATCTGGAAAGAAGCTTTCTGAGAAACTGCTGAGTGTTCTGTTAATTCATCTCACAGAGTTACATCTGTATTTCGTGGATCTCTTTGCTAGCCTTATTTCTGTGGAATCTGAGAACAGATATTTCGGATCCCATTGAAGACTATAGGGCCAAAGGAAATATCCTCCGATAACAAAGAGAAAGAAGCTTTCTGAGAAACTTCTTTGTGTTCTGTGAAATCATCTCACAGAGTTACAGCTTTCCCCTCAAGAAGCCTTTCGCTAAGACAGTTCCTGTGGAATTGGCAAAGTGATATTTGGAAGCCCATAGAGGGCTATGGTGAAAAAGGAAATATCCTCAGATGAAATCTGGAAAGAAGCTTTCTGTGAAACTGCTTAGTGTTCTGTTAATTCATCTCACAGAGTTACATCTGTATTTCGTGGATCTCTTTGCTAGATTTATTTCTCTGGAATCTGAGAACAGATATTTCGGATCCCTTTGAAGACTATGGGAAATATCCTCCGATAACAAAGAGAAAGAAGCTTTCTGAGAAACTTCTTTGTGTTCTCTGAAATCATCTCACAGACTTACAGTTTTCCCCTCAAGAAGCCTTTCGCTAAGACAGTTCTTGTGGAATTGGCAAAGTGATATTTGGAAGCCCATAGAGGGCTATTTTGAAAAAGGAAATATCCTCAGATGAAATCTGTTAGGAAGCTTTCTGAGAAACTGCTGAGTGTTCTGTTAATGCATCTCACAGAGTTACATCTGTATTTCGTGGATCTCTTTGCTAGCCTTATTTCTGTGGAATCTGAGAACAGATATTTCGGATGCCATTGAAGACTATAGGGCCAAAGGAAATATCCTCCAATAACAAAGAGAAAGAAGCTTTCTAAGAAACTTCTTTGTCTTCTGTGAAATCATCTCACAGAGGTACAGCGTTCCCCTCAAGAAGCCTTTCGCTAAGACAGTTCTTGTGGAATTGGCAAAGTGATATTTGGAAGCCCTTAGAGGGCTATGGTGAAAAAGGAAATATCCTCAGATGAAATCTGGAAAGAAGCTTTCTAAGAAACTGCTGAGTGTTCTGTTAATTCATCTCACAGAGTTAAATCTGTATTTCGTGCATCTCTTTGCTAGCCTTATTTCTGTGGAATCTGAGAACAGATATTTCGGATCCCATTGAAGACTATAGGGCCAAAGGAAATATCCTCCGATAACAAAGAGAAAGAAGCTTTCTGAGAAACTTCTTTGTGTTCTGTGAAATCATCTCACAGAGTTACAGCTTTCCCCTCAAGAAGCCTTTCGCAAAGACAGTTCTTGTGGAATTGGCAAAGTGATATTCGGAAGCCCATAGAGGGCTATGGTGAAAAAGGAAATATCCTCAGATGAAATCTTGAAAGAAGCTTTCTGAGAAACTGCTTAGTGTTCTGTTAATTCATCTGACAGAGTTACATCTGTATTTCGTGGATCTCTTTGCTAGCCTTATTTCTGTGGAATCTGAGAACAGATATTTCGGATCCCATTGAAGACTATAGGGCCAAAGGAAATATCCTCCGATAACAAAGAGAAAGAAGCTTTCTGAGAAACTTCTTTGTGTTCTGTGAAATCATCTCACAGAGTTACAGCTTTCCCCTCAAGAAGCCTTTCGCTAAGACAGTTCTTGTGGAATTGGCAAAGTGATATTTGGAAGCCCATAGAGGGCTATGGTGAAAAAGGAAATATCCTCAGATGAAATCTGGAAAGAAGCTTTCTGAGAAACTGCTTAGTGTTCTGTTAATTCATCTCACAGAGTTACAACTGTATTTCGTGGATCTCTTTGCTAGCCTTATTTCTTTGGAATCTGAGAACAGATATTTCGGATCCCTTTGAAGACTATAGGGCCAAAGGAAATATCCTCCGATAACAAAGAGAAAGAAGCTTTCTGAGAAACTTCTTTGTGTTCTGTGAAGTCATCTCACAGAGTTACAGCTTTCCCCTCAAGAAGCCTTTCGCTAAGACAGTTCTTGTGGAATTGGCAAAGTGATATTTGGAAGCCCATAGAGGGCTATGGTGAAAAAGGAAATATCCTCAGATGAAATCTGGAATGAAGCTTTCTGAGAAACTACTGAGTGTTCTGTTAATTCATCTCACAGAATTACATCTGTATTTCGTGGATCTCTTTGCTGGCCTTATTTCTGTGGAATCTGAGAACAGATATTTCGGATCCCATTGAAGACTATAGGGCCAAAGGAAATATCCTCCGATAACAAAGAGAAAGAAGCTTTCTGAGAAACTTCTTTGTGTTCTGTGAAATCATCTCACAGAGTTACAGTTTTCCCCTCAAGAAGCCTTTCGCTAAGACAGTTCTTGTGGAATTGGCAAAGCGATATTTGGAAGCCCATAGAGGGCTATGGTGAAAAAGGAAATTTCCTCAGATGAAATTTGGAAAGAAGCTTTCTGAGAAACTGCTTAGTGTTCTGTTAATTCATCTCACAGAGTTACATCTGTATTTCGTGGATCTCTTTGCTAGCCTTATTTCTTTGGAATCTGAGAACAGATATTTCGGATCCCATTGAAGACTATAGGGCCACAGGAAATATCCTCCGATAACAAAGAGAAAGAAGCTTTCTGAGAAACTTCTTTGTGTTCTGTGAAATCATCTCACAGAGTTACAGCTTTTCCCTCAAGAAGCCTTTCGCTAAGACAGTTCTTGTGGAATTGGCAAAGTGATATTTGGAAGCCCATAGAGGGCTATGGTGAAAAAGGAAATATCCTCAGATGAAATCTGGAAAGAAGCTTTCTGTGAAACTGCTTAGTGTTCTGTTAATTCATCTCACAGAGTTACATCTGTATTTCGTGGATCTCTTTGCTAGCCTTATTTCTTTGGAATCTGAGAACAGATATTTCGGATCCCATTGAAGACTATAGGGCCAAAGGAAATATCCTCCGATAACAAAGAGAAAGAAGCTTTCTGAGAAACTTCTTTGTGTTCTGTGAAATCATCTCACAGAGTTACAGCTTTCCCCTCAAGAAGCCTTTCGCTAAGACAGTTCTTGTGGAATTGGCAAAGTGATATTTGGAAGCCCATAGAGGGCTTTGGTGAAAAGGGAAATATCCTCAGATGAAATCTGGAAGGAAGCTTTCTGAGAAACTGCTGAGTGTTCTGTTAATTCATCTCACAGAGTTACATCTGTATTTCGAGGATGTCTTTGCTAGCTTTATTTCTGTGGAATCTGAGAACAGATATTTCGGATCCCATTGAAGACTATAGGGCCAAAGGAAATATCCTCCGATAACAAAGAGAAAGAAGCTTTCTGAGAAACTTCTTTGTGTTCTGTGCAATCATCTCACAGAGTTACAGCTTTCCCCTCAAGAAGCCTTTCGCTAAGACAGTTCTTGTGGAATTGGCAAAGTGATATTTGGAAGCCCATAGAGGGCTATGGTGAAAAAGGAAATATCCTCAGATGAAATCTGGAAGGAAGCTTTCTGAGAAACTGCTTAGTGTTCTGTTAATTCATCTCACACAGTTACATCTGTATTTCGTGGATCTTTTTGCTAGCCTTATTTCTGTGGAATCTGAGAACAGATATTTCGGATCCCATTGAAGACTATAGGGCCAAAGGAACTATCCTCCGATAACAAAGAGAAAGAAGCTTTCTGAGAAACTTCTTTGTGTTCTGTGAAATCATCTCACAGAGTTACAGCTTTCCCCTCAAGAAGCCTTTCGCTAAGACAGTTCTTGTGGAATTGGCAAAGTGATATTTGGAAGCCCATAGAGGGCTATGGTGAAAAAGGAAATATCCTCAGATGAAATCTGGAAAGAAG
Source organism: Macaca nemestrina (assembly GCF_043159975.1). Taxonomy (NCBI): domain Eukaryota; kingdom Metazoa; phylum Chordata; class Mammalia; order Primates; family Cercopithecidae; genus Macaca; species Macaca nemestrina. Next base: position 26,630,816 of record NC_092144.1, read on the forward strand.
CTTTCTGAGAAACTGCTTAGTGTGCTGTTAATTCATCTCACAGAGTTACATCTGTATTTCGTGGATCTCTTTGCTAGCCTTATTTCTGTGGAATCTGAGAACAGACATTTCGGATCCCATTGAAGACTATAGGGACAAAGGAAATATCCTCCGATAACAAAGAGAAAGAAGGTTTCTGAGAAACTTCTTTGTGTTCTGTGAAATCATCTCACAGAGTTACAGCTTTCCCCTCAAGAAGCCTTTCGCTAAGACAGTTGTTGTGGAATTGGCAAAGTGATATTTGGAAGCCCATAGAGGGCTATGTTGAAAAAGGAAATATCCTCACATGAAATCTGGAAAGAAGCTTTCTGAGAAACTGCTTGGTGTTCTGTTAATTCATCTCACAGAGTTACATCTGTATTTCGTGGATCTCTTTGCTAGCCTTATTTCTGTGGAATCTGAGAACAGATATTTCGGATCCCATTGAAGACTATAGGGCCAAAGGAAATATCCTCCGATAACAAAGAGAAAGAAACTTTCTGAGAAACTTCTTTGTGTTCTGTGAAATCATCTCACAGAGTTACAGCTTTCCCCTCAAGAAGCCTTTCGCTAAGACAGTTCTTGTGGAATTGGCAAAGCGATATTTGGAAGCCCATAGTGGGCTATGGTGAAAAAGGAAATATCCTCAGATGAAATGTGGAAAGAAGCTTTCTGAGAAAATGCTTAGTGTTATGTTAATTCATCTCACAGAGTTACATCTGTATTTCGTGGATCTCTTTGCTAGCCTTATTTCTGTGGAATCCGAGAACAGATATTTCGGATCCCATTGAAGACTATACTGCCAAAGGAAATATCCTCCGATAACAAAGAGAAAGAAGCTTTCTGTGAAACTCCTTTGTGTTCTGTGAAATCATCTCACAGAGTTACAGCGTTCCCCTCAAGAAGCCTTTCGCAAAGACAGTTCTTGTGGAATTGGCAAAGTGATATTTGAAAGCCCTTAGAGGGCTATGGTGAAAAAGGAAATATCCTCAGATGAAATCTGGAAAGAAGCTTTCTGAGAAACTGCTGAGTGTTCTGTTAATTCATCTCACAGAGTTACATCTGTATTTCGTGGATCTCTTTGCTAGCCTTATTTCTGTGGAATCTGAGAACAGATATTTCGGATCCCATTGAAGACTACAGGGCCAAAGGAAATATCCTCCGATAACAAAGAGAAAGAAGCTTTCTGAGAAACTTCTTTGTGTTCTGTGAAATCATCTCACAGAGTTACAGCTTTCCCCTCAAGAAGCCTTTCGCTAAGACAGTTCTTGTGGAATTGGCAAAGTGATATTTGGAAGCCCATAGACGGCTATGGTGAAAAAGGAAATATCCTCAGTTGAAACCTGGAAAGAAGCTTTCTGAGAAACTGCTTAGTGTTCTCTTAATTCATCTCACAGAGTTACATCTGTATTTCGTGGATCTCTTTGCTAGCCTTATTTCTGTGGAATCTGAGAACAAATATTTCGGATCCCATTGAAGACTATAAGGCCAAAGGAATTATCCTCCGATAACAAAAAGAAAGAAGCTTTCTGAGAATCTTCTTTGTGATCTGTGAAATCATCTCACAGAGTTACAGCTTTCCCCGCAAGAAGCCTTTCGCTAAGACAGTTCTTGTGGAATTGGCAAAGTGATATTTGGAAGCCCATAGAGGGCTATTGTGAAAAAGGAAATATCCTCAGATGAAATCTGGAAAGAAGCTTTCTGAGAAACTGCTTAGTGTTCTGTTAATTCATCTCACAGAGTTACATCTGTATTTCGTGGATCTCTTTGCTAGCCTTATTTCTGTGGAATCTGAGAACAGATATTGCGGATCCCATTGAAGACTATAGGGCCAAAGGAAATATCCTCCGATAACAAAGAGAAAGAAGCTTTCTGAGAAACTTCTTTGTGTTCTGTGAAATCATCTCACAGAGTTACAGCTTTCCCCTCAAGAAGCCTTTCGCTAAGACAGTTCTTGTGGAATTGGCAAAGTGATATTTGGAAGCCCATAGAGGGCTATGGTGAAAAAGGAAATATCCTCAGATGAAATCTGGAAAGAAGCTTTCTGAGAAACTGCTGAGTGTTCTGTTAATTCATCTCACAGAGTTACATCTGTATTTCGAGGATGTCTTTGCTAGCTTTATTTCTGTGGAATCTGAGAACAGATATTTCGGATCCCATTGGAGACTATAGGGCCAAAGGAATTATCCTCCGATAACAAAGAGAAAGAAGCTTTCTGAGAAACTTCTTTGTGTTCTGTGCAATCATCTCACAGAGTTACAGCTTTCCCCTCAAGAAGCCTTTCGCTAAGACAGTTCTTGTGGAATTGGCAAAGTGATATTTGGAAGCCCATAGAGGGCTATGGTGAAAAAGGAAATATCCTCAGATGAAATCTGGAAGGAAGCTTTCTGAGAAACTGCTTAGTGTTCTGTTAATTCATCTCACACAGTTACATCTGTATTTCGTGGATCTTTTTGCTAGCCTTATTTCTGTGGAATCTGAGAACAGATATTTCGGATCCCATTGAAGACTATAGGGCCAAAGGAAATATCCTCCGATAACAAAGAGAAAGAAGCTTTCTGAGAAACTTCTTTGTGTTCTGTGAAATCATCTCACAGAGTTACAGCTTTCCCCTCAAGAAGCCTTTCGCTAAGACAGTTCTTGTGGAATTGGCAAAGTGATATTTGGAAGCCCATAGAGGGCTATGGTGAAAAAGGAAATATCCTCAGATGAAATCTGGAAAGAAGCTTTCTGAGAAACTGCTTAGTGTTCTGTTAATTCATCTCACAGAGTTACATCTGTATTTCGTGGATCTCTTTGCTAGCCTTATTTCTGTGGAATCTGAGAACAGACATTCCGGATCCCATTGAAGACTATAGGGACAAAGGAAATATCCTCCGATAACAAAGAGAAAGAAGGTTTCTGAGAAACTTCTTTGTGTTCTGTGAAATCATCTCACAGAGTTACAGCTTTCCCCTCAAGAAGCCTTTCGCTAAGACAGTTGTTGTGGAATTGGCAAAGTGATATTTGGAAGCCCATAGAGGGCTATGTTGAAAAAGGAAATATCCTCACATGAAATCTGGAAAGAAGCTTTCTGAGAAACTGCTTGGTGTTCTGTTAATTCATCTCACAGAGTTACATCTGTATTTCGTGGATCTCTTTGCTAGCCTTATTTCTGTGGAATCTGAGAACAGATATTTCGGATCCCATTGAAGACTATAGGGCCAAAGGAAATATCCTCCGATAACAAAGAGAAAGAAACTTTCTGAGAAACTTCTTTGTGTTCTGTGAAATCATCTCACAGAGTTACAGCTTTCCCCTCAAGAAGCCTTTCGCTAAGAAAGTTCTTGTGGAATTGGCAAAGCGATATTTGGAAGCCCTTAGTGGGCTATGGTGAAAAAGGAAATATCCTCAGATGAAATGTGGAAAGAAGCTTTCTGAGAAACTGCTTAGTGTTCTGTTAATTCATCTGACAGAGTTACATCTGTATTTCGTGGATCTCTTTGCTAGCCTTATTTCTTTGGAATCTGAGAACAGATATTTCGGATCCCATTGAAGACTATAGGGCCAAAGGAAATATCCTCCGATAACAAAGAGAAAGAAGCTTTCTGAGAAACTTCTTTGTGTTCTGTGAAATCATCTCACAGAGTTACAGCTTTCCCCTCAAGAAGCCTTTCGCTAAGACAGTTCTTGTGGAATTGGCAAAGTGATATTTGGAAGCCCATAGAGGGCTATGGTGAAAAAGGAAATATCCTCAGATGAAATCTGGAAAGAAGCTTTCTGAGAAACTGCTTAGTGTTCTGTTAATTCATCTCACAGAGTTACAACTGTATTTCGTGGATCTCTTTGCTAGCCTTATTTCTTTGGAATCTGAGAACAGATATTTCGGATCCCTTTGAAGACTATAGGGCCAAAGGAAATATCCTCCGATAACAAAGAGAAAGAAGCTTTCTGAGAAACTTCTTTGTGTTCTGTGAAGTCATCTCACAGAGTTACAGCTTTCCCCTCAAGAAGCCTTTCGCT